>NW_027428428.1:4622222-4930370 GCF_047830755.1 Zonotrichia albicollis | reverse complement strand
TTAATGGGTCTCAGAGAGGCACATGACTGAGAAAGTGTCCCCAGGCCCCAGGCAGAGCAGAGAACTGGAGGCAATGATGACAGGTGGGAACAAAGAGAAGCCAAGTCTTGGTGTCCTTGGGCAGAGCAGGGTCTGTGCCACCAATGGCTGGGAGGAGACACCTTGTGCTGAGGCACTGGGGCCTCCTGGCACAGCCCCAGCCAGGCTGGGCACTGTCAGCCCCTTGTCCTGCCCTCAGCATCCCCCGCTAGCCCACATCCCAGTGGCCTCAAGGATCTGCTGGAAGGAGTCCCTGGGGAGCCTTGCTCAGGAATGGCCCTGGGGGCTCCTGAATGCTCCCAGGGACTGCAGACTTTTCCAAGGAATTTGGGTTTGGCTTTTGCCTTGGAGTCTCTGAGAGTTTTGTGGAATCATGGCCTCCAATTATCTGCTGTAATTAGGCCTTGGAGAGGCTTTGTCAGTAACAACACTCAGTGGGGCTCATTAATGCTTCAAAGTACTTTAGTCATTTTAAGGTACTTGGTGTTTCCCTTTTGATAAAGACTTTGTGAGATGTTTGTTCAATCATGGCCCCAGTTATCTGCTTTAATGAGTCCCTGGTGAGTTTTGTACTGACACTCAGTGGTGCCTATTTATGCCTTGTGATACTCAAGGTTTTTAAGGTACTTTATGGATTTAGGAATACTTTTAGGTACTTTTAAGGGTTTTCCTTCCCACACTGAGTCTCTGAGAAGTTTTTGTACCATCCTGACCTCCAATTCTCTCCTCCAAGGAGTCCATGAGGAGCCTGTGTTGGGTATGATCTTCCCCCTTTCTGTTTCACAACAAAGTTGGAACTGAAAGAATTTTTTAAGACTTTCTAAAAGCATCCAAACAATCATAGGATATTTAACAATAAAAAAACAACCATTAAGAGAATGAATAGTCCTGTTTTATCTCAACATCATCCAACCCTTTAGTCCCTTGGATTCAAAGAGTTGTTTGACCCAGTCTTTGTTTTTGACTTGGAGCTTCTTGAACCCTTCCTTCAGTACCTGAATGCTCTTGTGGATTGACTCACTGTGGATGGAGAGGTTCATGCAACACATGCCCTCAGAGAATACACAGCCATGCCCATGTGCCCAGAGTAAAAACTCCATCACTGTTCTACAAGGTGGCATGTCTGATGGTCTCTATGTCTGAGAGCAGGCCACTCAATGTGAGGGAGGTAGCATTGGTTTGCTTACTTAACAGGCACCCAAGATGGTCTGATTGTCCTAAAGCTTTAGCTGCAGCCACCCAAGGCAGTCCACATTGGGGGTGCTACCATCTGATACCTGGATTAAAGCTTGCAAAGCCATCTCTTTTATATCATTCAATACTTCTCTGGGGATACCTGCTGCTTGATCATCTGCTAGGCTGTGTAGTCCTTCTCCAGCTGGATGATTGTTTGTCAATTCAACTCTTGCCTCATTATTAGCATAGTCTGCAATTAATTGATTTAGTAAATACTTCCATTCCCCTTCCCACAGGGTGTATTCTGTAGGTGACAACAACATGGTCATAATATATTTTAAATCACATGAGGTTGAGACATGTGCTGTAAACATGGCACTCATTAGGCCATTAAAACAAGCTAAGTCCTTCCTATGGTCTTTAGCTGCCCTATACCGATCCTTGATTTCCCCTCAAACTAATGGCTGATACCTGGGATTCTGCCCCCTTCTTTCATAACATACCAGGGCAATGAGGAGTTTCAAGGCTATTTGCCAGTCTCCTTTCTTAATTTCTTCTTTCAGGATCCTTTCCCAGGGATCTTCTCTGGTTGAAGAGCGAGATGGCTCTGAGGAGTCCAAACTGTCTTCTGGGGAGGAAGAATAACTTGGAGCAGAAACATTTGGATTAGAAATAGTGTGACCGTTGGGCTTAGTACCTGTGACCATGGGGTCATATTGTTGCCGGAGGGTGAGGCAAAGGGCACTGCCATTTTGTCAAGTGTTGGGGAGGAAGGGTCTTGATTTAAGATGGCATACCCCTGGGCTGGCATTCTGGAGGCATGGCCCAGGGGGAAGGTGGAATGATTAAAAGTGGGGGCGTGACCTGCAGTTCTGGGGGTGGAGTCTGGAGGTTCATTCAGGGTGGAAGAGAAGGTTGTGGTAGCAGGAAGTGGAGGAGCCAAGATGGAGGGAGGACAGTCAGGCTCAGGGGCATCTGGAAAATTTTTAATGATCCACTTCACAATTGATTTTTATTTGTTCTTTGAAGATATTTGGTCATGATCAGTGAGAATTAACTTGGCGCATCCATATACACACCTTTCTACTTTGGAGATCCGGCTGCCCATTTTTCTCTTTCTCCACCTTAGGTGGAGCAGCCACTGGAACACCCCAAATCAATAATGGGATGTGGGTGCATATTGTAAAAATGCAGTAGCAAAATGGGCAATAATTGTCCTGCGTTTCCCTAAACCCACATGCAATCCTACGCAGGTGAAACTGTCGTTGTCCCTGTGGATCTTGGCCAAGGTCCCTCGAAGCAATGATAAATGTGCCCGCCCAGCACAATCCACAATCCCGGGGAGCACTGGCCTCTCCATCAGCTAACCCCAGCTGACCCGACTGAATGTCAGGGTCCCTGTTCGGGCGGCAAAGGTCGCAATGAGGGTGGCTGTGACAAAACTTTCTGGTTCCCCAACTTCAGGGCAAGGGTAGTGAAAATGAAAAGAAGCAGATGCTGGGGATGATGAAACAGGAAAGCCTTATAAATATGATTGCCTGGCAAAAGAATTTGAGAATATGGAAACTATAAGTGAGATTGAAATGAAAGTAAGCTTTGAGATACCAAGCCTTGGTTACTGAACAACTGGAAAACAATGGTATGGCCGGCTGAAGGTAATCTTCTTTTGATGAAACAATACCTCCTGCTTGCAGACAGGTCCAAGGGTCAGAGCAGACCCTACTAGCTTGGCAGATGGAGTCCAAAGAGTAGTTTTTAGCGTTTAAAATGTAACACAGTATGGTAATGAAATGATTCTTATAGGCTGCATGTAAATGGTATAAGATTTGTATCTTTTACTATATTGGTTAGTGAAAATTAGAATAAGCAGCACAGAAGAAGATTTGTATTGTAATGGGAACTCCCCTCCTCTTTCTGGGATTCATTTCGGGCGCCTCTTTCCGAGCTCCTCTTTCAGGCCTGCTCTGAGCTGTGGCTGGCTCCAAACAAAACCCCTGCACCCACACCCTTTAAAATAAACCACAAGTTCCGAGATCTGGCTTCAGACATCTCTTGTCTCTGTCCCTCCCAACCATCCTAGTCCCCAATGATCCTACAAGCAGGATCAATGGAGTTGTCAAAAAAAAACTTTAATAGCAGGGTGAAAAACAATAAACATGGAGAAGTCCAGCACAGTACAAGGGGTGGGATTCAAAGACCTGAGGTAAAGGCGAAGAAACAATATATAAGCTTAAGGGTAGAACACTCTAGAACAATAACCATATAGGGGAAACAAGTAACCAATAGGGGAGGAGAACTTGGACAACTTAGCATAACAACACTAAAGGCTTATGGGGGAACTCTCAAACTCACCCTAAGTTAAACAAATGATTCCCAGGGCTTAAAACTCACGCCCAATACTTCTGGGGTAAAATCTGGCTGACTCTGAGTTACAGCTGGGCTAACTCCCATATCGCTGCTTTACTCTGGTGCCTTGGGACCATGCAGACCAACAGAGCCACAAAGATGTCCTAGCTTCCACGAGGCTCCACAGTGTCACAATGGTCCCTTGGATCCACGGTGCTCTGCAGTGTCACAATGGCCCCTTCATTTCACAAGGCTCCCAAATGTCACATTGGTCTCCATAGGAAGGAAACCACAGAGCCCCCATGTTTCAGAAGCTGATGAACGGCAACCACTAGAGGCCAAGGCAAGACCTGTCTGTCCTGCCAGGTTAGGTTGGAGCAACTCCTGGATATTTGAAATTATGAATGTGGAGTCCTGATTTAAAACATTTGTGCCTGGAGAAGAGGGATGGGGGTTTCTTCATAAAAAGAAAAGCAGAGAGCCCTTTCCAGTGTTTGGAAAACAGGTAAGTGCTGCCCCTCAGGAGTCAAAGACCAGCCAGACTTGTCTGTCCTGGCAACTTGTCTGGCAGGAATACTTGTATACACAGAAATTTGGAGGTGGAATCCAAATTTTGACCATGGATACCTGGAAAAAAGGGACAGTTCTTTTCCATAAAAAAAAGAGCCCAGAGCCCCAGTGTTTCAGGGGCAGATGGGAGTGGCCTTCAACATTTCAAGGTCAGCCAAACCTGTCAGGTGACCCCAGGGAAACCAAGGCAGCCACACCTATTTCATGTTCCCTTGGCTCCACAGGCCCCTGCAGTGTCACAATGGTTTTCTTGGTTCCATGATGCCCTAAGGTGTCATAATGGCCCCTTGGTTAGTCAAGTCCTTAAGGATCTTAATGGTCTCCATAGTTCCACAAGGCCCCACAGTGTCCTAATGGCCTTTGGGTTCCATGAAGCCCTGCTGTGTCACCATTGCCCCTTGGTTCCATTGGGGCTCAGTAGTACAAGAATGATTCCCTTGATTCCACAACTTCCCATAGTGTGAGAATAGCCTCATGGAAGCATGGGACCCTGCAGGGTCACAATGTTCCTTTGGTTCCATGGGGCCCCACAGTGTCACAATGGTCTCCATGATTCCGTGGGGCCTTGCAATGCCACAATGTTCTCCATGGATCCACAGCGCCCTGCAGGATCACAAGAGCCCTTTGGCTCCACGAGGCCCTGAAATGCAGCAATGGCCTCTTGGTTCCACAAAGCCCTGCTGCTTCACACTGGGCCCTTGGGACCATGTAGCCCAAGAGAGACACAAATATGTCCTTGGCTCCATGGTGCTCCGCAGTGTCACAATGATCCCCGTGGTTCCACAAGTTCCTACAGTGTAACAATGCCCTTTTGCTCAAAAATGCCCCGCAGTGTCAAAGTGGTCTCCATAGGAAGGAAAGAACCGAGCCCCAGGTCATATGAGAGGCAGTCCCGAGAGGCTGAGGCTAGCCACAATTGATTGTATTGGCAAATTTTGTTTGGGAGCAACCTTTGGATAAAGGGAATTTTAGAAGGTTGAATCCTAATTTTGGCCATTGGAGCCTAGACAAGAAAGACTGTTCTTTTCCACAGAAAGGAAAACCCAGAGCCCCAGTGCTTCACAGTCAGATGAGAAGTGGCCCTTGGCGTGTCAAATTCAGGGGGACCGCTCAGACAGTCCCCAGGAGGCCAAAGCAGGCAGACCTGTTCCATGTTCCCTTGATTTCATGGGTCCCCATACTACCACCCCATACTGTATTCTCCTTGATTGCATGAAGTCTTGCAATGTCACAATGGCTTCTTGGTTTCATGAGCCCCAACAGAGTCACAAAGGTCCATTTCACGCAGACCTGCTGTGAAACAATGGCTCCTTGTTTCTATTTTAAATCAATCACAATCAAACCTCAGTTTGATCATTGATCCTTGCTTCCATAGGGCCCATGATTTGCACAATGGTTTCCTTGATTCCGTGATTCCTGGATTCCTCAGTCTCACCATAGTTTCCTTGGATCTCCATTGTCACAACTGACCTATGGTTCCATGAGGTTCTGTAATGTCACCGTGGTCGCTATCAGAGGCTGGATGAGATCAATGTCCCGAGACACCTTGGGATGCTCGGAATGCCCGTGTGGGGCCAGGGCTGGGGCGGGCCTTGGTTTGTGGTGGGACAGAGCCCCGCCCCCAACCCTGGCAGAGCTGTCAATCACACAGCAGGAGGAGTGGTAACTTTCACAGACTTGCTTCTGTGGCCACTGGAGCTGACGGGTTGGTTAGCCACTCTCGGAGTGACTGGTGGAGACTACAAGTCCTGCCACTCCCAGGTTCTCCATGAGAATCCCGAGTAGTGGCTCTGTCTGCGGCGTGGTGATGCAGGTGAGAGCAGGACTGCGAAGAACTGTGGTAAAGGAATGAAGGAGCGGACATGCGTGTGGATGCCATGGCGCTTTATTTGACCCAGGCGGGGCCAGTGATGGTGTCAGGAAAAAGCCGTTAGGGAGGCATTTAAAAAGGGGAAGGGGGTAATGGAAGGAGACACGAGGGACCAATGAACAAAGCCCAGGGGAGGAGCGAGAGACACAACTAAACCAATAGGAAGGGCCAAGGGGAGGGAAGAGGCTTGGGAGAAAAATCATATGCTAGGTGAGGGATGATTGACATAAATGATTCTCGACATAAAGGGGATGGTTACAATGATTGACAGGTAACAGGTGGGAGGAACAAACCATTAGGAGGGAGAACGTGGGGGGACTTGAGGGTCAAACAAAAATCTTAGCTTATAAAAACTAACCAACTTTACAATAAACCCATATAAAACACACACAATGCTACAACTTTCTGCTGATTGGCAGAGCTGCCAATCAATAATACAACAGGCAGAGCTGGTGCTACTCTGACTCTGACTGGGCAAGTGACTGGCAGTCCCACCCCAGGGGCAGGCCCATGAAGGCCCAGGAGGCTAAAAGCCGGAGCACGAGGCCAGCCTGTGGTCTGGATCCTGCCTTCTAATGGGGTTCCTCTTTGGCAATGCTGGAATCCCAGCACTTGGCACCTATGTGGGTGTCTCTCTGTAGATCTTCTGGCTTTCTGTTCTCTATTTCTTCTTCTAATCCTACTTACCTGGAATATTTTTGGCTAACTTGACATCTTAAGGGGAAATGTTTTTAGGTTAAATGGGCTAAGTAAATGACAGTAATGCTTTGATAAGAGTTTTATGTTGAAGTGGATGTTGTATTAAATGCTTAGCCCAAGTTCCTTGATTGTCTCTATTTTGCCAGTAAAATTTTGTGTAATTTTGACCTCTTAGCTCAGTTGGTTAGGGCATGGTGCTGGTATCACTGAGGCTGTGGGTTCAATTCCTGAGTGGGCCATTCACTTAAGAGCTGGACTTGATGATCCTTGTGGATCCCTTGCTATTAAGAGTATTCTTTAGCATCTGTCTGTGTTGAGAATATCTGGTTGGTGTTTCTCCTGTGCACCAAACTCAAGTCAAGGAACCTTTGGTTACCCCCAGCATTTCAGTGTTCTGGGGTGTTCCAGCCCTGCAGGCTCACAATGGTCTCTTGTTTCCATGAGGCCCCACAGTGTCACACTGGCCCCTTGGTTCCATGGGCCCCAACAGTGCCACAATGATCCCCTTGGTTCCACAACTTCCCACTGTGTCCCACTGGCTCTTTGGTTCCATGAGGATCTGGAGTGTCACACAGGTTTATGACATTTGTCCTTGCTGCCCCTCACATCCCACTGCCCCACAAACAGCCCCGAGCCACCCGTGAGGGACAGGCCCTGCTGTCCCAGGCTGGGCTCAGGGCTTGGCCTTTCTGCTTCCCCCAGCCAGCCCAGGCCTTGCTCAGCATTGCAGTTCCCTGCTCAGAGCCTTTGGCTGCCTGCAATCCTGGCCTCAAGGATCTGCTCTCACCAGGCCTGGGCAGCCGTTGGCAGTCCCTGCCCTCAGTGGGGCCCAGTGATGCTCCAAGGGACTTGGACTTTTGCTGCTGATCCCTTGAGCAGCTTCTTCAGCCTCCTCTCAGTGCCTGAGGGTTCTGGACTCAGCCCCAAATCCACCCTGGGGCTCAATAAAATACAAAAAGCCCTTGGTGGCTCTTTGTCTTCCTTCAATGGTCTTGAACTCTCCAGTACTTGAACAGCTGATTGGAGTCAGTTTGGAGTTCTGTTAAGGACGAAGACTTTCAAGTGCACCTCATGACTTTTATTTGTTTACTAAATTAATCTTTTTTTATTTTCCATTTCAGAGAAGAGCTGATAGAAGCATTCCCTAGATTATATTGATGCTGAATGTCTCCTTAGGAGGTCTGTGCATGGAAAAGAATGAGCTCCTTGAGGGCTGACCCTGTTTGGACAAGCTGCTCCTCACCCCCAGCCTCACCATGTCTGACATTGGCCCACCTGGCACTGACATCCCTGTGCCCTGCAGAAGAACCTTGTCCCCTCAGCTCTGCAGCTTCATGTCCCAGCCCATTGCACCATGTCCCACTTCTCTCCTCAGGGCTCTGCCTGCACATAGGCCCAGGAGAAGTTTTCCTGTTGGGAAGGAAAGAATGGAAAAGCCTGAGCAGGTTTCCTGAACAACAAACCCCACTCAGGAACCACCTGCTCAGTCCAGGCTGCCTGGAATGGTGTCACCTTTCTCCAAATGACAGTGTGAGCAGAAATGATCTCTGGAAGCAGAATTCTCTGAGTCTCCCAGCTGAATTCTCTATCCCTGTCCTTTCCCTGGATCTCTGTTGCAGATGGAAGCTGCTGGTGCCATCCTCACCTTTAACCTCTCTTGGAATGCAAACAGATATTCCGAGGTGTTTTCAGCAGGATCTGCTCAATTTTTCTACAAAACTTTTGTGTTCCTCATGGAACGAAGGGGCCATATGGACACTGAGGGGGTGACATGGAAGCGAGGAGTCAGTTGTGACCCTGGGGTCCCTGGAACCAAGGGGCCATGGTGACACAGCAGTGCCAAATGGATCCAGTGGTCCATTGTGACACTGTCGGTCCAAGAAGACCCTGGAGACACTCCCAGAACCTCATGGAACCAAGGTGTCCATGGTGACCCAGTGGGGCTGCATGGAGCCAATAGTCCATGGTGACACTGCCCATCCAAGGAGGCCATTTGGACACTGTGGAAGCTCATGGAGTGAGAGAGGCCATTGTGACACTGAAGAACTTCATGGCACCAAATATCCATGGTGACACAGCAGGGCATCATGGGAGCCAAGGAATTGCTGTTGGCTGTAGGGAAACTCATGGAACCAGGGGCCCTTGTGGCACTGCAGAACCAACAGAGCTGCTGGACCTTGTGCCCTGGCCCTGCACAGCTCCTTGAGAGCAACAGCAGGAGCAGCACACTGGGAGCCTCGGGAATGCCCCTCTGAGATCCACGGCACCCCGTCCCAGGGGCTGGAATGGCAGTTCCCAGCCAGGAAAAGATTTTCCTCCCCTGGGAGGCAAAGCTCTTAAGAAGGAGCCAAAAGCCAAGTGGAGCAAGATCTTACAGTGACCTTTCACTGCCAGCCTTCATAACTTCATCCACGGTTGTTGTAGCTCCTGGATTGGGAATTAATTCAGGACAGGGTCTTTGGTGGGATCTGCCCTGGGTCAAGAGAGACACTGAGAAAGAAACAGAGCAGGCAAAGAAAGGCAGGAGAGAAAGGAGGACACAAACACAATAAGCTGAGAAGGTGGCACTCTGAAAAATAGACCAGAACTGACTGAAAAGGAATGGGACAGAAATCAATAGTTCTGAAAGTTTCATTTACTATCAAAATAGATCACATGCACCCAGACCTACACATTCTCGATCCCACACCGTCAGATTTGGATCCCACTTCTCCCAATCTCTTTCCAATCCCATTTCACCCTGGAGATTGTGGAATCAAGTAGATTTGGCATGGGACAGAGTTTTTCTTAGGTGAGAGTAAGGCGTATTTACATGGATTGAGCAATTTTGGGGTAAAATTGAGGTGTTTTCAATGGGATAAAATAATTTTGAGGTGGCATACCAACCTGTCTTGAATTCTGGAGTGCAAGGATATGGAGAACATTTGCTGAAATCCCGGAAGAATCCACAAACCTCCCAGAATATGTCCCAAACCCATAAATTCCTGGTCAAGTAACTGTTAACTGATGGAACTTTATATATCTTTGATAAATTTCTTTCTTTTTAGTCCTATTTCAGGTGGTTTTAAGTGATAAAGAAAAATCAAGAGGAAATTGGGGCCAAACCAAAAGAATAACCAGTCAGGTGTCCTCCCAGCACAGATCACTGAATGTGGGTCACCAGGGCTCTGCCCAACGTGGATCATCCCATGGGGGATGAAGCTGGAGTGGTGCATGAAGCTCTTCCTGCAATTGGAGCATTTCCCGGGCTTCCCTTACTGGTGCCTCCGTTGGCATCTGGTCAAGGGAGAGCTGCTGGTGAAGCTCTTCCCACACTGGGGACACTCGTAGGGCCTCTCCTCAGCATAGAGGCGCCGGTGGGTGACGAGGGTGGAGTTGTGCTTGAATCCCTTCGCGCAGTTGGGGCAGTGGAAGGGCCTCTCATCCGTGTGAGTGCGCTCATGCAGGAGTAGACTGGAGCTGGTCTGAAACCTCTTCCCACACTGGGGACACTTGTAGGGTATTGGAATAAGAATCCCAATATAACCAGTTAGATGGTGCCTGGGCCAGTTCTGACCCTCGCTGCTGGGCCAAAGGCAGCACTGGGGTGTTTTACCCCAGAGATACCTTGGCTGCTGGAGAGTGCAGCGGGGCACAGACGCAAGTCCAGGCTTGTCAGGACTCCGTTTGCCTCAGGGGAGAGAGCTTCTGGCGATGGTGAAGAGAAGAAGGAGTGGATTCTGCCGGAGGGTTATATCCAGATGTTTATTCCACGGGTACAGAGGTCTGAGCTGGGGCAATTCCTCCAACAGAATGGAGGCCACATGGTCTCATTAACCTTTTAAGCTCAGGGCAGGAGAAGGGGAGGGGACAGGTGAGCCACCAACCAGGTGAAGGGGCAGGGTCTCAAGGGACTAGGGATACCTATACGGGCCAATGTCCCCCAGGCCTGAGGGACCAATCACACGACGCCTTGCTGGTATGTTAGCCTGATTGACAGGGCACACTCAGCGAGGGGCGAGGGGGAAGGGAGAAGGTAAAACAGGACATTGCAACACACCACAACAGTAGGGCCTCTCTCCAGTGTGTATGTGCTGGTGGATGATGAGGTGGGAGCCGCGCTTGAAGCCCTTCCCACAGTCGGGGCAGTGGAAGGGCCTCACATCTGTGTGAATTCGCTGGTGGCGGAGGAGGTGAGAGCTGCTCTGAAACCTCTTCTGGCACTCGGGACACTCGTAGGGCTTCTCTCCCGTGTGGATGCGTTGGTGGGTCACAAGGGTGGATCTGTGGCTGAAGCCCTTCCCACACTCCCCACACTCATAGGGCCATTCCCCTGTGTGAATCATCTGGTGGCTGATCAGGGTGCTGCTCCGCTGAAGCTCTTCCCACACTCCAAGCACTTGTGGGACTTCTCCCCATCATGAAGCTGCTCCTGGGCCATCAGCTCTGAGCTCTGGCTGAAGCTCTGTCCACCTTCCTGGTACAGGGTAGGTCGTTCTTCCTCAGAGCACCCTGGGCTGGGTTTGGAGCCCCTTCTCATGGGGGATGTCTGAGGTTTTTCTTCCCTGTTGGATTCCTGTGCACTAGAGTCGTTCAAAATGGCCTCTTTCACAAGGTTTTTCCATGGAGATTTTTCCTCCCTGGTCTCCATCCTCAGTTCCTTCCCTGGGGGAGGAAGGACAAGGAGAAGATGGGATTTGCCTCCATGCCAGAGGGAAGGGGAAGGAGATCCCTCCAGTGCATCTCCAGCCAGATGGGGTTGGCACCGGGGTTGTGCTGCAGCCAGGGGCTGTGCTGGGCTGAGAGCTGGAGCAGGAGAGAGGGGGAAAAGGGCACTGACTTCCTCCTCACCTGCCTGGGTATCCCAGGGCTCTTTCCTCTTCCTCACAGCCTCCTCCTTCATTGAGTCAAGGTTTGGAAATAGGAAATCCTTTTTAGGGAAGAAAACAAGTGGTGCGCACGTTGTCTTTTATACTGGTTTTAAGGCAAACCTGGGGAGGGTCTAAACCAGATTTTCAATTTAATAAGAAAATTTAGATCAAGGCAATGATACAGAAACACTGCCTTAAACTGAGAGAGTCAGGATATAACCTGACACCCTGTTGGTCAGGCTGTTGGCAGCAGTCACATTTAATGGTGGCTGCAGTCCTGTTGGAGTGATGAACGTGACTCTCTCAAAGCAGTGATCCTGTAGAAGGGTCTGGTCTTCCCCTGAAGGTCCAGTGGTGGTTATGGAGCTCTTGTCCTCTGGGAATCCAGTAGGCAAGATGCTCCTGGTGTTGAAAGCCTCAGCTTATATCCAGGTAGGAATGCTTGGATCCTCCCCCTGGGCAGAGCATCCCACAATGGGATGATGGAATTTTATCAGTCCTGCAGTGACACTTAATGGCCCATTAACAGAAGATATCTCCCCTGGAGGCCGTTATCAGGGCTGAATCATGGAAGAGATAAAGAACATTGCCCCACCTGTTTATAGCAGTTGATGAAGATGGGGATTGAAAACATGCATTTGGTTACATCTTGCATTACAACCTGAAACAGTGGGGTAATCCCTGCTCAGGGGGTGAACACCACCCCCCTTACCCAAACTGGCTCAGCTGTAAAACCCCCACCCCGGGAAGGCTGCACACACAGGGGACAATGTCACACTTGGCCCTGCCCCAGGGAGGTCTCTGTCCCTGTCACTCCCTTGCTCTCTCCCCTTTTCTCTTTCTTTCCAACACTCTCTCTACCTCACATTTATTGTTCAATAAAATCCACGATGGATTTCGTCTTGTTAGCACATTAATCGGTGCAGAGGCATCTCTCTAACAATCTTCTTAACCAGATTGCAACATTATTTTGGCACAGTGTGTTTAGGCGCTGTTCTCTGTGTGCCTTTGACAACATCATGGTTCCCTCCTCTGAGGAGGTTGTGGTTCTCTCTTGAAACTTGGACGCAGCTTCCTCTGAGCGACCTACGAGAGAACTAATGAGATAAATGGCTGTTGTGGGTGGCCAGTAGAAAGGAAATATTTTGTTGTCCTTGCTTGAAAAGTTTGTTAAAATCACTGGAGGAAAGGGAGCAAATGATACCAGCAAGACTGACAAGGTTCATTCACCCCATGGTGAGGAACACAAGGGGTTGCTGAAAGTCCTACAAGAAGCCCAGCTCAAGTAGCTAAATTCCCAATTAACTACTGAATTCCCAGGCTTAAGTTCCTTGGAAAATGTGAGAATCATTATTCTCTTCATCTCTGTCACCTTTGTGACAGCTACACAGAGCTTCCCCTTCCTTTTAATAAAATCTGTATTGGGCTGAATTTGCACTTTTCTTTTATTGGAACCTGCCAGCAGCTGAGCTGGAGCTGTGCAGGAACCAATGAACCTTGGAATTGACATAGAATTGCTTTATTGTCAGCTGGTGCTATGGGGGCCGTGGGGCAGAAAGGTGGGAAAGGGGGGGTCCAGGGTGGGAGCAGAGGAAATGCCGGGGCCGGGTGCTGAGCACAGGGCTGAGCACACAGAGATGGTTTTGTTCTTGCTGAGCTTGCACTGAGCCAAGGCCTGTCCTGCCCCTTGTCCAGCCATGCTGGGGCGGGGCTGAGGGTGTGGGGGAGGTTGCGAGGGGACAGAGCCCGGACAGGTGACCCCAGATGACCCCAAGGATACCCCAGACCAGAGCACATCATGATCAGTGTATGAAATGGGGGGAACAAGGAGGAAGGGGGGAATTTTGGAGTGAGCGCTTTTGTCTCCCCAGGTAACACTTAGGCAGGATGAGGCCCTGTTTCACTGGTGGGCAGGGCCAGCACCAAAGACACAGACACCAACTTAAATTAAGGAACAGGCTAATTTAGATAATGCAAGTTTTCAAAAATTTAAAAAAAATATTAGATAGGCAAAGCAAATAATCATTAGTAAATAATTCCAAAAGAGATGTTGAAATGATTATCACACAACTTTGCATTTCTGGCTGCAGGCTCTGGAGATTCTATCTCTGCCTTCAGTCAGGGTTGCATTCCCTAACAAGTCCTGGTACCAAATCCTGCCTTCCAAGGCTGGAACAGTGTCTCAGGTTTAGCTGAGTGTGTGTTCAATTACCATCTGTTAAAGGCGGGGCAATTATCATTTGTTAATTGAGCAGTTTATCTCTTAAACAAGGAATCCTCCCTCCAGGGAGATATCCTCTGTTAATGGGCCATTGAGTGTCACTGATAAAAATTACATCATCCCATTGTGAGAAACTCCACCCAGAGGGAGGAGCCAAACATTCCTACCTGGATATAATCTGAGGATATGAACAACACAGTCAGCCTTCTCCCACAGGATACCCAGAAGAGCAGCTTTCAGCTCCACTGGATCCCAAAGGAAGACCAGGCTGATCTACACCACCACTGGACCTTCAGAGGAAAACTCCATCCTGCTGCAGGATCGCTGCTCTAACAAAACCACCTCTGTCACTCCAGGAGCACTGCAGCCACCCTTTAACAGGAGTGCTACCAACACTCTGACCCACAGGGTTTCAGGTTGTATTCTGACACTGCAAGTAGATTTTTAATACTATTTCACTTGTATTTTTAATTTTCCTACCGAAGAATTGTTATTCCTCCTCCCACAGATTTCGCTTGACAGCCCCTTACTTTGAAAATTATAATTCCAACTGAAGGGATTCACATTTTCCATTTCAAGGATGTCTCCCGCCTTCCTTAGCAGACACCTGTCTTTTCAAACTGACACAATGCCCCAGGACACCCAGGCAGGTGAGGAGGAAGTCAGTGCCCCTTTCCCCCTCTCTCCTGCTCCAGCTCCCAGCCCAGCACGGCCCCCAGCTGCAGGACAGCCCCGGTGCCAACCGCGTCTTGCTGGGGATGCACTGGAGGGATCTCCTTCCCCTTCCCTCTGGCATGGAGGCAAATCTCATCCTCTCCTTGTCCTTCCTCCCCCAGGGAAGGAACTGAGGATGAAGACCAGGGAGGATGAAACCCCATGGCAGAACCTCATAGAAGCAGCTGTTTTGAGAGGCTCCATGGCACATGAATCGAATGGAGAGGAAAATTCCCAGAGATTCCACAGGAGGAGGGGCTCCAACCCCAGCCCAGGGTGCTCTGAGGAAAGATCCACCCTGTGCCAGGAAGGTGGACAGAGCTCCTGCCAGAGGTCAGAGCTGATGGCCCAGGAGCAGCTTCATGATGGGGAGAAGTCCCACAAGTGCTTGGAGTGAGGGAAGAGGTTCAGGCAGAGCAGCCACCAGATGATCCACACCAGGGAATGGGCCTACGAGTGTGGGGAATGTGGGAAGGGCTGCAGCTACAGATCCACCCTTGTGACCCACCAACGCATTCACACAGGGGAGAGGCCCTATGAGTGTCCCCAGTGTCAGAAGAGGTTTCGGATCAGCTCCGATCTCCTCAGGCACCAGCGGATTCACATGGATGAGAGGCCCTTCTGCTACCCTGGCTATGGGAAGGGCTTCAAGCGCATCTCCCACCTCATCATCCACCAGCGCATCCACACTGGGGAGAGGCCCTACGAGTGTCCCCAGTGTGGGAAGAGGTTTCAGACCAGCTCAAATCTCCGTCTGCATGAGTGGAGTCACACTGAGGAGAGGCCGTTCCACTGCCCTGACTGTGGGAAGGGCTTCAAGCACAACTTCACCCTCATCAGGCACCGGCGCATCCACACTGGGGAGAGGCCCTACGAGTGTTCCCAGTGTGGGAAGAGCTTCACCCAGAACTCTGACTTGACCATGTACCAGCAGAGGCACCAGTAAGGGAAGCCCTGCGAGAGCCCTGACTCCAGAAGGACTTCATGCCCAGTTCCAGTTTTATCTGCCATTGGAGGACCCATTTTGGGAAGAGCCCTGGTGATCCATTTTCCCTGTGATCCATTCTGGAAAGACAGCTGTCCCTTTTCCTGCCCCTGCCAATGATCTGATGTGGGATTGAAGAACATGAGGATCTGGCCACGGCCCTGTCATTACATTCAGTCTCACCTCAGAACATTGCCAGGGTCAGGAAAGGGACCCTCTCTCTCCCTGAGGAGAAGGGTGTCCTTTCCAGGCAGGGGGAAATTGTGGCCAGGAAGAGCCAGGCAGTTGTGTTGTAGTTTTCCCTTTTTCTTATCTCTTATCAGTATTGTTTCTGCTTCTGTTTCTTCCTTATCTTGTTGCTGTTCCCAATAAATTGTTCTTATCCCAGCCTGGGATCTTTGCCTTTTGTGCTTTCCATGGGAGGCAGGAGGGCAGCGCGGTTTTAGCAGGAGCAGGAAATTGGGGTATCCCATTCCTGAACCCCGGCCCCTGAAAACTGAGCATCCCAGCTGTTCCCAGCCCTGGTGGCCATGGCAACAGCCTTGGGAGCGGGTCCCTGGCTGGGGCTGTGGGAACCTCTTCCCTCTGGTGCCCAGGGACAGGAGTGGAGGGAATGGCTGCAGCTGAGTCGGGGCAGGCTCAGGTTGGATGTCAGGAAAAGGTTTTTGCCCAGAGGCTGCTGGGGCCCTGCCAAGGCTCCCCAGGGAAGGGTCTCAGCTCCAGGACTCTCTGAGCTCCAGCAGCGTTTGGACAGCACTGCCAGGCCCAGGCTGGCATTGTTGGGGTGTCCTGTGCAGGGCCAGCAGTTGGACTGGAGGATCCTGATGGGTCCCTCCCAGCTCAGCCAATTCTGTGGTTCTGGGATCCCATGAGCCTGGGGATGGGGCTGCCAATGGTTACCATGGCAACAGGCTCTGGCTGCAGGCCTGAGCTGGTGTCCATGGCAACCACCCCTGGCACGGGGTCTCCATGGAGCTGCCAAGGGACTGACCATAGCAACATGGGGCTGGTGACGGTTGCCATGGAAACTGAGCATAGCAATAAGGTCCTGTTGATGGTTGCCTGCTAAGGGTCAGATTTGTCACAGGCCCTCAGAGGGGTTCCATGGGGACTTTCCAAGAGTCTCCAGGCTGTTCAAGAGCTGGAATGTCACAGGTAGACACAGGGGCTCCATGGAGGCCTCCCAGGGCTTTCTGAGGATGGTAAAGATCTGTGTGGTCAGAGGCAGTCACAGCCATTCCATGGTGACATCCCAGGGGACCTTGGGCTGCAAAGGCACTGATCTGTCACAGACACTCACGGGGGGTCCACGGTGACATCCTAGGAGTCCCCTGGCTGCCAAAGAGCTGGGATGTCCCAGACACTCACAGGGGTTCCTGTCATGGGCACAGTGAGACCTTCAGGCAAAATTTATTAGAGAAGCTCCTGTTGGGTCACAGGGTGCAGAAAGGAGCCCCAATAGCCTCCATAGATCCCCAAATGTCACCGTTGAATCAGAGATGACACAGACTCAGATCAGAAGGCTAAGGGCTAAAAGCCACCTGTTTTTTCAATCCTCTCCTTTTACACCTTGCTTTGCTACAGGTGGAACTCATTGGTCATTTAATCAACAGATTTCATGTGATTGGCCAATTAAAGCAACACCCTTCAGTAAACAACTTTATGGAAAAACCAACTTATTATAAATATTGTCAGGGTACCAGTTATTGATGTTTGTTTTACCTTGGATCATTTTAGGGGCTGCCTGGATGGGGGAAACCTTCCTGAAGCAGTTCAGTGCCAGATAAAAGGAGATGCAGAGGACCTTTTTGGTCTTCAGCTTCTAGTTTATTTTTATATTATCTCAAGTTTTGTATTGCTGTCCACATCAGGCTCAGCATGCTAGAAAAACACCTCAAAATGGCCCCAAAATATTCGGTTTCAAGGTCTTTAAAAGTTACCAATTAACTCTTAAAACATATATTATCTCTCCTTATCGACCAATAACTCATCCCTTGACTGTCCACATAATCTCTGCACTGTGCTTTCCTTGACCAATCACCCTGCGCCACCAACACTGCAGAAAATGGAGTAGATGAAGAAGATGAAAGGGACTACACCCAAATTCCTCCATTTTGCTTCCTATCTAGATGACCCTTAAAAATCCCAAAACATAAATTTCTCACCCAAGGGACATGGTATACAACCTTTTAATTTATTTCACACTTTGGTAAATTCTAATCTGTCTCAAAGTCCTGGAAGTCCTCTCCATGAGGGAAGGTTAAAGGCAGTGTTTCTCTGGGGGTCAGGACCCCTCAGAGCAGACAGAAAAATATTCTCTGTGCCCTGGATTCCCATACATTTACCCTAAAAACCTTTAACCCTTAACATGTGAAGTTACCAAAAATGTTCCAGGTGAGTAGGATTAGAAGGAGAAGGAATAGAGAACTACAGAAAGACAGAAGATCCAGAGAAAGACACACACATAGGTACCAACTGCTCAGGTTCCAGCATCCCCAAGGGAGGAACCCCAAGAGAAGGCAAGACCCAGATCATAGTCTGGCCTCATGGTCTGGCTTTTAACCCCCTGGGCCTTCATGGCCCCGCCCCTGGGGTGGGACTGCCAGTTGCTTGTTCAATATGAACTAGGGTAGCACCAGCTGCCAGTGTGTGATTGACTGATTAGCAGCTAAGCTAATCAGAGCTGGGATAACATCACCCCCTGCTGTGTGATTGACAGCTCTGCTGGGCCAGGGCTGGGGGCAGGGCTCTGTCCCACCACAAACCAAGGCCTGACCCGGCCCTGGGCCCACATGGGCATTCCGAGCATCCCAAGGTGTCTCGGGACATCGATCTCATCCAGCCTCTGACAGCGACCATGATGACACTGCGGGACCTCATGCAACCATGGGTCAGTTGTGACAATGCAGGTCCAAAGAGACTATGGTGAGACTGTGGAATCCAGGAATCATGGAATCAAGGAGACCATTGTGCAAATCATGGGCCCTATGGAAGCAAGGATCAATGATCAAACTGTGGTTTGATTGTGATTGATTTAAAATAGAAACAAGAAGCCATTGTTCCACAGTGGGGCTGTGTGGGCCCAATGGACCCTTGTGACTGTTGGGGCTGATGAAACCAAGAAGCCATTGTGACATTGCCAGACCTCACGGGATCAAGGAGACCATTGTGACAGTGTGAGGACCCATGAAGTCAATGGAACATGGAACAGGTCTGCCTGGTTTGGCCTCTTGGGGGCTGTCTGACAGGTCTCCCTGAATTTGACATGTCAAGGGCCACTTCTCATCTGACCGTGAAGCACATGTGCTTATATTTGTATGGGAAAGAACTTTCTTTCTTGTCTAGGCACCCATGGCAAAAATTGGGGTTCTGCGTCTAAAATTCTCTATACCCAAGGGTTACTCCCAGACAAAACCTGCCCATACAGTCAAGTCTGGCTAGATCTGACCTCTGGTGACTCCCTCTCATTTGCCTTTGTACCACTGGGGCTCACTTTTTCTATAGAGACCATTGTGACACTGCGGAGCATTGTGGAACCAATGAGCCATGGTGACACTGCAGGCCCTTGTGGAACCTGTTACACTGTAGGAACTAGTGGAACCAAGGGGAACATTGTGACCCTGCAGGGTACCATGGATCCTAGGGGCCACTGTGACACTGTGGGACCTTGTGGAACCAAGAACATCTTTGTGGCTCTGTTGGACCACATGGTCCCAAGGGCCCAGTGTGAAGCAGCAGGGCTTTGTGGAGCCAAGAGACCATTGTTGCATTTCAGGGCCTCATGGAGCCAAAGGGCCATGGTGATCCTGCGAGGCACTGTGGATCCTTGGAGAGCATTGTGGCATTGCAAGGCCCCACGGAACCATGGAGACCACTGTGACACTATGGGGCCCTACGGAACCAAAGGAACATTGTGACCCTGCAGGGCCTCATGGAAGCATGGGGCCATTCTGATACTATGGGAAGTTGTGGAAACAGGGACATCATTGTTGCACTACTGGGCCCCAATGGAACCAAGGGGCCATTGGACACAGTGAGGCTTCATGGAAACAATAAATCATTATGGCATTTTGAGGCCTTGTGGAACCACGGAGACCATTAAGATCCTTAAGGACTTGTGTAATCAAGGGGCCGTTATGGCACCATGGGACATCATGGAAGCAAGAAAACCACTGTGACATTGCAAGGCCCCATGGAAGCAAGAAGCTGCTGTGACACTGCAAGCAGCTACTTGCTCCCTGTGGAGAAAAGGGAACATGAAATAGGTGTGGCTGCCTTGGCCTCCCAGGGATCACCTGACAGGTCTGGCTGACCTTGGAATGTGGAAGGCCACTCCCATCTGCCCCTGAAACACTGGGGCTCTGGGGTTTTCTTTTTATGGAAAAGAACTGTCCATCTTTTCCTTGCATCCATGGCCAAAATCCAAATTTCTGAGTATCTAAGGATTGTTGCCAGACAAAAGTTGCCGGGACAGACAGGTCTGACTGGTCTTTGACTCCTGAGGGGCAGCACTCACCTGTTCTCCACACACTGGAAAGGGCTCTGTGCTTTTCTTTTTATGGAAGAAAAACATTCCTCTTCTCCAGGCACAAATGTCTGAAATTAGGACTCCGCATTCATAATTTCAAATATCCAAGGGTTGCTCCAAGCAAACCTGCCAGGAGAGACAGGTCAGACTTGCCTTGGCCTCTGGTGGTTGCTGTTCATCAGCTCCAGAAACATGGGGGCTCCGTGGTTTCCTTCCTATGGAAACCAATGTGACATTGGGAGCCTTGTGAAATGAAGGGGCCATTGTGACACTGCAGAGCACCGTGGATCCAAGGGACCATTGTCACACTGTAGAGCCTTGTGGAACCAAAGACATCACTGAGGCTCTGTTGGGCTACATGGTCCTAAGGGGCCATTGCAAAGTAGAGCTGTGGTAGTTAGCCCAGCTGTAACTCAGAGTCGGCCAGATTTTACCCCAAAAAAACTGGGCATGAGTTTCAAGCGCTGGGAATGATTAGTTTAACTTAGGGTGAACTTGACAGTTACTCAATAAGCCTTTAGTGTTGTTATGCTAACTTCTCCAAGTTCTACTCCCCTATTGGTTACTTATTTCTCCTATAGGGTTATTGTTCTAGAGGGTTCTACCCCCAAGTGTACAGGTTGTCACTTCCCCTTTGTCTCAGGTCTTTGGATCCTGCCCCTCATAGTGTTAGTGACTACTCCATGTTTATTGTTTTTCACCCTGTTATTAAAGTTCCTTTTAAACAACTCCATTGATCCTGCTCCTTTGTATTTTCACCACCCTCGCCCTGAAGTCAGGGAACCAGAGAGGTTTGTCACAGCCACCCTCATTGGGACATTTGGTGCATGAACAGGGACCATGACATTCAGGGCTCCCTGTGTCAGTCATGTCAGCTGGGGTTAGCTGATGGATAGGTCAGTGCTCCCTGGAATTTTGAATTGTGCCAGGCCTGGTGGATTCATCCTTACTTCAAGGAACCTTGCCTAGGATCAGCAGGGACAATGACGGTTTCACCTGCATAGGATTGCAGGTGGGTTTGGGGAAATGCAAGACATTTATTGTCCATTTTGCCACTGTGTTTTTACAATATGCACCCACCTCCAATAATTGATTTGGGGTGTTCTGGTGGCTCTTCCACATTAGGCAGAGAAAGACAAAAATGGGCAGCCAGATGTCCAAAGTAGAAAGGAGCATATATGGATGCTTTAATTCTCACTGATCATGACAGAGTATTTTCAAAGAACAAATCAAAATCAATTATGAGGTGGATCATTAAAAATTTTCCACATGCCTCTGCTGATGAAATTCATACCACTGAATTCTGGGATTCAATGGGAGTTAAACTGTACAATTTTTCATCAAAACGGACCCCATTGCATCCCAAATGCTCCCCATCTTCCACACCACCCTGAGTCACTCCAAACTCAGGACCTCCGCTCAAACCTGCCTTTCTCAGACCTTCCACGATGGTCCAAGATGGCAATGGCCACGCGGTCTTGGAGCATCATGCCCTGGAGACTCAAGATGGAAGGAGCCTGAATGTGGCTTGGGAGCCCGACCATACTGCCTCCATCTTGGGTCCTCCCCTTCCTGCTACCACAACCTTCTCTTCCGCCCTGAACGAACCTCCGGACTCCACCCCCACAACTGCGGGTCACACCCCCACGGTTAATCCACTGTCAATACCTCCAGAACTCCACTCTTGAAGTTGGCCATCCTAAATCAAGGCCTTTCCTCCCAACCCCTGACAAAATGCAGTGCCTTTGCCTCACTGTCTGGCAACAATATAACCCACATGGTCAAGTACATTAAGGCCAGCTGTCACACTATTTCTAATCCAAATGTTTCTGTTCCAAGTTATTCTTCCTCCCCAGAAGAGAGTTTCAATTCCCCAGAGCCACCTTGCCCCTCAACCACAGAAGATTCCTAGGAAAGGATTTGGAAAGAAACACTTAAGAAAGGAGACTGGCAAATAGTCTAAAAACTCCTCGTTGCCCCCGCATGTTATGAAAGAAGGGGGCAGAATCCCAGGTATCAGCCACCGGTTGGAGGGGAAATCAAGGATTTATGCAGGGCAGCTAAAGATCATAGGAAGGACTTACCTTGTTTTAATGGCCTAATGAGTGCCGTGTTTACAGCATATGTCTCAACCTCCTATGATTTAAAATATATTATGACCGTGTTGTTGTCACCTGCAGAATACACCCTGTGGGAAGGGGGATGGAAAGGGGATGGAAGTGTTTACTAAATCAATTAATAGCAATGACTATGTTAATAATGAGGCAAGGGCAGAATTGACAATCAACCATTTAGCTGGAGAGGGACAACACAGCCTACCAGATGATCAAGCAGCAAGTATCCCCAGAGAAGTATTGGGTGATATCAAAGAGATGGCTTTGAAAGCTTCAATCCAGGTATTGGATTGGTAGCACCCCCAATTTGGACTGCCTTGGGTGGCTGCAGCTAAAGCTTTAGAACAATTAGTCCATCTTGGGTGCCTGTTAAGTAAGCAAACCAATGCTACCTCCCTCACACTGAGTGGCCTGCTCTCAGACATAGAGACCATCAAACATGCCACCTTGCAGAACAGCGATAAACTTTTTACTCTGAGCACATGGGCATGGCTGTGTAGACTCTGAGGGCATGTGTTGCATGAACCTCTCCAGCCACAGCGAGTCAATCCAAAAGAGCATTCAGGTACTGAAGGGAGGGTTCAAGAAGCTTCAAGTGGAAAACAAAGACTGGTTCAATAAACTCTTCCAATCCAAGGGACTAAAAGGCTGGATGATATCTAGCTAAAACAGGACATTTAACTCTCTTAGTGGTTGTTCTTGTATTGTTAATTTTCCCATGTGTTTTGGATGCTTTTTGAAAGTCTTGAAAAATTCTTCCAGTTCCATCTTCGCTGTAAAACAGAAAAGGGGAGGATACCCAACACAGGCTCCTTATGGACTGCTTGGAGGGGAGAACTGGAGGCCAGGAAAGCACAAAAACCTCTCAGATAGTCAGTGTGAGAAGGAAACACCTTAAAAGTACCTAAAAGTATTCTTAAATCCATAAAGTACATTAAAAACCTTGAGTATCTCAAGGTGTTAATGAGCCCTACTTAGTGTCAGTACAAAGCTCTCTAAGGACTCATTAAAGCAGATAATTGAGGCCATGATTGCATAAACTTATCACAGAGTTTTTATCAAAAGGGAAACACCAAGTACTTTAAAATAACTGAAGTACCCTGAAGTAGTAACGAGCCCCAATGAGTGTCGTTACTGACAAAGCCTCTCCAGGGACTAATTAAAGCAGATAATTGGAGGCCATGATTGCACAAACCTCTCAGAGACTCCAAGGCAAAAGCCAAACCCAAAGTTCTTTGACAAACCTGCACTCCCTGCAGGGAGCATTCAGGAGCCCCCAGGGCCATTCCTGAGCAAGGCTCCCCAGGGACTCGTTCCAGCAGATCCTTGAGGCCACTGGGATGTGGGCTAGGGGGGGATGCTGAGGGCACGAAAAGGGGCTGACAGTGCCCAGCCTGGCTGGGGCTGTGCCAGGAGGCCCCAGGGCCTCAGGACAAGGTGTCTCCTCACTGCCCTTGGTGGCACAGACCCTGCTGTGCCTCAGGACACCAAGACTTGGCTTCTCTTTGTCCCCACCTGTCAGCACTGCCTCCAGTTCTCTGATCTGCTGGGGCCTGGGGATACCTTCTCAGTTGTGTCCAGCAGTGGGACGCATTAAAAGTCCAAGAAAGTTTGGAGTTGGATTCTGCCTTGGGGTTCTGGAGAAGTTTCTTCAGCTCCCTCTCAGTGACTGATGTCCAGGGCCTGAGCACAAAGCCCCAGAGGCTCATTAAAGTCCTTGTGCTGTGTCTGTGCTGCTGAGCTGGGCTGGGCTCCTGGCACAGAGGCAGCTCCTGGTAAGCAAGAAGAGCTTCAAAAGCACATTTCTCTTGATGAGCAGCTCTTCTGCCAGCCCAGCAGGGCTGGGGCACTGCCTGCAGCCACCCTGGGCACAGCACAGAGGCACAGAGAGCTTCAATCAGTCAGGGCTGGGAAGGTGCTGAGAAGTGCCTGGGGCAGAATCACTGCCAGCCCCTGGCACAGGAACCTCTGGCTGCAGGACAATGCAGCTGCAGCTCCTGGAGTGATCTCCGAAAACTGGAACATCCCAATGCCTACAGACCCTGTGAGTACAACTCTGGGTATTTCTGGTGCAGGGGAGGTGGAATACTCATGAAGCTCTGACATGCACAGGGGTTCTGCTAAGTCATAGAATATTTCCAAGAAGGGTTTTTTGACAAAAATTCAGAAATGTCCTAAGAGTTTGTATTCAGTTTCCCATGATTGGAGACTAACAGGAAGGGAGGGTTAAATATTAAAGATAGTATGTATTATAATTTATGAATTTGGACAAGTACTTGAGACATCTGAACTGTTACTTTAAGTGATCCATGGGTTCACAGGAGATCCCTAATGTGCTTTCAGCCACTCTGCCCATAGACAGCACCAGCATCACCTTTGCTGGACCCGTCAGGCTCAGTCTGAGCTGTCCTTTCTCCAAGCTGCAAACAGAACCTGCCCCAGCCAGTGCCCTGCAAACAGGCAGGGTTCTGTCGAGCCAAGGAGAGGGCACAGAGATTTGGGCTCTGTGAGTGCTGGCAGGGAGAGCTCAGGCACAGGGAAACACCTGCAGGAGGAAAATCTCCGGGAAGCAGAGAGAAGATTGGGCAATGAGAGAAAAAAAACCCCAGCAATGCTGTGGCAGGGAGAGTTTAGAGATGCCCACAGGATCCCCTCCAGTGCAGTCCCTCCCTCTGAACAAGCCACCTCCCTCCTGTCCCCCAGCCCAGCCTCTGCCCTCAGGGCCAGGGCTCCAAGGTGTGCAGCCCCTCCTGTGCAGGCAGAGCTGCAGCAGAGCTGTGGGGCAGCTCTGCAGCACCGGGCCCAGTTCCCTCTGCAGAGCACAGGGCTGGGAGCAGCTGCCCGGCCCTGGGGGCTCTGGCAGGGGGCACAACTGGCTCAGGGTGACGCTGTCCCCAGTGCCCGGCTCTGGGCAATGCAGTCAGGGCAGCCAGGGAAGGAGCTGCATCTCCCTTCACCCAATGCCATCATAAGGACACTTGCAAGTCCCTGTGAGATTTCAGTCCAGGCTGGGAGCTTCAACCCATAATGCAAACCTGTCCTTGAGTATCTCAGAGTTTTAAGATTGATGGGGAAAGACAGAGGTGTTGTGACGCTGAAAATGCTGCTGGGTTGGTGAAATGAGCAGAGAGAGTCCTTGGCTACAAAAATGGAACTGGGCTGTGGTGGATCCATCTGCTCTCAGCAGTGCCTGGGGTTTTTAAGAGAAACACGGGAGTGTGAACATCCTCCACCCGAGAAAAGTGAAAGCCCAGAGAAACTGCAAACAGTATGAAGTGACAGATCATCTGCCCCCAGTTTCCACTCATTATCTTGCCTCAGGGAAACCACTCTGTTCTACCAGAGGGCAGCAGAAACGCTGAGGGTTTCTGATATCCAAGAATACCAGGAAGTACATGGAAAGAGCTTAAAAAGAAAACATCAGAACTCTTAAACACAAGAGCATGTCCATGTGTGTTATAAAGGAGGGTGTGTGGAAAATGGCTTTGATTTTGGTTACAGGTATCTCCTCTAACTCTTCACTGTCTTATATTCCATGAACAGGTCCCCATGTGCAGCCCCAGCAAATGTCCAACAGCAGCTCCATCAGGCACTTCCTCCTGCTGGCATTGGCAGACACGCGGCAGCTGCAGCTCCTGCACTTCTGCCTCTTGCTGGGCATCTCCCTGGCTGCCCTCCTGGGCAACGGCCTCATCATCAGCGCCGTAGCCTGCGGCCACCACCTGCACACGCCCATGTTCTTCTTCCTGCTCAACCTGGCCCTCACTGACCTGGGCATGATCTGCACCACTGTCCCCAAAGCCATGCACAATTCCCTCTGGGACACTAGGAACATCTCCTACAAAGGATGTGCTGCCCAAGTATTTCTGTTTTTTTTTTTTCTTGCAACAGAGATTTGCCTCCTGACCATCATGTGCTACGACCGCTACGTGTCCATCTGCAAACCCCTGCACTACGGGACCCTTCTGGGCAGCAGAGCTTGTGCCCACATGGCAGCAGCTGCCTGGGCCAGTGCCTTTCTCAATGCTCTCATGCACACGGCCAATACATTTTCCCTGCCCCTGTGCCATGGCAATGCCCTGGGCCAGTTCTTCTGTGAAATCCCACAGATCCTCAAACTCTCTTGCTCCAAATCCTACCTTAGGGAATTTGGGCTGCTTGCTGTTAGTGCCTGTTTATCATTTGGTTGTTTTGTGTTCACTGTTTTCTCCTATGTGCAGATCTTCAGGGCTGTGCTGAGGATCCCCTCTGAGCAGGGACGGCACAAAGCCTTTTCCACCTGCCTCCCTCACCTGGCCGTGGTCTCTCTGTTCTATAGCACTGGCACATTTGCCTACCTGAAGCCCCCCTCCAAGTCTTCCCCATCCCTGGATGTGGTCCTGTCAGTTCTGTACTCAGTGGTGCCTCCAGCCCTGAACCCCCTCATCTACAGCCTGAGGAACCAGGAGCTCAATGCAGCAGTGTGGAGACTGATGACCCGATGGTTTCAGGAACATTAAACTGCTGGCCAGTATTTGCAAATCACTTGTAATAAGAGTAATCTTTGATACTTCTTCTTGGTTTCATTTCAGAGTTCCTTTACTTTTGTTTTACTTTGTTCTTATTGTCCAAAAAGAAATTTCATTGTTTGTTCCATTGGTCATTTTGTTCCTCTCCACCACACCTGTAGCCACCGACTGTATCAATGAGGGGCTGTGTTCTTGGTGCCTTTAAATGAAATGATGATCTCTCCCAAAAAAGTTTTCAGCAGAAAAAAGCAGAACTTTTCTGTCCTTTTGTTGCCTTCTCTTGCGCTGCAGCAGCAATGTCTGTGTGCAGAGCTGGGGGCAGATCAGTGCTGGCCCAGCAGCTGTGCCCAGCAGCAGCAGCACTTGGTGTTGCCAGTGCTGCTGCCGTGGCCCTGCCCCGCTGCCCTGGTGGCCCTGGTGTTGCTGCAGGGCCTGAGTGCTCTCGGGGCCGGGCACAGCCCTGGGGGTGGCAGTGCTGGGGCTGCAGCAGGGACAGGCCATGGGCACTGCTGGGGCAGCGCTGACGCCTCAGGCCAGGGCCTGGGGGCTCCAGGCTCCGTGCCCAGGCTCTCTCAAGAACACACCCAGGCCAATGTTCAGCACAGAAAAGCCCCGTGAGCAGCCCCAGGCTGGCTGTGGGCAGGCTGGGGGCAAACAGCATGGCTGGGGCTCTGCAAGGGCCCTGGGGGAGATGGGAAGGAGCAGCAGAGCAGGGGCTGATCCATCCCCAGTGCGCTGCACAGCCCAGGGCAGCGTCCCAGAGCGTCCTCATGGACCTGCCAACAACATTCCCCCTCTGCAGCCCTGGCCTCTCCCCCAGCTCACACAGGTGCCCCATCCTTGCAGGCACAGACACAGCAGCACTGGCTCAGCAGCCCCTGTTTGCATTGCACACAGCAGGGGGAGCACCCCCATGCTGTTGGTGTGGGGACATGAAGCTGAGGGAGCACAAATGCCATCAGGCCCTGGGGCCAGCAAGGGCTGGGGGACACCAGGGAAACCACTCAGCTTTGTCCTGGCCTCTGCAGTCAGCCAGAAAGTTCGTTCCCATCAGCTGGGAGTTTCCTGTGCCACTGCAGATGCTGTTGCTCAGAGCCAGGGCTGCCAGGCAGCCATCCCCAAACAGCCCTGAGCATTTCCTTGGCTAAACCTTTGCTTTCTCTTCTCTTTCTTGTTCCAGATTTCTTCCTCTCCCATCCCTGTTCTCTCCCCTGCAAACAGCCCATCCCTGTTTGCACTTTCTTGTCTGACTCTACTCCGCATTGCAGTTCCTGTCTTGGCACCATAGGAACGTCCCTTGGGCAGCAGGATCATCCTACAAGTGCTGCAGGAATTGTCTGCAGGCTCCTGCAGTGCCTGGTGCTGCTCCCTTGCCAGAGGCACCCCAGGCCAGGGGGGCACATCTGGGCTGCTGTGTCTGGCTCTGGGGCTCCCTGTTCTGGGCAGTGAGGAGGAGCTGCAGAGGCTCTGCAGGACTGACAGGATGGGCTTAGGGGCTGGCAGGAGAAGCTGAGGGACCTGGGCTGCTGGAGCTTCTGAAGAGGAGGCCCAGGGCTCCTCCTGCAACTGCTCCAATGGTGGTTCTAGAGAATCCCAGAATCAGCAAGGTTGGAAGAGACCTTGGAGATCATCAAGTCCAACCTGTGCCCTGACACTGCTTTCTCTCCCTGGGCTTCCTCTTCTCCAGGATAAACAACCCCAGCTCCCTCAGTTGCTCCTCAAAGCTCTTGTGTTCCAGACCCCTCCGCAGCCTTGTTGTCCTTCTCTGGACATGCTCCAGCCCCTCCATGGCCTTCCAAAACTGGAGGCCCAGAACTGGACACAGCACTCGAGGTGTGGCCTCACCAGTGCCGAGTGCAGGGCAAGAATCCCTGTCCTGCTCCTGCTGGCCACACCATTCCTGATCCAGGCCAGGAGCCTTTGGCCTTCTTGCCCACCTGGGCACACTGCTGGCTCATGTCCAGCCTGCTGTCCATCAGTCCCTGCAGGTCCCTTTCTGCCTGGCTGCTCTCCAGCCACTCTGTCCCCAGCCTGTAGCACTGCAGGGGTTGTTGTGGCCAAAGTGCAGGACCCAGCACTTGGTCTTGTTCAACCTGACCTTGTTGGATTTGGGCCCTGGATCCAGCCTGTCCAGGTCCCTCTGCAGAGCCCTCCTACCTTCCAGCAGATCCACACTCACACCCAGCTTGGTGTCATCTGCAAATTTGCTGATGCTGGACTCAGTCCCCTCATGCAGATCATCAGTGCAGATACTGAAATCCACACTGGCTGGCTCTGATCCCTCGGCCATCCTGTGGGTGCCCTGTGATGGCACTCAAGGTGATCTGTTCCATAACCTTGCCAGGCACCCAGGTCAGGCTGACAGGCCTGGAGTTCCCCAGCTCCTCCTTCCAGCCCTTCTTGGGGATGGGCTCACACTGGCACCTCCAGTCCTCTGGAACCTCCCTGCTGAGCCAGCACTGATGGTAAATGATGGAGAGCAGCTTGGGGAGCTCATCCACAGCTCCCTCATCCCCCTAGGATGGATCCCATCTGATCCCACACAACGGTGTGCATCTGAGTGGCTCAGCAGGTCCCCAGCTGCTTCCTCCTGACATACAGGGGCTGTTCTGCTCCCTGTGCCCATCCAGCAGCTCAGGAGAACACTTGTCCCAAGGACAACCTGTCTTATTCTTGAAAGCTGAGGCAAAGAAGGGGTTAGGTACATCAGCCTTTCCCTCATATTTGGTAACCACATCTCCCCCAATAATGAATGGAGATTGTTCTTGTACCTCCTTTTGCCATTGATGTATTTATAGAAACATTTTTATTATCCTTCACAGAAGTGGCCTGGTTAAGCCTTAAGCTTTCACCTCTCTAATTTTGTTTCTGCATAACCTAACAACATCCTTAAACATTTCCTGAGTTACCTGCCTCTCATTCCAAAGGTGATGCACCTTCCTTTTTTACCCCAAGTTCCTGCAAAAGGCCCATCACATACAGAACATCACCTGTTGGCTAAAGTACACCTCAGAGGAGGAAAATACAAGAGTCTATAAATGAAAAGAGGGAAAGCAAGCTAGGAAAGTAAAAGAAGAGGCTGGGAAGGCTAACAAAAACTGGGACACCCTTGACCACCTACCTACTCCTACCCTTGCAGTACCTCAAATCCTTCCTCCAATTCCTCTTTCTGTGGACCCAGTTCCTCCTGCTCTCCCAGCTGTCATTCCTTTACCACCTCCTAACCCAGTTATACCTCCACCACCTTCCCCTCCACCCTCTCCTTACTCTCTTTACCCTTCACTACCGTCCCCTTACCTCTGCCATCTCATGCACCCCTTATTCACCAGCAAGTTCCTGCTCTGCCTCCCCCAGCACAAACAAGAAGCCAAACAACATCTCAGAATCTCATGCCCAAGAGTGCAGTTGCCCAGTCAGCCTCCACAGCTGATGTTGTAACACCTGGTCCAAAGTGGCAAAAGGGAAAAATTGTTCCCCCTCAGAGAAGTTCTCATGGGCGGGGTGGCCAGTGAGATTGGATTTGTAAACGCTCCCTTGACTGCGTCCAAAGTTGGAAACTTTAAGAAAGAATTGCGAAATTTAGTGGAAGTCCCAGTAGGAATTGCAAATCAAATTGATCCATCTTTAGCCCTAATATTTATACATGGGGAGAACTGAACTCCATCTTTAACATCCTATTTTCCCCAGGAGAGACTCGATTAATACAAACTGAAGGAATGAAAATTTGGGAGTGAGAAAACCAACCTGGGCCCCCAGGTGACCAAAAAATGCCTTCAGTGGAGCCTGACTGGGACCCTTATCAAGAAGAGGGGAGAAGGAACATGAGAGATTACAGGTCCCTGATGACCAGAGGGATAAAAGAATCAGTCCCTAGAGGGAGTAATACCAGGTTAGCATTGGACGGCACCCAGGAAAAAGACAAGACCCCAGCACCATGGCTTAATAGGCTAAAGCAAAACTTCCAGATTTACTCTGATGTTGACCCAGATAGCCCAGAAGACCAATCTGGGGTTCCCTGCAGTCGGGGATGACCCCAAGAATCCTTTTTCCCAGCCTGATGTTTCCAAGAAGGAGTCTGAATTCTTTGGCTCTGGTTTCCAAGGTTGTTTATTGTTTCTTATCTATAACATTTTTTCTCTGGCCTGCTGAGATCTTTTCAGCAGGTCAGACAGAGGCACACTCTCCATCCCAGGGCTGGTGTCTATGATTTATCCTATGAACTATGTGTACTTTATTTATCATTATTTTCCAATACCTAAAGACACACAGCAAGGGACTTTCAATCAAAACAAATGCACCTTTTATTGCATGCCCATAGCAAATGTAACAGAAGGATTAGAAAGGCGATAAAGGACAGAGAGAGAGAGAAAGGAGGGTTGGGTTGGGGAAATAGCTACCAACAGGGAGATGAAATCCTTCTGGTCTGGCCAATAGATCCATCTGGTAACGTCGGGGATGTTATGAACAAAAATTAAGTTAATATTTTTTTTGTGAGAAAGAGTTACAGGGACGCAGCCAGGTCTCTGTCTCTGCCAGAGTTCTTAGTGTTTTGTCATGGTAATCACGGGTCGTTAGAGCTTATCTCCTCTTTTGTATAAGTAAAAGGCCTGGCTGGGTGGGGTAGATGGACCCTTCCCCGAGGCAGCGCGCTCTTCCAACATAGGGAAGACACCTGAGAGGGTGGGGGGGGTTATGCAAAGTGACTCCAAAGACCAGAATGCTTTGTGAGACCACGACTTGAAACCCACAGAGAAAACCCCAAAAACAACGAGCCAAATAAGAATTGAGAGACTAAAGTGGTGTCTGGACATGAGGAGCCAGTTGCTGAGCCTGCGGAGATGCAGAGTCCCTCTCGCCCTGAGCAGAGAGTCGTCCCAACGCCGGGACCAGGTAGCTGAGAAGCTGAAAGAACCAACATCTGACAGGGACATCACGCCCTAAAGGCTCCCCCGAGGACTGGTTCCCCTGGCTCTGCCCCTAGTGGACAGAGCTGCGCATATCCTCCTCCTCTGAGCCGCCCTGGGAGACGCGACGGGGACTGCAGCCCTGCCGAGCCGCCCAATCCTGAGCTGATCACTTTTAATAAAGGCATTATAAAGGAGAAGAAGTCTCCTGGCCCTGTTTATTACAGCTGGGGGCGCTCGTCCGGAATAGCCATGCCGCAAGAAGACTCAAGACTGGCCATCTTGGACTTCAGGACAGCTAGCTACCAGGACCAGAGGGATCAGCTCGGGACCAGCGACACAGAGGAGCACCAGAGCACCAGATTGGTGAGAAAGCCAGTGGCGGGAGTGGGAGACGTGCGCATGTGTGCGTGAATGAGACAGAGGCCGGCAGCCGGACCTTCGAAGTGAGAGCAGACCTCTCAGTACCGCGGTTCCGAGCTTTCGCGAGAAGGCCGGCTGGAAACAGGGGGAAGCACGTGGAATTAGCGTGAGTGAGTCTCCCAAGGGGGAATAAAAGGCCCCCCCTCTCCAGGCGTGCAGAGGGAATATTTGTATGAGTGGCACGCATCCAAAATAGGTCCTGACAGAGGGAAGTCAGGCAGATTTGTCAGTCCCGAGAAGGATTCGGGTAGCATTTGTAAGTCTCGAGAAGGATTCGCGTAAGATTTTGTCAGTCCCGAGAAGGATTCAGGTAGCTCACAAGCCCTGCAGACAAAGTAAGTCCTGGCACAGGAACCAGGCACAAAGCCCAGCGAAGGAGGCTGTGGTTTGCTTTTAAGTCCTGATACGGTGAAGCCTACTAGGCAAACTAAAAATCAGGCAGTTGTTCTTCCTGACTGAGGGAGTCAGGCACGACCCGGATTCTTAGGCTGAGGTTTCGTGTGTTCAAGTCCCGATAGATGTAAGACCTGACGTGGGGAAAGTTAGGCAATCAAGAGATCGGGCAGTTGTTTCAGTATAAAGTCCTGAGCATCAGGCAGAAATTTGAAGTTTCAGTGGAGGAGGCTGAAGCTCCTCAAAGAAGGTTCTTTTTGAAATTACTAGTCAGTAAAGGCACCTTTGGGATTTTTTACTGTTAAGACCTGTAAAATGGGAGGGTGTAATAGTAGAAAGACCGGTAAGAGACTGAGGTATATACATCCCAATAGTCCCTTAGGAGAACTGTTAGTAAAATGGGAATCTATAGAGGCCACGGAGGGATTAAATAAAGTGAAAATGATCCATTATTGTATGGAAGTGTGGCCAGAATTAGAGATACAAGGAGGATGGCCTTGGTGTGGGACAAAGGATAAGTGGATGTGCCAGCTGTTAAATAATTATCTGACAGCTCGAGGGGATACTGATCCTGAGCAATTATTGTATGTAGCCTGCTGGTTAAAGAGCGCTGTTGGGGATGAAGGGCTGCGAATTTGTAAGGTACAGAGGAAGAAAGAGGGGAATGAAGGAGGGGATGATAGGACTAGTAAAAGATGGGATCCCCTGGATTATTTGCCTCCTTCTGCCCCTCCACTTTATAATCCTCTTCTTCAAGCACCTCAAATGGCAGGTCCGGTTCTTCCCCCGGCTGCCATCTCACTACCACCTGTTCAAACTCCTCCTTCTACCCCTTCAGCTTCCGCTATGATAAACCCAGTATCCCCTCCAGCTCCTTCTGCACCACCACAAGTGCCTACTCCACCTGCTGCATTCTCCATCCCTTCTCCAGCTCCACTTAATATCCACTCAGGCTCTTCTCCCCCTCCTATTGCTGTCCCTTTACCTCCTCCTAGTTGGGACACAAATGCCTCCTCGCCCAATAAACAGCTATCAACAAATACACCTGCTGATGGGCAGAAAGTTCAGGGTAACACAGATATCCCTCAAAGTAATTTGGCATCTGAAGATGGGCCGTACTGTAGCACCAGATCCAAGACCTCCAAGGCAGAGAGACTCTTTCCCCTCAGAGAGGTTCCTATGGGAGGAGTAGCAGGAGGTGTTGGCTTTGTGAATGCTCCCCTAACTGCTTCTGAGGTGAGAGGATTCAAGAAAGAGTTGGGGCATTTAGTTGAGGACCCAGTGGGCATAGCCAACCAAGTGGATCAATTTCTAGGTCCAAATATCTACACTTGGGGGGAGATTAATTCCATCCTGAGTATATTATTTTCTCCAGAAGAGGTCCAGATGATTAGGGTGGCTGGCATAAGAATTTGGGAGAAAGATAACTGTCCAAGACCCCAGGTGCCATCAGGTGAACAGAAATTGCCACTAACGGATCCCAGCTGGAACCCTAACCAGGAGGAGGGGAGGAAGGCCATGAGGGAATATAGGTCTTTGATAATACGGGGGATCAAAGAGTCAGTTCCCAAAGGAACTAACACCCAATTGACATTTGAGGGTACACAGGAGAAAGATGAAGCTCCTGCTGCCTGGCTTAATCGCCTAAGGCGGAACTTCCAGTTGTACTCTAGAATAGACCCAGACACCCCAGAAGGTCAAATGCTACTAAAAGTCCAATTTGTTACCAAATCTTGGCCTGATATAAGGAGGAAACTGGAAAAGAGGGAAGAGTGGCAAGCGAAGGACATAAATGAGTTATTAAGAGAGGCATTGAAGGTGTATTTAAGGAGGGAGGAAGAAAAGGCAAAGGCAAAGGCTAAGATCATGGTTGCTGTAGCTAGGGAAAGTGCAGGGTGGGCGGGTACACCACCAGGAGGAGGCAGAGACAGGCCAGTACTGGCAGGTGCACGAAGGATTGAGAGACATCAAGTCCCTTTGAGAGGATGGCAGTGTTATTACTGTGGAGAGGCAGGACACATCAGGAGGTTTTGTAGAAAGCTCAGTCTCGATGAGGCAATAGCCAGGGAACAAGATAATTTAGGAAGGATTCTTAAGGGGGAGGACTAGGGGTGCCAGGGGCTTTTTAATATAGGGGACCCAATGCAACATCTAGAAGAGCCCTTGGTAAACTTTGAGGTGGGACCCCTAAATTTGAATTTTTGGTTGATACCGGAGCAGATAAGTCCTGTCTCAACAAAGTAACATCTGAAGTTAGACAAAAACCAGCTAGGCAGAAAGGATATCCAATACCACCAAAACTGGCCAGTAAGACTTAACTTATTATAAGTGGTGTGAAAGTAAAAGGTACCTTATTGTTGTCTTGTTGTGTGTGTGAGAGTGAGTCACAAGCAAAGTCAGCCTCAACTTCCCATGCAGGTGGGAAGGGGGCAGTGGGAGTGTTTGTGTGTGTGACCTGCAAACCAGGCTTGTGTCCCCCGGGCGGGTGGGGGCTGTGACCAAAGCGTGTGTGTGTGTGTGTGTGACCTGCAAACCAGACTAGTGCTCCCCAGATGTGTGAGGGAGCCGTAGCTGTAAGAGTGCGAGTGACATGCAGGCAGCCTCACAGGTGAATGTGCACCAGAGGCAACCAGAGTCTGGGCCCTTCCAAGAGGCCCAGAGATACTGAGACCTGTGGGCCAACCCCAAGGTGAGGGGGGGCTATAGGGACCCGTGATTTTCTAGTAATAAGTTTGTGTCTTAAAGGTGTGGAGGAGTGTGTGAAAGTGAATGAGAAATGAGAGAGTGAATATAGATGAGTTAGAATAGAGGTAATGTAGATTGTGCATTACAAGTTTTACCACATCTCCTTAGAAGGAAGTGTATTGTGTAAAAGAATGGTGTAAGAAAAAAAAAAGGGAAAAAGAGATAAAGTGTAAGGGGTTGAAAGAAGTATTTAAGCTGTAAGTAAAAGTAAGAAACAGAAGCAAGAGATAAATAAATAAGATCTTGAAAATAGAACAGAAAACCAGTGAATGAAATACACAGAAAAAAATAGGAGAATAAAAGTACTTTGGGAGTTAAGTTAGCTGAGAAATACAACTCCTTGCAAAATTCAGAGTATGTAGAAGTTGATGAGAGAAACATACAAACTATGGAAAAAGAGAAATTACTGATAAGATTAAACAGAGAAGCTGAGTTTTGATAAAATCATTAACAGTAGACCATTAATGCCTGTGTTTGAAAGCCCGTTCCAGGTATTCTTCATTACTAAGACGGTTGGACTCACATCACTCTCACCCCTGGTATTGGACCAGGATTCAACACCAAGTTTTTCCCTCTGGCATTCTGGTATTGGGCCAGACTCCACCCCTGTCTCCTGCTGGCATTGGGCCAGACTCCCAGTTTCTTCGTCTGGCATTGGACTAGACTCCACCCCTTTTACCTCTGGCATTGGGCCAGAGTCCACACCACTCACCTCCGGGCACTGGATAAGGATTCATCCACATCACAAGTTAATTCACCTGGGTATACTGTGATTTAAAGTTGACTCTCAGGAGGAAGAGTCAAAAAGACTGAACTGTATGGGAAAAATTGGTATCAGAGTTCTAATATTGCTTAAAATGTTTCAAAACTGTTTTGTGTAAATTATGTTGGTAAAAAGTTTAAGGCTGTAAATAAGTAATTCTAGTTTAAGTTCCCCAATATATATTTCCAAAGACTCCAGGTTAACCTTCTACAGAACACTCCCCTGGGGGGGGAAACTAAAATTTGTAGGGAACAGACCAAGAGAGGCTTAACCAGAGAAGCGGGTAGAAGGGACTCTAAAGAGCTTGGAAGCTTGTCCTCAGAAAAAATTCCCCAAGAGGCAAGGCCGGGTGGGCAGGCTGTGCAAGATGACCCATACCGGACTCTTGGGAAGGGTAGTAATGATGGCTCTGATTGCTGGTGGTGCTCAGGGGAGCCCAGCTGAGCCGTGCAGTGAAGGCTACCAACCCCGCTATGAGGAAGAAGTGAGCTCCTTGTCAAGAGACCACATCAGTTCTAACCCTGATGGTGTTAACCTCTCCCACTTGGTCCTTTATGAGAAAAATAAGAGAATGTATTGGATAGCCCAGAATACTGCCACTTTTAGGCAGCCACTCCTAGGAGAGTGCCCTATAGCGGAAGCCTGGTTTTGCTTTGAATGTGATGCTGCTGAAACAAGCTCAGCAGATCTAGTAAAAAGCAAAGAAATGGTGAAAATGGTAAGAAAAATTGTTTGTTACAAGTATTTATATGAGTGTACTGGAAAAGAGATAAACCCCTTTTGGAACACATTTCAGGGGAGCTCTAAACCCCTAAGTTTGATCTCAACTGGCAACTGCATTGCTAGGGTGATAACACCAATTTTCTTATTACCAAAAGAAACTGGTTCAAGTTTGGGAGTTCCTATATATAATGATTTGGGAGAAATTAAACAAAACCGGGAAAGTGAAATAGAAATTGAGAAAATCCAAAATAGTAGATGCCAAGTTCGGATCCCAAAATCTGTGTTGAACAAAGTCATCCGGCTCCAGGCAGTATTAAAAATAAAGAATTCAATTATTAGGGATATTTCAAACAAAATAAAAAGATTGGCATGTGTAAATAATCAAGATCAAACTCCTACACTTGATCCCAGTGGGTGGGAGAATTTAGAGATTTTCAGAAAATATGTATGGGAAAAAGTGGTTTTTCTCGCTGTGTGTGTACTTGGAGGATTGCTCTTTTTACTATGCTTATTTATCTGTTTTAGTAAAACAGTATTGGCTGTACAAACCAATCTCGAAAAACCAAGAAAAGTAACACGGTTAAGTAAGCATGATTACCAAAGTGCACAAGAGATTTATAGTAGATTCAAAACAAAAAATTGTGAGTTGATGCGAGCTTAAGAATTTAAGCTCGATCAAAGAAAAGGAGGGGGGACTGTTATGAACAAAAATTCAGTTAATATTTTTTTGTGAGAAAGAGTTGCAGGGACGCAGCCAGGTCTCAGGCGCTGCCAGGATTCTTAGTGCTTTGTTATTGTAATACCGTGTCGTTAAGGCTTATCTCCTCTTTTGTATTAGTAAAAGCCCTGGCTGGGTGCGGTAGATTGCTCTTCCCCTAGGCAGTGCTCTCTTCCAGCATAGGGAAGACATCTGAGAGGGTGGGGGGGGTTATGCAAAGTGACTCCAAAGTCCAGAATGCTTTGTGGGACCCCGACTCGAAATGCAACGAGAAAACCCCAAAAACAACGAGCCAAATAAGAATTGAGAGACTAAAATGATGTCTAGACATGAGGAGCCGATGGCTGAGCCTGCAGAGATGCGGAGTCCCTCTCGCCCTGAGCAGGGAGTGGTCCCAACGCCGGGACTAGCCACCTGGGAAGGTCACAGGATTAACACCTGACGGGGACACCACGCCCTAAAGGCTCCCACAAGGACTGGATCCCCGGCTCTGCCCCTAGCGGACAGAGCTGCGCATATCCTCCTCCTCTGAGTCGCCCTGGGAGACGTGACAGGGACTGCAGCCCTGCCGAGCCGCCCAATCCTGAGCTGATCACTTTTAATAAAGGCATTAAAAAGGAGAAGAAGTCTCCTGGCCCTGTTTATTTCAAAAGACAATCAGAATTTGCTGTTTAAAAATAGAGAGCAAACTTTTGTTAGCTTATTTTTGTGAGTTATATTAACACACATGAGTTTTGTTTGAGCTTTATAGTATATAGAATTCTTTTTTATATCTGTTGTATAGCATATCTTATAATTAGTGATAGCCTTTTTGGGTTTGTTTCCCTAGTTTAGATCCCTTGTAAGAGAAAAACCTTACTAACTGAAAATACTCTTTAGTTGTTAGAATTGTCTATTTTTGTGTTGCAAAGAATGTGACACACTTAACCCATTGAACTTTTCTTTTTTTTTTTTTTTAATAAAAAGAGGGGAGATGTTGGAAATTTAGTTGTTAGAAAATGGAAAAGTATAAGATCATAGTTAGTTCCAAATTTTGCATGTGTGAGATAATGTGTCCTTGATTTTCTTAAAACATGATAAAGAAATGGACAGTGAGGCAGGAGAGATAGAGAACGTAGTCTCAAAGGAATGTGGATGAGTTAATGCTATAGTTTAACCAATATATTGCTTGGCTTACAGAATATTTATAAGCTTATTATTTGTTGTATAAGTGTTTGATATTTGTTCAATAAAGTGGGCCATGATGAACCAATTGGTGTCCTGGTCCCCTTCCTTCGACACTGAGGTGTGTGCTGGAATTGAATGCCCAACATTGCTCATTCTGTGATTCGGGGAACCAGCCACAGAGCAGTTGTGAGAGCCTGGGAATAATGGAATCAAGGGGCCATCGCTCCATTGCAAGGATTCTGGGAACTGAGGGAACAATTGTGACACTGTGGTGCCCCATGGAACCAAGGGTCCCTGGTGACACTGCAGGATCTTGTGTCACCAGGGCTCCATTGTGACATTGCAACACCAAGGAATTCATTGTGGCACTCTGAGGCCTCATGGAACCAAGAAGCCTCTGTGACGCTGCAGGCCCTTGTGGAACCATGCAGAGCATTGTGACAGAGCAGGACCTGGTGTCATGATGGGGCCATTGTGACACTGCAGGGCCCCATGGAACCAAGAGGCCAGGGCTGCTCCTCAGGGACTCCTGGAAAGAAGGTAACATGTTTGATACCATGGTCGCCCTTGGGACCAAGAGGCCATTGTGACACAGTGGAACCAAAGAAAACATTGCTGCACTGCCAGACCTCATGGAACCAAGGATCGATTGTGACACTGCAGGGCCTTGGTGGGGCCCAAGGATCCAAGGGACTTGGTGACACTGGGAGGGCTCATGGAATCATGGAGACCATTGGGACACTCAGGGGCCTCACGGAACCATGGTGATACCAATTTATCTGGGAGTGTTGATCTGCTGGAGGGTCCTAGACAGGCTGGATCTAGGGGACAAATCCAATAGGGTGCGGTTTAACAAGTTCAGGTGCTGGGTCCTGCAATTTCACCACAACAACCCCTGCAGCACTACAGGCTGGGCACAGAGTGGCTGGAGAGCAGCCAGGCAGAAAGGGACCTGCAGGGACTGATGGACAGCAGGCTGGACATGAGCCAGCAGTGCGCCCAGGTGGGCAAGAAGGCCAATGGCTCCTGGCCTGGATCAGCAATGGTGTGGCCAGCAGGAGCAGGGCAGGGATTCTTCCCCTGTGCTCAGCACTGCTTGGACAGCACCTCGAGTGCTGTGACCAATTCTGGGCTCCCAACTTAGCAAGTACATGGAGGGGCTGGAGCATGTCCAGAGAAGGGCAACAAGGCTGGGGAGGGGTCTGGAACACAAGTCCTGTGAGAGGCAACAGAGGGAGCTGGGGTTGTTTATCCTGGAGAAGAGGAGGCTCAGGGGAGACAAGACAGTGTCAGGGCACAGATTGGACTTGATGATCTCCATGGCCTGTTCCACTCTTGCTGATTCTGGGATTCTCTGAATCCACCCTTGGAGCAGTTGCAGGATGAGCACTGGGCCTCCTCTTCAGAAGCTCCAGCAGCCCAGGTCCCTCAGCTTCTCCTGCCAGCCCCAAAGCCCATCCTGTCAGTCCTGCAGAGCCTCTGCAGCTCCTCCTCACTGCCCAGAACAGGGAGCCCCAGAGCCAGACACAGCAGCCCAGATGTGCCCCCCTGGCCTGGGGTGCCTCTGGCAAGGGAGCAGCACCAGGCACTGCAGGAGCCTGCAGACAATTCCTGCAGCACTTGTAGGATGATCCTGCTCCCCAAGGGACATTCCCATGGGGCCAAGTCAGGAACTGCAATGGGGAGTGTAGCCAGAGAGGAAAGGGCAAACAGGGATGGGCTGTTTGCAGGGGAGGAAACAGGGGTGGGCAACAGGAAGAAATCTGGATCAGGAAAGAGGAAGGAAAGCAAAGGTGAAGCAAAGGAAATGCTCGGGGCAGTTAGGGGGTGGCTGCCAGGCAGCCCTGGCTCTGAGAAACAGCACCTGCAGTAGTGGGATAGGAAACTCCCAGCTGATGGGAACAAACTTTCTGGCTGACTGCAGAGGCCAGGACAAAGCTGAGTGGTTTCCCTGGTGTCCCCCAGCCCTTGCTGGCCCCAGGGGCTGATGGCATTTGTGCTCCCTCAGGTTCATGTCCCCACACCAACAGCATGGGGGTGCTCCCCCTGCTGTGTGCAATGCAAACAGGGGCTGCTGAGCCAGTGCTGCCGTGTCTGTGCCTGCAAGGATGGGGCACCTGTGTGAGCTGGGGGAGAGGCCAGGGCTGCAGAGGAGGGATGTTGTTGGCAGCTCCATCAGGACGCTCTGGGACGCTGCCCTCGGCTGTGCAGCGCACTGGGGATGGATCAGCCCCTGCTCTGCTGCTCCTTCTCGTCTGCCCCAGGGCCCTTGCAGAGCCCTAGCCATGCTGTTTGCCCCCAGCCTGCCCACGGCCAGCCTGGGGCTGCTCACGGGGCTTTTCTGTGCTGAGCATTGGCCTGGGTGTGTTCTTGAGAGAGCCTGGGCAAGGAGCCTGGAGCCCCCAGGCCCTGGGCTGAGGCGTCAGCGCTGCCTCAGCAGTGCCCATGGCCTGTCCCTGCTGCAGCCCCGGCACTGCCACCCCCAGGGCTGTGCCTGGCCCCGAGAGCACTCAGGCCCTGCAGCAACACCAGGGCCACCAGGGCAGCGGGGCAGGGCCACGGCAGCAGCACTGGCAACACCAAGTGCTGCTGCTGCTGGGCACAGCTGCTGGGCCAGCACTGATCTGCCCCGAGCTCTGCACACAGACATTGCTGCTGCAGCTCCAGTGAAGGCAACAAAAGGGCATCTCTGCAGAAAACTCTGCTGGCAGATGATTTAGTTCCTTTAAAGCCACTGAGAGTGCCGCTCCTCATTGATACAGTCTGTGTCCATAAGGAAGGTGGAGAGGAACAAAATGAGAAATGGCACAAACATTGACATTTATTTGTGGACAATATGAAAAAAAGTAAACCCTCCAAATGAAACCATCAAGAAGTATTAAAGACGACTTTTATTACAAGTGATTGGCAGAAATTACCCTGCAGTTTAATGTTTTCGAAAGCATCCAGTCAGCAGTCTCCTCACAGAAGCCTTGAGCTCCTGGTTCCTCAGGCTGTAGATGAGGGGGTTCAGGGCTGGAGGCAACACCGAGTACAGAACTGACAGAGCCAGATTGAGGGATTGGGAGGACATGGAGGGGGGCTTCAGGTGGTAAATTGGGCTGATAGTGACAAACAGACAGATCACTGCCATGTGAGGGAGGCATGTGGAAAAGGCTTTGTGCTGTCCCTGCTCAGAGGGGATCCTCAGCACAGCCCTGAAGATCTGCACATAGGAAAAAACAATGAACACAAAACAACCAAATAGCAAACAGGCACTAACTGCAATGAGTCCAACCTCCCTCTGGTAGGATTTGGAGCAGGAGAGTTTGAGGATCTGAGGGATTTCACAGAAGAACTGGCCCAGGGCATTGCCATGGCACAAGGGCAGGGAAAATGTATTGGCTGTGTGCATGAGAGCATAGACAAAGGCACTGGCCCAGGCAGCTGCTGCCATGTGGGCACAAGCTCTGCTGCCCAGGAGGGTCCCGTAGTGCAGGGGTTTGCAGATGGACACGTAGCGGTCATAGCACATGATGGTCAGGAGGGAAAATTCTGTTGCAATGAAGAAGATAAAGAAGAAGAGCTGTGCAGCACATCCTGAGTAGGAGATGTCCCAGGTGTCCCAGAGGGAATTGTGCATGGCTTTGGGGACAGTGGTGCAGATGGAGCCCAGGTCGCTGAGGGCCAGGTTGAGCAGGAAGAAGAACATGGGCGTGTGCAGGTGGTGGCTGCAGGCTATGGCGCTGATGATGAGGCCGTTGCCCAGGAGGGCAGCCAGGGAGATGCCCAGCAAGAGGCAGAAGTGCAGGAGCTGCAGCTGCCGCGTGTCTGCCTGTGCCAGCAGGAGGAAGTGGCTGATGGAGCTGCTGTTGGACATTTTGTGCTGTGTGTGCACACATATCAACTTGCAGAAGGAGCAAATAAAGGGATAACTGGGGGGAGGTTTCTCACAGAAGAGTCAAAGCCCTTTCACATAGACCCTTTCTTGCCACTAAACACCTCCCCCCATCTGTGTCTCAGAGATCTTCCTTCACCTTTGTTGCTGGAGCCCTGATTGCTGCTGGCCAATGTTGTGTGAGGAGCTGGACCTTGGCCTGAAGGAATCCTGGGAGTCAGCCTTGACCCTCAGTCAGTGCAGGGGAACAGTGAGGGCGGGGGCCAGTCCTGGTGTTGGGACTTGGATAAAGAATGTTCCCCTATGGCAGAAGAGCTGCCTGGGTGAAGGGATGGTGATAACAGAAGGCAGAACAAGCGATTCTGCTGCATCTGGGGAGAACAGAGAGTCCAGGGAGGCAGGAGGATTGTCTGAGGCTTAGTGCAGACTGAGGGGAGCTGCTCTGTCCCTCTCCCCTGTTCCAGCTGCCCTGCACTTGCACCTTTCTGAGATCCACTCCCGTGTTACCCTGGGCAGCCAGGAGACTCTGCTGAGAGCAGAGGGATCCCTGGCACACAAAGTGGCTCCTGCCTTTCCCAGAGTCAGGAGAGTGGGCTCATTGCCAGCCTCCCAGGCTGCCCTGCCCAGAGCTCCCCGGGCACAGGGAGCTGGGACACCCCATTGCTGTGCTCAGCCTGCACAGGAGGAGCCCAAGGGCTGGGCCTGGCCCTGCAGCTGGAACTGCCATTGCAGAGAGCCCCTCAGCAATGCCAGCAGCACCTGGGCAAGGCAGGGAGAGAGAGAGAGCTGGGCCTGAGGAAAAGCCTTTCCCTGGCCAGCCCTGCCAAGCCCCTGCCAGGCAGCAGCAGGGCAGGACAGTGGCCCTCAGGCCCTGGTCAGCAGGGAATGGGTACATGGCCGCAGAGATTCCCTTCATTTCTGGGGCTGCTCTGCCGGCCCAGGAGGCACTGAGGGCCCTGAGCCCCCGGGCTGAGGGCTGTGCTGGCTGTTAGGGGACACAAGAGCTGTGCTGCTCAGGGCAGTGTCAGCCCTGCAGGGCAGGCCCAGCAGGTGCCACATCTGCCCTGCAGCAGGGCTTCCCTCAGCACTGCCTCCCTCCCTCCCTGCCCACGGCTCTGCTGCTGGAGCTGTCCCAGCCCGAGCTGCTCCTGTGGCCCCGGGCTCCTTCCCTGCCAGAGCTGCCCGAGCCCAGCCCAGCCCCTGGGCCAGCCCTGCCCTTCAGCTGCTGGGCCCTGCAGGGATTAAAAACAGCACCCCCAGCCCGGGCACCATGGAAAGGTGATGCTGCATGGATCTTGAGGCTGGGAAGGTGCAGGCACTTGCTGAGGTGCCCAGGAATCCTCAGTGTGATGGTTTAAGAGCCTCAGCCCCTGCTCTACCCTGCACAGAGGAGTTTCCATTGCCACCAAGCTGACACCGGGTAAAGTTGGAGCACAGATTCAGGAAAGCAGAGACCCGAGCAGGAAACTCCTGCCCTGAATGAGTTCATGACAAGTCCTCTCAGAAATAAGCATGGCATGAGCTGGAGCTCTGGGCAGCCCTGGCTGCAGCCCCAGCTTCAGCCCCTGCAGCCATCCCTGGCAGCAGGAGCCATCCTGCCCTGTCCCTCTGACGGTGCCCAGGGCAGACCCGCTCTGCAGCTCATCCTTCTCCTCCTCCTCCTCCTCATCCTCTTCCTGTGCTGACAGAGAAACTGGGAGAGTTCTCATGCCACATCCCCCAGGCTGTGGGGTGTACTGGTGTCAAGAGATCCCTCCAGGAGCACAGGGGACATTGCCCTGCACCCACACACTCACCATGCACAGGGCTGTGAAGATCTTTCCCCAAGTGAAGTCTCAGCTGAATGTCTTCCCAATCCGATTGCCTTCAGCCTGTCTCTGCCTGGCTCCTGTCCCCTCAGTGCCTGCAGGCAGAGCCCTCAGCCCTGCTGGGCTGGGAGAGGAGCTGGCCCTGGGAAGAGCTGTTCCTTTAAAGCTCAGCAGCACAGACACAGCACAAGGACCTTAATGAGCCTCTAGGGGATTTGGTGTTGTTTACTTCAGACTCAGTCCTTGAGAGAGTGCTCAAAAAACTTCTCAAGAACTCAAATTTAAAATGAAACTCTGAAGTTTCTTGAAGTTTTAATGAGTCCCACAGATGGACACAACTGGGAAAGTGTCCCCAGGTTCCAGTTAGTGCAGAACACTGGAGGCAGTGATGACAGCTGGGGACAAAGAAGGCAAAGGTGTCTCTGGTGCTGAGCAAAGCTGGATGTGTTTGAGGAATGCAGAGGGCCAAGGCCTGAGCCCCAGCCCCTGGCCAGGCAGATCCTGTCCCTCCCTCCTTGCTCAGGGCTCTTCCCGGATAGGCACTGGCATGTGGGGATGTGCAGTGCCAAGGGCAGGAGCATGGGGCGGCCCCTGCCAGGCTGCTGAGCAGGGACAAGGAGGCAATGAGGCCCCAGGCCTGCAAGGGTCACTTGTCTCCTGCTCCTGCCTCAGGCCCAGGCCCAGCAGCCATGGCCAAAGTGCTGCCCAAGGTGGCTCTGTCAGGGCTGTCTTGCAGCTGCTGCCCATCCCTGTGCCCTGAGCAGCCCAGGCTGTCCCACGGTGTCTCTGCCCTGCGCCTCTGTCCCTGCAGGCTGTCGGCATCCCCTGGCTGCCCCACCTGGCTGGGCCCTTCCTTTGCTGACAGCTCTGCCTCCTGCCTGCCTCTGCCTATCCACACAAAGCCTTGGGCTGACCCAGGCTCCTTCTGGGGGATGTGTTGCACCACAGCCCTGCCCTGGGAGGGAAATTTTCATCTCGTCATGTCCAGTCTTGGTCTCTCCTTCTGCATTTGTGGTATAATTTCTCTATCTGGCTGTTTCCCATTATGGAGAAAAAAGCTCCACCGTTTCCTAATCCACTCTTCCATCCCTTCCAGGCCACTGCTGTTCTATCCTCAGTCTCTTCACAGGTGAGCCCTGGCACATCCGCCTCCATACATGAGTTATGTTCTTGAGGCCTGCAAATCCCAGCCTGGGAGATATTTCCGCCTTCTCCAAGGTGTTTTCAGATGAAAACATTCTGCTCATAGTCTTAGAATATCACCAGAGGCCAAGACCAGGCAGAGCTGTCTATCTGGCCAGCTTTTGTCTGGGAGCAATCCCGGGATAGATGGAATTTTGGCAACCAAATTCCAATTTTTGCCATGGCCCCTGGACAAGGCCAGTTCTTTTCCATAGGAAGGAAGGCACAGAGCCCTGGTGCTTCCAAGGAAGATGAGATGTGACCACCAGAAGCCCAGGCCAGGCAGATCTGGCAGGTTTTTCTTTTGCGAATACCCTTGCATACAGGAAATTTTTAGTGGGGAATACCAATTTTGTCCATGGGGTTCTGAAAAGAGAGACAGTTCTTTCCATAGGAAGGAAAGCATGGAGCCCCAGTGTTTCATGGGCAGATGAGAGGCAGTCCTTGACATTCCAAGATCTGCCAGACCTGTCAGGTCCCCCCTGGGAGGCCAAATCAGCCAGAGTTGTTCCATTTCCCCCTGTTTCTATGAGGCCCCACAATGTCCCAGTGGCTCCTTTGCTTCCATGAGTCCCTGAGGTGTCCCAATGGCCCCGTGGTTACACGAGGCCCTGAAGGGTCCTAATGATCTCCATGGTCCCACGAGGCCCCACAGAGCCATGGTGGTCTCTTGGTTCCATGAGGCCCTGGTGTCACCATGGTATCTCAAAGTGTCACAATGGTCTCCATGGTTCCACCAGGTCCTCACAGTGTCCCAGTGGTGTCCATAGGAAGGAAACAACCAAGCCCCAGTGTTCCAGGGGCAGGTGAGGGGCAGCCACCAGAGGCCAAGGACAGCCAGATTAGATGGGTCTGGCAGATTTTGTCTGGGAGCACTCTCTGGATATAGGGAATTGTAGAGGTGGAATACCAGTTTTGGACATTGATGCCTGGAGAAGAAGGACAGTTCTTTTCCATGGTAAGGAAAGCACGGAACACTGGTGTTTCAGGGCCAGATGAAAGGCGGCCATCAGAGGCCAAGGCCAGCCAGAGCTCTCTGTCCTGGCAGCTTTGGTCTGAAAGCAGCCCTTGGATATAGGGAATTTTGCAGGTGGAATCCCAATTTTGGCCATTTCTGCATATATCTATGATATCTAGGATGGTTTTTTTCCACAGGAAGGAAAGCACAGAGCCCAAGTGTTTCAAGGGCAGAAGCAGAGAGAGAAGGCTCCTGAGAGGCCAACTCAGCCAGACCTTTCTCTCCTGGCACCTTTCATGTGGGGAAAATCCTTCGATATAGGGAATTTTGGAGGTGGACTCTCAGATTTGGCCATGGGCACCAGGATAGGAAGAAGAGTTCTTTTCATTAAGATGGAAAGTACAGAGCCCCGGTGTTTCAAAGGCAGATGAGAGACAGCTCTTCAGAAACCAAGGCCAGCCAGACCTGTCTCTCCTGGCAGCTTTTGTGTGGGAGAAATCCTTGGATATAGGGAATTCTGGAGGTGTATTCCCAACTTTGGTCATGGGTGCCTGGATGTGAAAGGTGCTTTTTTCCCATAAGAAAGAAAAGCACATTGACCCTGTTGCCTTCTCAAGGCGTGGCAACCTGGTTCTTAGTCCAGCATGGTGGCCCAAACCCCAGGGCCACTCGGTCCATATGCTCCTGACACCAACGTGGTGGACAGCAAATGGCATTTATTGAGGGGTCACAAGGGTTTTTATAGCTTGGGCAGTCAGTGTCCTTTCCTTCTGCTCACGTCCGGCTGGGTGCGGCCAGGTACGGAGCAAAGGTCTGACTGCAGGGGGGGTGATGTCCTGACTGACTGTACAGCCTGATTTCTTCCGCACGCAGATGCCTAACTCTCCACAGCATCCACACTGGAAAGAGGCCCTACGAGTGTCCCCAGTGTGGGAAGAGGCTTCACACCAGCTCCAATCTCTTCCGGCACCAGCAGATTCACACAGAGGAGAGGCCTTTCCAATGCCCCGATTGTGGGAAGGGATTCAGAGATAACTCCACCCTCGTCACCCACTGGCGCATCCACACTGGGGAGAGGCCCTACATGGGGCCCCAGTGTGGGAAGAGTGTCCCCAGTGTGGGAAGAGCTTCACCCACAGCTCTCACTTTACCAAACACCAACCGAGGCACTGGTAAGGGAAGCCCTGGAAATGCTACAATTGCAGGAAAAGCTTCATGTACCACTCCAGCTTCATCCCCCATGGGAGGATCCACGTTGGGCAGAGCCCTGCTGACCCACATTCAGTGATCTGTGCTGGGAGGACACCTGGCTGGTTATCCTTTTGGTTTAGCCCCAATTTCCTCTTGATTTTTCTTTAACACTTAAAAACACCTGGAATAGGACTACGAAGAAAAATTTATCAAAGATGTCTAAAGTTCCATCAGTTAACAGATACTTGAGCAGAAATTTATCATTTTGGGACATATTCTGGAAGGTTTGTGGGTTCTTGGGGGATTTCAGGAAGTGTTCTCCCTATCTTTGCACTCCAAAAGTCAAGATGGATTGATCTTTCACCTCAAAATGACTCAGTCCCATTGAACACACCTCAATCTTACCCTCAAGGGGCTCAATCCCATTATAAATTGCCTTGTTCCCACTTCAAAAAAACTCAGTCCCATGCTAAAATTACTCAATTCCACAGCCCCCAGGCTGAGATGGGATTGCATACAGACTGGGAGAAGTGGCATCCAAATTTGAGGGTGTGGGATCGGGATTGTGGTGGGCTGGGTGTGTGGGATGTATTTTGATAGTAAATAAAATTTTCAGAACTATTAGTTTCTGTCCCATTCATTTTCCATCAGTTCCAGTTCTGTTTTTCAGAGTGTCACCTTCTCAGCTGATTGTGTTTGTGTCCTCCTTTCTCTCCTGCCTCTCTTTGCCTGCTCTGTTTCAATCTCAGTGTCTCCCTTGAGCCAGGGCAGCTCCCACCAAAGACCCTGCCCTGATTTAATTCCCAATCCAGGAGCTACAACAATGGTGGGTGAAGTTATGAAGGCTGGCAGTGAAATGTCACTGTAAGATCTTGCTCCACTTGGATTTGGGCTCCTTTTAAGGCCTTTGCGTCCCAGGGCAGGAACATCTTTTCCTGGCTGGCAACTGGAATTCCAGCCCCTGGGAGTGTGTGCCGTGGATTCCAGGGGGGTATTCTCGAGGCTCCCAGGGTGCTGCTCCTGCCGTGCCTCCCAAGGAGCTGTGCAGGGCCAGGGGACAAGGTCCAGCAGCTCTATTGGTTCTGCAGTGCCACAAGGGCCCCTGGTTCCATGAGTTTCCCTACTGTTCCTTGGTTCCGATGATGCCCTGCTGTGTCACCATGGATATTTAGTGCCATGAAATTCTTCAGTGTCACAATGGCCTCCCTCGCTCCACAAGCTTCGACAGTGTCACAATGGACTCCTTGGACGGGCAGTGTCACCATGGACCATTGGCTCTATGCAGCCCCGCTGGGACGCCATGGACTCCTTGGTTCCATCAGGTTCCGGGAGTGTCTCCATGGTCTCCTTGGATCCACAGTGTCACAATGGTCCATTGGATCCACATGGCCCTGCTGTGTCACCATGGGCCCTTGGTTCTATGGGACCCCAGGGTCACAATTGACTCTTTGCTTCCATGTCACCTTTTTAGTGTCAAAATGGTCCCTTCATTCCATGACGAATACAAAAGTTTTGTAGAAACATTGAGCAAATCCTGCTTAATAAAACTGGGAACATCTGTTTGCATTCAAGAGAGAGGTTAAAGGTGAGCATGGCACCAGCAGCTTCCATCTGCAACAGAGATCCAGGGAAAAGACAGGGGCAGAGAATTCAGCTGGGAGACTCAGAGAATTCTGCTCCCAGAGATCATTTCTGCTCACACTGTCCCTCGTAGAAAGGTGACACCATTCCAGGCAGCCTGGACTGAGCAGGTGGCTCCTGAGTGGGGTTCATTGTTCAGGAAACCTGCTCAGGCTTTTCCATTTTTTCTGGTTTGAAAGCAAAACCAGTGAGAGACTCCAAGTCAGAATTACGAATTATTAGGAAAAGAAAAAAATAAAAACCAAAATGCATTCAATAATACAAAAGAAAAAACATTGACTAAGTCAGAATACAACCTGACACCATGTTGGTCAGGGTGTTGTTAGCAGTCCAGTTGGAATGGTGGCTGCAGTCCTCCTGGAGTGGCAGATGTGGTTTTGTTGGAGCAGTGATCCTGTAGAAGGGTAGTCTTCCTCTGAAGATCCAATGGAAATGGCAGCTGTTCCCTGGGAAATCCAGTGGAAAAGCAGCTTGTTCAGTCCCAAACCCCAGATTATATCCAGCTGGGGATGCTTAGCTCCTCCCCACTGGGTGGAGCATCTCACAATGAGCTAAAATCATTCTATAAGTCATGGGGTGGGTCCAGAAATGGCTCCCAGAGGGAGTTATCTCTGAGTCACATGGCAAGGCATTAATCAGCCCATTCACAGGAGATAAGGAAAAAACAATGCCCTTCCTGCTTTCAACAACTCTTGAGGATTGGAATAGAATACATCTTTACATTGTAACCTAGGACATCTATCACTGATGGAAGGGTGGGATGGAATAACTTCATATTTGGTGTCATTTTGTGCTCTGCTGGGAGTTTCCCGAGGTCTGGTAGTGCTGTTGGCTTCAGGAACAGTTTGGGCAATGGCTCTGGGACTGAGGGCTGGGTGAAAAATGAGAATGGTTGTTAGTCTTGTATTTACAGTCTTTTGCTATATGTCCAGTTTTCTCGCAGTTATAACAGTTTCCACTGCCTTTATTACATTCTGTATTATGGGGAAGCACATTTGCTGCAACCAGTTCTTCCATTGTACCCTGGCCTGTGGCCTTGGCTAGGCTGGAGTCACGGTCTGAGACCGCTTGGCAAATGCAAGCATCAACCATCTGAGCGATGGTCGGCTCATGGACAAGGCGGAGGGTGTCCAGAACCTTGCTGCAGTCAATACTGGCATTACAGAAAGCTAATTTGCTAAAAAGATAATCCCAGACTTTTGATCGTCTACCTGTTTTTCCAGCACTTTATTAAGGTGATCGACAAACTTGATATAGCTCTCATCCAGGCCCTGGCAAATGTCAGTGAAGTCAATGTGGGATGTAGAAGTGTCAGGTGGAGGAGGGTAGACCATGGCAGACCATGCTTTGAGATCTTCCAGTATTGACCAGGGGAGGACTTCAGCCTGATATTGCAGTCTAGTATAGTCTCCTTCCCTGGTAACGCAGTCCGTTGTGAGGTGTTGTCACCGTTCTTCCTCAACATAACCTTTTGGTAATTCATTAAATTTATTTATCCAAAGTTGTTTCCACAAAATAAACTCAGCAGGTGACAATATAATTTTTATACACTCTATTAAATTTTATGGTACCATTGTGTGGGCAGTGCTGGTGCATCCAGCAAATTCTTAAAATAGGGAGAACTCCTCCCATAGTCCTTTGCAGCCTTAACTAAGTCCTTAATTTCCCTATGGAGGTAGAGAATCCAAGATTCAGATGGCACCTGTGCAGTATAAGCAGGGGCCAAAACCTAAATGGGAATCCATAGGGAATAGATTTAGGTTTTGGCCCCTGCTTATACTGCACAGGTGCCACCTGAATCTTGGATACCACCTCCCAGTCCCCCTCCTTTGCAGCTTTTCTCTGCATCCTCTGCCAAGAATCCTTGGGCTCATCCTCACTCTCAGATAAGCTATCGTTCTCTTCCTGTGTGGAGGAAGCAGGTCTGCTGGGAGGGGCGCAGGGCATTCAGCCAACTGGCAACACACCGTGTTGAAGGCCTTTGGCAGCCAAAATGGCTTCCTTCCAGTTGGCCCCATGTCCAGTTCCGGGGTCGTAACTCAACGTCATGGTGGGGCCCGTCACAGGGGAGGTACGTGGAGCAAAGGCAGGAAATGGGGATGAAGGCCGAAGGGAATCTAAAATGGCGGTCTCTCTAACAGGAGCATTGCCATCTTGTGATTTATAGGAAGGGGGATTAGGATCAGGAGATGAAGGAATATGGGTGAGGGAATATCTCAGGGCAGCATGGCCACTACCACCCTGAGGAGAGGACAGAAAAGGAGGGAAGACGGTACGCGACAGATGGCTTGTCTGTGCCAAAAACAGACATCTCCCATCCTGTTCTCAGGGAACATGGGTTCAGGAACCTGGGGGGAGGATTGAATAAACAAGGACAATGGGTTGGAACCATGAACTCGTTACATGATCCCATAAATTGAATGAAACAAGAGATAGAATTTTCCAACTTTTAAAAACCCTTGTGTTTGTAAAATATAAAGCTTTTTCCCAACAGCATCCCAAAATGGCAACTGATAGATAGAATCAACAGAGATATCAGGAAACTCCTCAAATAACCATGAACAATACCTTTTAAACTCCCCTCAGAAAATGAACTCCCCTCTAAATTTAAAACTCTCCAAAACTTAACAAAAACATCCTTTGCAGCTTGGGACTGATTATTTCCCATAGCTGCACCCAATGAAAGACGAAATGCCCATCCACAGGAATGGAAAATCAAAAGACCAAGCCCCTGGGAGCTCTCTACCACTAAATCACTCAGTCTCACAGGCACAATCTTCAGCCAAAGTGGGGCTTGTGGGGCTGTCAGCAAAGCTGGTCCCACAAATGTTGAGGGGATTGTGTGGTAGATAGAGACAGGTGATCAGAAGATCAGGCGATGTGACGGAAAGCCGTAGGACTACTTTTCCCCTAATCCCCTGAGATAAGAGATCACTCTAGGAATGTAACTAGGAATGCAGCCCCCCTAACGATAGTAATGCTGGTAACTTTCCACTCCTTACTAACCATAGATAGTACTGCAGACCCTCTCTGATGTAGAGAAACCCTTTAGACTATAAAACCCCACAAGATGAGACAATAAAGGCCTTTGACCGTCTACCACATTGGTGTCTGCGTGCTCTTTGGCCCGACTGACCCTGGTGAGTTTGGGTTGCTGTGCTGCTCCTCGAAACCAGGTCGCTTTGCCTTATATCAGAAGGCAACAAACTGGTGCCAAAAACCAGGGAGGGAGCTCTGGTAACGAGATTCACCTGGACGAGAGACAGCGGCTGCAGCGGCAGGACCGTCTGCAGTGGGGGGGACGCCCCCGGACCCGCGTGGACCATGGAAGCCATAGCGAAGGTCGTAAGTCAGATGCATGCACAATGGGGTATTGAGTGTAAGCTTAAAGACCTATGTCTTGCATTACCGAGACTGATTAAGCTTTGGGCCATAGAAAGCCCAATAGAAATTCTCCATCTGGAGGATTGGAATAATCGTACAAAAGCCCTGGCCGAGGAAGCCATGTCCTCAGGCTCAGGGAAAGCCCTAAAATCGTGGGGCAGAGTTATCCAGGCTCTGCAAAAAGCTCTACAAGAGCAAGAAACCTGGAAAGCCGCGCAAACTTGTTTATTAGCCACGCTGCAGTTGGGGGTGGGCGCGGCAACGCAAACCACAGAGAACTTTGACCCAGGCAAGCGCGCGGAGGCGCGAACGCCGGAACCCCCTCAGCGAGCGGACTCACCATCAGAGCGGGGTGAACATGCGCGGGCGTTGTGGCAGGGGCTCGCGGAGGAGGTGCGGAATGCGGCCAGATTGTCGGACGACGTAGGGATCGATAAAAACGCCCCCCCACCCTATGCATTTGAAAATGGCGCCGAACCATGTGTTCAGGGCGGAAAAGATGATGCCGAGGGTGGAAATGCAGTCAGCCTGCTTAACAACGCATGCGCGGGCGAGCGGGGAGAAGGGGCGTCCCCCGCAGTGGAGCGTAAGACAAATCAGAGCGCTCAGTTCACATTAGGTCCTTATAGGGCAAGGACCTCCCCCAGCAGGAGGCGGGGGGACCCCAGGGAGAGGGAACGGCCGGACCCCTGCAAGAAGGGACGGGGTCGGAGCCCGGGAAAATGACAGAGCAGCCCGGAAACGTCCGGCCAGTCGACTCCTGGCTCGGACTCGGACTCGGACTCAAGTTCGAGAGGGGATCGGAGGATTTTGACTCGGATTCTAGTTTTAACAGAAAGAGAGCAGCAGCATGTAAGGTCACTAGCCACAGCGCTCCCGCCTGGGTGAAGGGGTTATCAGAGAAAGACCGAACCCCACTTACAGACTGGCGGAAAATAAAAATTGCTAATGTGCAGAATGGGCTCCGTTGGCGACACTGGTGTTTTCGGTCCAGGTGGGGGGAGCAGGCGGAAACCAAAGGACCTATTGCCTGGTAAACCCAAAAGATGTACAGGCAATTATTAAAGCGATTGCAGAGAGGGGAATTAATTCTGCCATGGTTTCCACACTCATTGACAGCGTTTTTGGAGGGAATGACATGCTACCTTTTGATATTAAGCAGACTTGCAGGATGATTTTTGATGGGGCAGAGATGATCGTTTTTAAACAGGAATGGGAGGACAACTGTATAAAACAGTCAGCCTTGGTAACGGGAGCAGACCTCCACCACAGCGGCAGTATGGCAGTCAGGAGAGCAGTGGCAATGTGTCAAGGCAATCGACCCCACGCTTTCAGTCCAACAGCTTGAAGCAGCAGCCGTAGTGCTAGCGTGCAGACTGTTTCCAGAAGAACACTTTAACATTGTGACTGACTCCATATTAGTGGCCAAGCTCTGCCTAGCCACGTCCGGACCAGGTGTGTCTGTGTCTACAGTGGCAACGATGATGGAGGAAGCACTCTATTCACAGAAAGGCACCATATCAGTCATCCATGTCAACAGCCATGACTTGATCAAAGGATTCTACCAAATTGGCAACGACAAGGCTGACGCCGCCGCAAAGGACGTATGGACACTGGTGGTCCAAGAATTCGCCTTGAAATGGAACATCACCTTGGTGCATGGCATCCCATACAACAGCACCAGACAAGCCATCGTCTAAAGAGCAAACCAGACTCTGAAAACTAAGCTGGAAGCATTAGCAAAGGCAGAAGGCTTCACGAATGCCATTCCCGTGAGTGATAGGGCGCGCATAACTGGCAACCGCGCTGCTGGCGTTAAATCAATTCCCTAGGGGGGATGAAACATACTGTCCAGCCCAGAGACACTGGGCCACTCGAGCACTAGAGGAAGGCCCACAGGTTGTGATCAAAAACGAACTAGGGGAGTGGGAACAGGGTTGGAGACTAATGCTCACAGGCTGGGGGTATGCGGCCGTTAAAAAGGATGTGGACGTTAAATGGTGTCCGCTCAAATCTATTAAACCAGACCTTCAAAGAGAAACTCATGAGAATTGTGAGACTTTGTTTGCAGGACTGGATCTTTGGACGCCCCTGCAACCTATATGCCCCACTACCAGAAAAGAGAGAGAGGCCATCGAGCGACCAGAAATCCCCTGAGAAGCTCGCACCATCAAAATCAAAGCAGTAACTGTATCTCTGTGTGATCTTGTTTCTAGGGTTAGTAGGCGGAGGACAGGCAGACACAAAATATTACCCTCACCGGCCATTCAGGTGGGTCATCTCTCAGGTGAGGGGGCCATCAAAGAAACTGTTACAGATGACAGGGAACCCTAGATTTCAGGTCAGACAATCCACACCAATGCAGATGGGACACCCCCCGGAGAGGCATTACCCTAAGTCAGGTTACGGGCCAGGGCAGATGCTTTGGCAATGCAACCCTAGCTAGGCGGAAAGGCAACGTCTGCACCAAAGTTGTAAAGCCCGACAGGAAAAACAATAAGTGAGTAGTCCCATCCGCATCTGGGATGTGGGTTGCCAGCGATCTGGAGTGAGTCCCTGTGTGTTCCTTGCCAAATTCAATGACTCTACCGACTTTTGTGTCCAAGTTCTGATTGTTCCTAGGGTCCTGTACCACTCAGATGAAGAAGTGTACCACCTTTTTGAGGAACCCAGCCGGCTCCACAAAAGAGAAATAATAACCTGTATAATTATCGCAATGCTACTTGGCCTAGGAGCAGCCGGAACGGCCACGGGTGTCTCAGCCCTAGAGACCCAACATCAAGGACTGTCCCAGCTTCAAATGACCATTGATGAAGACCTGCAAAGGATCGAGAAATCCATTTCCTTTCTAGAGAAGTCAGTCTCCTCACTCTCAGAAGTGGTCTTGCAGAACCGGCGAGGACTGGACCTCTTGTACATGCAGCAAGGGGGCCTGTTTGCCGCCTTGAAAGAGGAATGCTGCTTTTGTGCAGACCACACTGGAGTTGTCAGAGACTCCATGGCCGAACTGAGAAATCGGCCAAACCTAAGAAAAGTGGATAGAGAAGCTCAACAGGGCCGGTTCTAGTCGTGGTTCTACGGTCCCCATGGCTCACCACCCTGATTTCTACCCTAATAGGCCCAGTCACTATAATCTTACTAACCCTAATCTTTGGGCCTTGCATATTAAGCAAACTGGTGCTGTTCGTTAAAAGGCGTTTAGAAACGGCTAACATTTTTTTCTCAAGTGCTGACAATTATTTTAAGGCGTGCCAGTTACTAACACAGTTGCAATTTTAAACTCATTCTACTAACCCATGAAATTTTGTAACCTCTACATTTTATAGCTTTGTAAGATTTTTACTAATCATGAGGGATGGGGAAATGTGGAGAGTCAGGGACAAGCATGCGGAAGAATTCAAGCTGTACGGTTATAGGACACGCCCCACCCTGCAGTCAGACCCTTGCTCCGTGCCTGGCCACACCCAGCCGGATGTGAGCAGAAGGAAATGAAGCTGACCGCCCAAGCCATTATAAACCCCTGAGATCCCTCAATAAACGCCATTTGCTGTCCACCACATTGGTGTGGGGAAAATATGGACTGAGTGACCCTGGGCTTTGGGCCACCGTGCCGGACTCAGAACCAGGTCGCCACGCCTTGAAGGCAACACAGCTGGAGAAGGACAACACAGCCTACCAGATGATCAAGCAGCAAGTATCCCCAGAGAAATATTGGATGATATCAAAGAGATGGCTTTGAAAGCTTTAATCCAGGTATTGGATGGTAGCACCCCCAATTTGGACTACCTTAGGTGGCCGCAGCTAAAGCTTTAGGACAATCAGACCATCTTGGGTGCCTGTTAAGTAAGCAAACTAATGCTACCTCCCTCACATTGAGTGACCTGATCTCAGATATAGAGACCATCAGACATGCCACCTTGCAGAACAGTGATAGAATTTTTACTCTGGGCACATGGACATGGCTGTGTAGACTCTGAGGGCATGTGTTGCATGAACCTCTCCAGCCACAGTGAGTCAATCCAAAAGAGCATTCAAGTATTGAAGGAGGGGCTCAAGAAGCTTCAAGTGGAAAACAAAGACTGGTTCAATAAACTCTTCCAATCCAAGGGACTAAAGGGTTGGATGATGTCTAGCTAAAACAGGATATTTAACTCTCTTAGTGGTTAATCTTGTATTGTAAATTTTCCCATGTTTGTTTGGATGCTTCTAGAAAGTCTTACAAAATTCTTCCAGTTCCATCTTTGCTGTAAAACAGAAAGGGGGAGGATACCCAACACAGGCTCCTTATGGACTGCTTGGAGGAGAGAACTGGAGGCCAGGAAAGCACAAAAACCTCTCAGAGACTCAGTGTGAGAAGGAAACACCTTAAAAGTACCTAAAAGTATTCTTAAATCCATAAAGTACATTAAAAACCTTGAGTATCTCAAGGTGTTAATGAGCCCTACTGAGTGTCAGTACAAAGCTCTCTAAGGACTCATTAAAGCCGATAATTGGGACCGTGATTGCAAAAACTTCTCAAAGAGTTTGTATCAAAAGGGAAACACCAAGTACCTTAAAATAACTGAAGTACCCTGAAGTACTAATGAGCCCTACTTAGAGTTGTTACTGATAAAGCCTCTCCAGGGACTAATTACAGCAGATAATTGGAGGCCATGATTGCACAAACCTCTCACAGACTCCAAGGCAAAAGCCAAACCCAAAGTCCTTTGAAAAACCTGCAGTCCCTGGGAGCATTCAGGAGCCCCCAGGGCCATTCCTGAGCAAGGCTCCCCAGGGACTCCTTCCAGCAGATCCTTGAGGCCACTGGGATGTGGGCTAGGGGGGGATGCTGAGGGCAGGACAAGGGGCTGACAGTGCCCAGCCTGGCTGGGGCTGTGCCAGGAGGCCCCAGGGCCTCAGGACAAGGTGTCTCCTCACAGCCCTTGGTGGCACAGAGCCTGCTGTGGCCCATGGCACCAAGACTTGGCTTCTCTTTGTCCCCACCTGTCATCACTGCCTCCAGTTCTCTGCTCTGCCTGGGGCCTGGGGACACTTTCTCATTTGTGCTCCTCAGTGGGACCCATTAAAAGTCCAAGAAAGTTTGGAGTTGGATTCTGCCTTGGAGTTCTGGAGAGGTTTCTTCAGCTCCCTCTCAGGGACTGATTTTCAGGGCCTGAGCACAAAGCCCCAGAGGCTCACTAAAGTCCTTGTGCTGCGTCTGTGCTGCTGAGCTGGGCTGGGCTCCTGGCACAGAGGCAGCTCCTGGTAAGCAAGAAGAGCTTCAAAAGCACATTTCTCTTGATGAGCAGTTCTTCTGCCAGCCCAGCAGGGCTGGGGCACTGCCTGCAGCCACCCTGGGCACAGCACAGAGGCACAGAGAGCTTCAATCAGTCAGGGCTGGGAAGGTGCTGAGAAGTGCCTGGGGCAGAATCACTGCCAGCCCTTGGCACAGGAACCTCTGGCTCCAGGAGAAAGCAGCTGCAGCTCCTGGAGCCATCTCCTAAAGCTGGAACATCCCAATGCCTACAGACCCTGTGAGTACATTCTCTGATTGTCTCTTGTGCAGAGCAGCCAGGGGTGCCCAGGGCTGTCGTGCAGAGCAGGGTCCTGCAGCCCAGGGCGCTGTGCTGGGGCAGGGACTCTGCTGCCTGCCAGGGACAGCTCTCAGCCAGCCCTGGCAGCTGCTCCCAGCACTGGGGGACAAGGTCTGGGTGGGATGAGACAGCTGGTAAGGCTTGCAACTGTTCTCCTTGTGTGGTGACGATGCTGCATTGCTCAGGATTGCTCCCAGCATGGCATTGAACTGCAGAACATTTCCAAGCAGATTATACAGGGAGCACAGCAAGGCAGAGGCGGCATAAAAGGGAAAAATTTAATAATCTTCTGCTTTGGTTTGCTGGGATGGGAAATTGCACGTAGATATTCATCTCTCTGTTCATGTTTAGAAAAAATAAAAATTTTATCTCAGCTCTGAACAAAGCAGGCAGTGACAGAAATCAGCACAGGACCCCTCACAGGCAATGTCAGTGTCACTTTTCCAGCCTCCTCAGGGTTTCTCTGGCATTGCCATCAGAGCCTGCAGAGCCAGAGCTGCCCCTGGGCAGTGCCTGACCTGGGAGGGGTCTGCAGTGCAGAGCTGAGCCCCCAGGGCTGAGCTGGGCTCTGGCAGCACTGGCAGGCTCAGCCCTGGGCTCAGGGAAGCATCTGCTGGCAGGGACAGCTCCAGGCAGCAGAGCCCTGGGCAGGCAGTGGGCAGAGGATGCCCCCAAGCTGTGCTGGGACATTTAAAGTCCTCTCCAAACCCAACTTTTCCATGGTTACTTTTTTTACAGATCCCCATGTCCAGACACTGCAAATGTCCAACAGCAGCTCCATCAGGCACTTCCTCCTGCTGGCATTGGCAGACACGCGGCAGCTGCAGCTCCTGCACTTCTGCCTCTTGCTGGGCATCTCCCTGGCTGCCCTCCTGGGCAACGGCCTCATCATCAGCGCCGTAGCCTGCGGCCACCATCTGCACACGCCCATGTTCTTCTTCCTGCTCAACCTGGCCCTCACTGACCTGGGCTCCATCTGCACCACTGTCCCCAAAGCCATGCACAATTCCCTCTGGGACACCAGGAACATCTCCTACACTGGATGTGCTGTCCAAGTATTTTTTTTTGTTTTCTATGCTATAACAGAGTATTTCCTTTTGACTGTCATGTGCTATGACCGCTATGTGTCCATCTGCAATCCTCTGCACTATGGGACCCTCCTGGGCAGCAGAGCTTGTGCCCACATGGCAGCAGCTGCCTGGACCAGTGGCTTCCTCACTGCTCTCGTGCACACGGCCAATACATTTTCCCTGCCCCTGTGCCATGGCAATGCCCTGGGCCAGTTCTTCTGTGAGGTGCCCCAGATCCTCAAGCTCTCCTGCTCGAAATCCTATATCAGGGAACTTAGGCTTCTTGCTGTCACTGTGTGTTTCAATTTCGGTTGTTTTGTGTTCATTGTTTTCTCCTATGTACAGATCTTCAGGGTTGTGCTTAGGATCCCCTCTGAGCAGGGACGGCACAAAGCCTTTTCCACATGCCTCCCTCACCTGGCCGTGGTCACTCTGTTCATCAGCACTGGCATGTTTGCCTACCTGAAGCCCCCCTCCATGTCCTCCCCATCCTTGGATCTGGCCCTGTCAGTTCTGTACTCGGTGGTGCCTCCAGCCCTGAACCCCCTCATCTACAGCCTGAGGAACCAGGAGCTCAAGGCTGCAGTGTGCAGACTGATGACTGGATGGTTACAGAAACATTAAACTGCTGTTCAATTTCTACCAATCACTTCTAATAAAAGTCAATTTTGATAATTTTTGTTGGTTTGCTTGAATGGTTTTTTTTTCTAATTTTTTAATATAGACAAAAAAGAAATGTAATTGTTTGTGCCATATCTCATTTTGTTTCTCTCCACCTTCCCTGTGGTCACGGACTGTGTCTATGAGGGGCGTTACTCTCAGTGCCTTTAAATGAACTAAAGGACCTCTCAGCAAAGTTTTCTGCAGAGATGCCCTTTTGTTGCCTTCCCTGGAGCTGCAGCAGCAATGTCTGTGTGCAGAGCTGGGGCAGATCAGTGCTGGCCCAGCAGCTGTGCCCAGCAGCAGCAGCACTTGGTGTTGCCAGTGCTGCTGCCGTGGCCCTGCTCCGCTGCCCTGGTGGCCGTGGTGTTGCTGCAGGGCCTGAGTGCTCTCGGGGCCGGGCACAGCCCTGGGGGTGGCAGTGCCGGGGCTGCAGCAAGAACAGGCCATGGGCACTGCTGGGGCAGCACTGACGCCTCAGCCCAGGGCCTGGGGGCTCCAGGCTCCTTGCCCAGGCTCTCTCAAGAACACAGCCAGGCCAATGCTCAGCCCAGAAAAGCCCCGTGAGCAGCCCCAGGCTGGCCGTGGGCAGGCTGGGGGCAAACAGCATGGCTGGGGCTCTGCAAGGGCCCTGGGGCAGACGGGAAGGAGCAGCAGAGCTGGGGCTGATCCATCCCCAGTGCTCTGGACAGCCCAGGACAGCGTCCCAGAGCGTCCTGATGGAGCTGCCAACAACATCCCCCCTCTGCAGCCCTGGCCTCTCTCCCAGCTCACACAGGTGCCCCATCCTTGCAGGCACAGACACGGCAGCACTGGCTCAGCCGCCCCTGTTTGCATTGCACACAGCAGGGGGAGCACCCCCATGCTGTTGGTGTGGGGACATGAACCTGAGGGAGCACAAATGCCCTCAGCCCCTGGTGCCAGCAAGGGCTGGGGGACACCAGGGACACCACTCAGCTTTGTCCTGGCTTCTGCAGTCAGCCAGAAAGTTTGTTCCCATCAGCTGGGAGTTTCCTGTCCCACTGCAGATGCTGTTGCTCAGAGCCACGGCTGCCTGGCATCCACTCCCAAACCGCACTGAGCATTTCCTTTTCTTTACCTTTGCTTTCTTTACTCTTCCTGTTTCATATTTCTTCCTCTTGCCCACCCCAGGGGGCCCAGAACTGGACCCAGCACTCGTGGTGCTGCCCAACCAGTGCCCAGCACAGGGGAGGAATCACTGCCCTGCCCCTGCTGGCCACACCATTCCTGATCCAGGCCAGGAGCCATTGGCCTTCTTGCCCACCTGGGCACACTGCTGGCTCATGTCCAGCCTGCTGTCCATCAGTCCCTGCAGGTCCCTTTTTGCCTGACTGCTCTCCAGCCCCTCTGTCCCCAGCCTGTAGCGCTGTGGCCAAAGTGCAGGATCCCGGACTTGGACTTTTTAAACCACACTTTGTGTGATCTGGGCCCTGGATCCAGCCTGTGCAGAGCCCTCCTGCCCTCCAGCAGATCCACACTCACACTCAGCTTGGTGTCTTCTGCAAAGATGTCTTTGTTTCCATGGGGCCCCTCAGTGTCACAATGGCCTCTTCGTAACATCAGGCCCTGCACCTGATGTCCACGTGACAAGGACACCTGTCACACTGGTGTCCTTGGATCCATGAGACCATGCAGAGCAACAATGGTCTCCTTGGTTCCATGGGGCCCCAAAATGTGACAATGTTCTTCTTGCTTCCATAGGGTTTCACAGTGTCTCAATGTACTCATTTGTGCTGCAGTTTCACAGTGGCCCCTTGTTTCCATGAGGTCCCAGAGTGTCACAATGCCGCTATGGTTACATGAGGTCCCACACTGTCACCATGGTCTCTGGAGTTCCACAAGTTCCCTCAGTGTCACAATGGACTCCTTGTTTCCCCAAGGCCCCACAGTGTCACAATGTTCTTCCAGATCCCTTGAGGCCCCCTCATGTCACAGTGGTCCCTTGGTTGCACAGCATCCTGCAGTGTCACAATGTCCCCTTGGTTCCATGAGGTCCCTCAGTGTAAGAACGGCCCCTTGGTTCCACTGGGCCCTGGAGTCTCCCAAAGGTCTCCTTGGTTTTGCAGGGCCAAAATGGTGAAACCCCTTGGTTACACGAGGCCCTGCAGTGACACAATGGCCTCTGTGGTTCCATGAGGACCCAGAGTGTCACGGGGCACTCCCTGCTTCCATTTGGCCCCAGAGCACCACAATGGACCCCTGGTTCTGTGGGCCTGCACGGTGTCACCATGGTCCTCTCAGTTCCACAAGGCCCTGCAGTGTCACAATGGCCCCAGAGTGTCACAATCATCACAGAATGCCAGAATCAAATAGGCTGGAAAATACCTTTGGGACCAGCCAATGCCCTAATACTGCCTTGTCACCCAGACCATGCCACTAAGTGCTACTGGAGAGGGACAGTGAGTCTGCCACCTCTGCCCTGGCCAGCCCATTCCAATGCCCACTCACCCTTTCTGTGAAGAACTTCTTCCTATTGCCCAGGCTGAACCTCCCCTGGTGCAGCTTAAGGCTGTGTCTTCTTTTCCTGCTCTCCAGCAGGAGATCCACACTCACACCCAGCTTGGTGCCATCTGCAATTTGTGAATGGTGGACTCGATCCCCTCCCCCAGATCATCAGTGAAGATATTAAACAGGACTGGGCCCAGCACAGATCCCTGGGGGACACCACCAGTGCCTGGACACCAGCTGGGTGCTGCACCATCCCCACCACTCTCTGGGCCCAGCCTCCAGCCAGCTCTTAAATCTCGCAGCGAGGGGGGAACCTGCCCAAGCCGTGGGCTGCAGCTTTTCCAGGGTATACTGTGTCAGGATCCATTCTAGTGAACAGATGTCCTGATGGTTTGTAGGAATGATTTCAGAGTGCAAAAACTAACACGGTACAAGGGGGTTTGCAGTGATAATCAAAACAAATGCAATTTTATTGAAATAGCCACAGCAAAAATGCAATAGAGGGATTAAGGGAGAGAAAAAGATAGAGAAAGAGAGAGAAGAGAGAGAGAGAGAGGGAGAGGGGATATAGCTACCAATGCAGAGACGAAGTCCTTTGGTCCAGTCCAGTCAAGGATCCACCTGTTACGCTGGGGAGATCTCAAAATTTCTAGCTAACTCAGAGGTTTTAATTACTGAAAATTGTGAGAGGGGGAAACAGATACAATAGGGAACAGATGTAACAGGTAGTCTATGTTCTCAGCAGTAAATGAGAGCCATTGTTTTCTTGCTCCAGTGGTCACAACCCGCAGGCAAATCTCTCGCTTCTGTCAGCTTCCCTTCCCCACACACCTCCCCTGGGCTGGGGGTTTCAGCCCCAGTCCTTGGAAGGAGCAGAGGGGCCTTTTAGGAGTTTCATGTCTCAGTCCTTGATGGAAATGCTTCCCACATCTCCGTCTGTCTGTCACGGTGGTTGTAAAACAGGTGAGGGTCTTCTGTGGGAGACCACCTGAAACTCAGGAGAAGTCCAGCCAGGCCAAGAGATGGGACAGCTTCCAAAGCTGCTATTGTTGCACATGGGGCACTGTGCCCCCTTCTTAGCATACAGCAAACACACCAGTGAAAACAATAACTTAACACTGAGCTTTCAGGTCTCAGGGCCTGTGGCATGTGACTTTTCTCCTTCAGAGCCAGATATAGACGGGGGGGGTCTTCTCTTCAGTGGTCTCCCAAGGATGATCGTGAGGCAGATGAGGCAAAATTCTGACAGACTCTCACACTCAGTCACCCCCAGCATGCACCCAGTCACTCCCACTTCCTCCCACTTGCTTTCAGCATGATTCCAGTTGCTCACAGCCACTCCCAGTTAATCCCAGTGTGATTCCAGTCACCTGCAGTGTGATCCCAGTCTCAGCCAGCATAGACCCAGCTGCTCCCACTGTGATGCCAGTATGATCCCAGCTGCTGCCAGAATAGTCCCAGTTGTTCCCAGTTCCTGCCAGTATGATCCCAGTTTTCTCTAGAATAGTCCCAGTCCCTCTCAGCATGGTCCCACTCACTCCCAGTTGCCCCCAGCATGGTCCCAGCTGTTTGCAGTGTGGTTCCAGTGCCCCCAGTATGGTCACAGACACTCCCAGCATATCCAAGTTGCCCCAGTGAGGTTCTGGTTTCCTGAAAATGATCCCAGTCTTTCCCACTTACTCCCACTTGCCTCTAGCATGATCCCAGTTACTGGCAGTTGCCCTAAGTGTGGTCCCAGTTACCCCAGTTGTGTCCTTAGTCCCCTTAGCATGGTTGCAGTATCCTCCAGTTGATCCCAGTTGCTCCCAATGTGTCCACATTTTCCTCCCACCATGGGCCCAGTAGCTCCCAGTAACCCCCATCAGGATCCATTCTCATCTGCTGTAATCCCAGTGGCTCCCAGGATGATCCCAGTTGCACCCAGTCACTCCCAGTATGGTTACAACCACCCCCAGTATGATCCCAGTCACTTGTAGATCCTCCCACTATGATTCCAATCATGCCCAGAGTGACTCTCTGTCACTCTCAGTGTGGCCCAGTTGCTCCCAGTCACCTCCAGCATGGCTCCAGCCAGAGCCAGCACCTTTTCAGTCACTCCCAGTCTGGTTCCAGCATGAACTCAGCCACTCTCAGATACTCCCAGTACTATTCCTGTCAATCCCATTATGATGCCAGCCAGTTCCAGTATTATTGGAATATGAATCCCAATATTACCAGGTAGATTGTGCCTGGGCCCGTCTGACCATTGCTGCTGGGCCAAAGGCGGCTTCTGTGGTGTTTCACCCCAGAGACACCTTTAGCTTGCTGGAGGTTGCAGCAGGCACTGAAACAAGTCCAGGCTTGTTAGGAACTCCGTTTACCTCAGGAGGGAAGGCTTCAGGCTATGGTGAGGAGGAAGGAGACGGATTCTGCCGGAGCGTTAATATCCAGAGCTTTATTCCATGGTCACAGATGTCTGAATCGTGGTAACAGCTCCAACAGAATCCCGACCACATGGCTTGATTGGGCTTTAAAGCTCCCGGGGGAGGGGGAGGAAAGGGACAGGTGAGCCACCAACCTGGTGGGAGGGGGAGGGTCTCAACGGACGAGGGACACCTAGATAGGCCAATGACCCCCAGGCCTGAGGGGCATCCTTTGAAAGTGACAAACTACACGACGCCTTGCTGGAATGTTAAAACTGATTGACAGCCCAGCAGGGGGCGAGGGGGGAAGGGGAAGAGAGGTATTGGCACACCTGGGGAACAGACCCGCAAGTTTAAAACAGGATATTACAATACACTGCAACATCTCCCCCTACTTTTGTTTAAAAAGAAGAGGACTGGGTTTGTGGTTGTCCTGGGGTGACGTTATGATGCTTGTATCCCCATTCACCAGTTCTGTGCCTTTAAGACCAGCTCTGAAGAGTGGAAGTTTTGTTTGGGTTTCTCTTATCAGAGACACAGAGACGGGCAGTACATAGGGCTGTTTTTCACTTTCTTGCTTTCTTGCTGCTTTGCTTGCTCTCTTTTCTGCTCTCGCTTCTGCTCTGCTTTGGCCTCTGCTTATTAGCTAGTTCTAGCTAAACAGTCCACATCCCTTCCTGGACTGTTTCTCCTCTTCTGTTTCTGGGACCATCTCGAACCTGCTCCGGACCGGGACCGGGGAACATTGAGAGTTTGCACCGTTTGGCTGCAGCAGCTGGCCCAGCGCCGGAGGGACTGAGAACAGAGCAACCACCACCCGAAAGAGACTTTCTGAATTTGTCATCTTTCTCAAAGCGGTGTCATCGGGTATTGTTCATTTTGTGTGCTGGGGGATGCTGGGCCAGTCAAATAAACAGGTTCTTTCCACCTCTCTCCAAGGAATTTTTTCCCGAACCGGTTGGGGGAGGGGCCGTGTGGGTTTTGCTTTCTGGAGGGGCCCTCCTTTGCAGATTCTTTAACAAATTTGCCCTAAACCAGGTAAAAATATTGGCGCCCAAATGTGGGGCTCGAGAGAGAGTGGAAAAACCCTGTTTTGACTGCATTTTGGCTGCTATTACTCTGTGTTCGTCTAAATCAGCTAATAGCCATGCTTTTTGGATTCATAATGTCTATTTATGTGAAGGTTTGCATGCATTTCTGGTCCCTACGGTTTTTTGAGATTTTAATACCTCTCTGGTCCCTAGGTTTATTTTCTTATCCAGAAATAGCTTTAGTGTTGCCCCTAATACGTAGTTTTTACATCAGAGGGGCAGTGACCAGAGTAGCTATCCTGCTGGGTTTGGTGGCAATAATGTGCAAGAAGTTTATAAACATGCTGGGGTCTGCTCCAGGTATGAATGGTTCATGGCTATGGTTGTGCATCCAGTTTGTTGCAGGAGGAGCAGGAGGGAATGAGGTTTTTCAGCCTCTGCTTTCCTCCTTCTCCTATGAATCAGTTGTATCACTAGTGAAGGATGTTCAGTTTCCCCTGAATCATCTTCCTGGTATTCAATCTGGTAACCTTCCTCTACACAGCCTGCTGCTTCTCTAGAATGAGGGCTGAGATTTCTAGACGGGCTGATGAGGCCCCTGACCCAGGAGTAGACCCAGGTGTGGAAAATCCTAAGTGATGTGGGAAATGGGAGGATATGGGCCAAATCCTGAAGGAATTCTCTGAGCCTATAGTGTGGGATTTTCCCCATGAACAAATTTCAGAACCCAGCTGAGGTGGGGAAATATCTGAAAGAGAAGTACCAGGATGAGCCTAAGGAGAGGAAGGTCATTGCAGTGAGCTGGGGCCTGGCATATGCTTATCGCACACTGCTAGATACTCTAGGGCAGCAGAGAGAGGCAGCGGGGCAGGGAGATAAATCAGCAACTGTCCCGGTGACTCAGGCTGCAGCTAACACTCCAGGCTCGAAGCCAGCAGCCAGACCAGACAGTGAGCCTAAGCCAGCAGCTAAACCAGACAATAAGCCTCAACCAACGGCTGTGGCTACCAGCACTAGAAGTGGAAAGTGCAAGGACAAGACCAATCGATCAGTGGATGATGATGATGATGAAGGAGAAGGAGAAGGACCCTCAATGCCTCCTGACGTAAAATCAGTAGTCAAAGCGGCAGATGCATTATCAGAGGCCAATATTGAGTCCTTTTCCCTGAAGGACCTTCATGGCCTAAGGAAGGATTACACTCGAAGGTCTGATGAATCCATAATTAGTTGGGTCTGCTCCAGACTGGGGCCTGCGAAACACCAAGACTTTGCACCTTAGTTAGTCCATCTTTGGGATGCTGCAGGCGAGGCTACAGTTCTGGATGGCACTGAAGCAAGGCATTTGAGATCCCTGTCACATGACCCTGTTATCAATCAAGGAATGATGAGGGGGGCTAATCCACACAGCCTCTGGGCAGGGGTCTTGGACAGTGTTGCACAAAGATACCTGTGTGCAGATGATCTCTATATGCAACAAACTCAGTGGAAGACCATAGAGCAAGGGATCCAACGCCTGAGAGAAATGGCAGTGGCAGAGATTATCTTCTCAGATGATGTAACAACTAGGAACCCAGACTTAGTACCATGCACATCTGTGATGTGGTGAAAACTTGTACGACTTGGGCTACATGAATATGCTTCTGCCTTAGCCATCATGAAGAGGGATGAGAGGGGTGAGACTGTGCTTGACATGGCAAGGAAGCTCCGAGCATATGCAGATGCTGTACATGGCCCGACATATGCCAGAATTGCAGCAGTAGAAACACGTCTGCAGAACTTAGAGGATAAGATAGAAGAAAACCATAAGAAGCTTAGAGAGGAGATTAAAGAAGACCTTCTCCAAATTTCAGCAGTACAGATACGAGGTTCTGGTATCCAAGGCAGACGTTTCCCAGATGGTGAGAGAAGATACACCCCACGAGCTGAGCTGTGGTTCTACCTGCGTGATTGTGGAGAAAACATGAGAAAGTGGGATAGGAAACCTACTGCTGTTCTGGCATGATGGGTGCGTGAACTGAAGGAAGCCACCAGGAGGAAAGCAGCTCCAGTTGCCCGTAGCCGAACGGCCAGGTATGATGATGATGACATGTCTGATCCCCTCGAAGGAACATCCAAAATATATGCCCAGGGAAAGAAGGATAACCAGGCCTAGAGGGGCCCTGCCTCTAGCCAGGTAGAGGCCAGGGAAAATCATGTTTTCTGGTCTGTGTGGATTCGTTGGCCTGGCACATCGGAACCACAAGACTACAAAGCTCTGGTCGATACTGGTGCGCAATGCACATTAATCCCATCAAGACATGTGGGGACAGAGCCTGTTTCTATTGCTGGTGTGACAGTGGGATGCCAGAATTTCACTTTGGTGGAAGCTGATGTGAGCCTAACGGGAAATGAGTGGAAGAAGCATCCTATTGTGACTGGCCCAGAGGCCCCATGTATTTTGGGCATAGACTACCTTCGAAGTGGGTACTTCAAAGACCCAAAAGGACTCAGATGGGCATTTGGAATAGCTGCTGTAGAGACAGGGGGCATCCAGCAATTGAACACCTTGCCTGGGTTGTCTGAGAATCCATCTGCAGTAGGATGCCTGACGGGAGAAGAGCAACGAGTGCCAATTGCCACTTCCATAGTGCATCGACGGCAGTATAGGACCACTCGAGATGCTGTGATCCCCATCCATAGGATGATCTGAGAGCTGGAGAGCCAAGGGGTGGTCAGCAAGACCCACTCACCCTTCAACAGCCCCATTTGGCCTGTGCCAAAATCTGAAGGAGAATGGAGATTGACTGTGGACTATCGTGCATTGAATGAAGTGACTCCACCACTGAGTGCTGCCGTGCCAGACATATTAGAGCTCCAGTACAAGCTGGAGTCCAAGGCAGCAAGGTGGTACGCCACTATAGACATTGCCAATGCATTTTTCTCCATTCCTCTGGCAGCAGAATGCAGGCCTCAGTTTGCTTTCACCTGGAGAGGCGTGCAGTACACCTGGAACCGACTGCCCCAGGGGTGGAAGCACAGCCCCACCATCTGCCATGGAGTGATCCAGACTGCACTGGAAAAGGGTGAGGCTCCAGAACATCTGCAGCATATTGATGACATCATTGTGTGGGGGAAGACAGCAGCAGAGGTGTTCGAGAAAGGGGAGAAAATCATCCAGATTCTCCTAACAGCTGGCTTCGCCATCAAGAAGAGCAAAGTCAAGGGACCTGCCTGAGAGATCCAGTTTCTGGGAGTGAAGTGGCAAGACGGATGGCGTCAGATTCCCAACGATGTCATCAACAAGATCACAGCAATGTCTCCAGCCACCAGTAAGAAGGAGACACAAGCTTTCCTAGGCGCCATAGGTTTTTGGAGGATGCATATTCCTGAGTACAGTCAGATTGTGAGCCCTCTCTACCTGGTCACCCGCAAGAGGAACAATTTCCAGTGGGGCCCTGAGCAGCAACAGGCCTTTGTCCAGATCAAGCACGAGATTGCTCATGCAGTAGCCCTTGGCCCAGTCAGGACAGGACCAGAGGTGAAGAATGTGCTCTACTCTGCAGCCGGGAACCATGGCTTGTCCTGGAGCCTTTGGCAGAAGGTGCCTGAGGAGACTCGGGGTCGACCACTGGGATTTTGGAGTCGAAGCTACAGTGGGGCTGAAGCCAACTATACTCCAACAGAGAAAGAAATCCTGGCTGCCTATGAAGGAGTCCAGGCTGCTTCAGAGTTAATAGGCACTGAAGCACAACTCCTCCTGGCACCCCGACTACCGGTGCTGGGGTGAATGTTCAAAGGCAAGGTTCCTTCCACTCACCATGCCACCAGTGCTACATGGAGCAAGTGGATTGCTCTCATCACTCAGCGCGCCCGTATAGGTAAACTGAATCGCCCTGGGATTTTGGAGGTCATTACAAATTGGCCCGAAGGTGAGAATTTTGGTGTCACAGATGAAGAGGAACAAGAACCAGTGACACGTGCTGAAGAGGCTCCTCCCTATAACCAACTGCCCCCAGAGGAAACACGCTACGCTCTTTTCACTGACGGTTCCTGTCGCATCATAGGGATGAACCGGAAGTGGAAAGCAGCCGTATGGAGCCCCACACGACAGGTTGCACAAGCTACCGAAGGAGAAGGTGGATCAAGCCAACTTGCTGAACTCAAAGCTGTTCAACTGGCCGTGGACATTGCTGAGAGAGAGAAGTGGCCAAAGCTTTACCTCTACACTGATTCATGGATGGTAGCCAATGCTCTGAGGGGATGGCTGGAGAGGTGGAAAAAGGCTAACTTGCAACGTAGAGGGAAACCAATTTGGGCTGCTGATGAGTGGAAAGACATTGCTGCCAGGGTAGGGAGGCTACCTGTGAAAGTCCGCCATGTAGATGCCCATGTCCCCAAGAGTAGGGCCAATGAGGAGCACCAAAACAATGAGCAGGTAGACCAAGCTGCAAAGATAGGGGTGTCCAAAATAGACCTAGATTGGGAACACAAGGGAGAGTTATTCCTAGCTCGATGGGCCCAAGATGCCTCAAGCCATCAGGGCAGAGATGCCACCTATAAGTGGGCACGACACCGAGGGGTGGATCTAACCATGGACAGTATTTCTCAGGTTATCCATGACTGTGAGACGTGTGCTGCCATCAAGCAGGCCAAGCGAGTGAAGCCCCTGTGGTACGGTGGGCGGTGGTCCAAGTACAAGTATGGGGAGGCCTTGCAGATTGACTACATCACACTGCCCCAGACACGCCAGGGCAAGCGCTACGTGCTGACCATGGTGGAAGCCACCACTGGATGGCTGGAAACCTACACTGTTTCTCATGCTACAGCCCGGAACACCATTCTGGGCCTGGAAAAGCAAGTTCTGTGGAGACATGGAAGCCCTGAGAGGATCGAGTCAGATAATGGGACTCATTTCAAGAACAGCCTTATCAACACCTGGGCTAGGGAACATGGCATTGAGTGGGTGTACCATATCCCCTACCATGCACCAGCTGCAGGAAAAGTGGAGAGGTACAATGGACTACTAAAAACCCAGTTGAAAGCTTTGGGTGGGGGATCTTTCAAGAATTGGGAGCAGCATCTGGCAAAAGCCACCTGGTTAGTTAACACCCGAGGTTCCACCAACCGAGCAGGTCCTGCCCATTCAGTCTGAGTCCCTGAATGTAATAGAAGCAGACAAAGTCCCAGTGGTACATATCAGAGGTTTGTTAGGGAAGACTGTGTGGATCAATTCTGCCTCGAGTACAGACAAACCCATTCGTGGGGTTGTCTTTGCTCAGGGACCAGGTTGCACATGGTGGATAATGCAAAGAGATGGAACAACACGATGTGTACCTCAGGGAGATCTGATTGTGGGGTAAGAATGATATGGGGATAAGGGGTGGAATGTCCTGGGGTGACGTTATGATTCTTGTATCCCCATTCATCTCTTGTGTGCCTTTAAGACCGGCTCTGAAGAGTGGAAGTTTTTTTTGGGTTTCTCTTATCAGGAACACAGAGACAAACAGTTCATAGGGCTGTTTTTCACTTCTTGCTTTCAGCTTGCTGCTTTTGCTTGCTCTCTTTTTCTCCTCTTGCTTCTGCTCTGCTTTCGCTTCTACTTATTAGCTAGTTTAGCTAAACAGTCCACATTCCTTCCTGGACTGTTTCTCCTCTCCTGTTTCTGTGACCATCTCGAACCTGCTCCGGACTGGGACCCGGGAACACCGAAGGTTCGGCTGCAGCGGCTGGCCCAGCGCCGGAGGGACTGAGAACAGAGCAACCACCCCCGAAAGAGACTTTCTGATTTTGTCATCTTTCTCAAAGCGGTGTCATCGGGTATTGTTCATTTTGTGTGCTGGGGGGTGCTGGGCCAGTCAAATAAACAGGTTCTTTCCACCTCTCTCCAAGGAATTTTTTCCCGAACCGGTTCGGGGGAGGGGCCGTGTGGGTTTCACTTTATGGAGGGGCCCTCCTTTGCAGATTCTTTAACACATTTGCCCTAAACCAGGACAGGCAGTCACAGCCATTCCATGGTGACATCCCAGGGGACCTTGGGCTGCAAAGGCATCAATCTGTCACAGGCACTCATGGGGGCTACACGGTGACATCCCAGGAGCCCCCAGGCTGCCAAAGAGCTGGGATGTCCCAGGCATTCACAGGGGTTCCTGTCATGGTCAGATATATTTTTATAAATACGTATTCTCTATTATGGTAATGATTAGACAAAATTCCCTTAATCAGAAATATTTATGCCAGGATGTAAGACATGTAAAATATATTATACATGGCACTAGGAAATTGTTTCAAAGCTACTGTATTAAGCAAAACCTATAATTAAGCAGAGATTGATGTCACTCCTGCAGACCAATGACCATGGGCAAATCTCTTTGGCTCAGCCTGGAGCAGTGACCTTGAGGGTGTCCCCACCGCTGGGAGGAATCCCCACACCCCTCAAGAAGGGAAATGTCAGGAGATGCTGCCAATAATATTTGGGATGGGGATTTTCTAGTCTGAGGTGCTGCCCTGTCAGTCAGATGTGCCCAGGCTAGGTCAGCTCAGCAGCTCAGCAGAAGCTCTCAGTGGTGTCACTTGGCTGCTCCTTTCTCTGGGGATTTTTCCAGCTCTGCCACAGCTTCAGCTCCCTCTGAGGATGTTGAGCTTTGGGATGGAGGAGTCAGGCTGGTTTCAGCATTATTCACCGCAAAAGCAGTGTGACACTCCTCCTTCATTTCCCACTGGGGGCTTTGCAAACAGGGCCTTGCTGGAGTTGTTGGAGGCCATTGCAGGCAGAGCCTCCTGCTCCAGCAGGAACTGCCTTTCCTGTGCCATGAGCAGGGCAGATCCCGCTGCAGGAAAAGCCCCAGGCCAGCCCCAGCATAGGGAAGGGCTCAGGCACAAGAGCAGAGTGCTGGGAGCTGGGCTAGGGAGAGCCTGAGGCACCAAAGGCACCTTGGCAGCAGCAGCTGCTTGCAGGCCATGGCCAGAAGCCTCCCTTGGCAGCCCGGCCTGTTGGCCACCACTGCAGAGCTGCTGCCTCAGGGCTCATTCCTGGCTGGGCTCTGAAAAGCCACTTCTGCTCCAGGAGCCTGACTGGGAAGCCACTGGCCCCAGCACCTTGGGGACAAGATATTAATGACAAAACTCTTCATGGCAGCAGAGCCAAGGCAGGGGCAGAGGAAAGGGCAGAGCCAGGCCCAGGGGACAGGGCTGCCATGGTGATGGTTGTGAGGCCACTGCCCCTGCAGAAGCCTGGCTGCCCTCAGCAGACATTCTGGCCAGAAATGTTGTGAGGGCACCCAGCACATCAGAGAACCCACACTACAGAAACTCCATCCTTGGGGATGAGAGGGTTTATCTGGGTCACGTTGCAGAAAGTTCCTGCTCTTGGACAATTCCTGGAATGGGGAATCCACTTCTTTGGAAAAACAGATACAGTTTTGTGCCACTCTCATCATTGTAAAATATTTCCTCCTTCTAACAAATGTAAATCCACCCTCATTCAGTTTAGAGATATTGACCCTTGTTTTGTCACTGCAAGATGTGGGAGAAAAACTATTTGGCCACTGTTTTTCCATTTTCACAGACATTGGAGAGGACTCAAAAATCTCCCAACATGGGGTTTGGAGGCCTCATTACAAAACCAGCAGGTAGAGGCTGAAGGCTCTGGGCTCAGTGGGTGGGGGACTAAGGTTAGAACAGGAGAAGCCTGGGAAGGATGGAAGGGTGCTTTAAGAGATTCTGGAGCTTTTCTTCAGAGAGGATATAAGCATGAGAAGAAAACAATGGCACCAAAGGCAGCTGGGGTGGCCCAGACTGGCATCAGGAGAAAAGAATTTCCCTGCCAGGGCAGGGCTGAGGTGCAGCACGTTCCCCAGAAGGATCCTGGAGCAGCCCAAGGCTTTGTGTGGGCAGGCAGAGGCAGGCAGGAGGCAGAGCTGTCAGCAAAGGAAGGGCCCAGCCAGGTGGGGCAGCCGGGGAATGCTGACAGCCTGCAGGGACAGAGGCGCAGGGCAGGGACACCGTGGGACAGCCTGGGCTGCACAGGGCACAGGGATGGGCAGCAGCTGCAAGACAGCCCTGCCAGAGCCAACTTGGGCAGCACTTTGGCCATGGCTGCTGGGCCTGGGCCTGAGGCAGGAGCAGGAGACAAGTGACCCTTGCAGGCCTGGGGCCTCATTGCCTCCTTGTCCCTGCTCAGCAGCCTGGCAGGGGCCACCCCATGCTCCTGCCCTTGCCATTGCACATCCCCACATGCCAGTGCCCATCCTGGGAAGAGCCCTGAGCAAGGAGGGAGGGACAGGATCTGCATGGCCAGGGCCTGGGGCTCAGGCCTTGGCCCTTTGCATTCCTCAAACACATCCAGGTTTGCTCAGTACCAGAGATACCTTTGCCTTGCTTGTCCCCACCTGTCATCGCTGCCTCCAGTGCTCTGCTCTGACTGGAACCTGGGGACACTTCCTCAGTCCTGTCCCTCACAGGGATCTCTTTAAAGTACAAGAAACTTCACTCTTTCAATCTCACTTTGAACTCTTGAGAAGTTCTCTGAGCACATTCTGGGGCCTGGGTCTGATGCAAAGAGCACCAGAGCCCCAGAGGCTCATTAAAGTCCCTGTGCTGTGTCTGTGCTGCTGAGCTGGGCCGGGCTCCTGGCCCAGAGGCAGCTCCTGGCAAGGGCAGCGCTGCAGAGAGACAGCTCTGGCCAGGAGCAGCTCCTGTGCACAGCCCAGCAGGGCTGGGGCACTGCCAGGGCCCCTCAGGGACACCAGCAGGGCACAGACAGAGCTCACAGGGGCTCAGCACTGCCAGGGGCTGTGGGACGGCCCCGAGGGGGCTGTGTCACAGCAGCACCTCTGGGGCTGTGTCATAGAGGCACAGAGCAGCTGGGATGTCAGCAAGGGGCTGTGTGACAGCACAGAGTGGGTTGTGTGAGGTCACAGATTGGGCTGTGACATCACAGAGTTTGTTGTGTGAGGGCACTGAGCAGCTATGGCATCACAGAGGGGATTGTGTGAGATCACAGAGCAGGCTGTGACACCATGTATTATAACATAGACTAGCCTGTGAGGTAAAAGAGTGTGCTGTGACATTACAGAGTGGCAGTATGACATCACAGAGAGGGTTTTGTGACATCACTGAGGGGGTTGTGACATCACACAGTTGACTCTCCCATCATAGAGGGTGGCTGTGTAACAACACAGAGAAGTCTGTGATGTCACAGAAAAGACTGTGACATCACAGGGTGACTTTGTGACATCTCAGCATCTTCCGGGACATCACAGTGCAGCTGCATGACATTCCAGGGTGACATCCCAGATTTGGTTCTGTGGCATCACAAGGGTGCTGTGTGACATTCCAGAGTGGACTGTGATATCACAGGTGGCTGTGTGACATCATAGGGGGCTGTGTGGTACAACAGGGACACTGTGACATCGCGGGGGGGGGCTGTCACATCACAGAGATGGCTGTGTGACATCATAGAGAGCCATGTGATATCACAGGGGCTGTGTGCCATCACAGGGGCTGTGTGAGGTCACTAGGGAGGTCACTCTTCCCCAGCCCCCCTCACAGTTCCCCCCAGAGCACTCCAACCCTGCTCGTGCACAGCGGGGTCCCCTGTCCCCCCAGGTCCCCCCACCCCCGGCTCCGCAGCCTCCCCCAGAGGATGTTCCACGAGATCGACCCCAGAGCCTGACATGAGGACAGGGCCCGGGGCCCTGGGGGTGGCACAGGGAGACAGGGACCCCCGGCAGCGTCCCCATGTCCCCCACGGCCAGAGCCTGGGCCAGGGCTCCTTCACACTGCTACCAACAAGGCCTTGAGAGCACTGAAAAAATCCCCAGCAAGGGATCAGCCAAAACCAGATTGAATATTAAGGGACAGCAGCACAAAGATCCTTGGCAAGAGTCACTTTGCTCCTGACTGGGCACTTCAGGCACACCAAGGAAACAAAACAACAACAAAACCAAACCAAATGCAGGCAATCAAACCATAAATGAACCAAGAACTGTCCCTGTATGTGTGTGAAACACAAGGACAGTGAGGGCAAGGATAAAAGGAATATGGCCCAAAAGCTTAACAGGGCTCAAACTTATAGGACTTAACCTTAACTGGTACCTTCAACTTCACAATTTAGCAAATAATAGCACCTTACAGTATTTGACCTAACTTAAAACCTATGACTTGGCAATTTAACAGAGGAATAAAACTTAAAAACATTTAACTTAGCTAATAACTTAAACTTAACAACTTAGCAATAGAACAACTCTTAGCAGCATTTAACTTAGCTTAGACCTTCTGACTTAACCTCACTTACAGGCCTGACTGACTGAGCTATCCAAGGCACTCCAACCCCTCAAAGAGCAGCATTTCTGCCACATTTCCCCAGCACAGGCACTCCGGTGTTCACGCAGACACAAAGAGTCAGTGCAAGGCACCTGTGAGAAATTCCCCTGAGGGCAGGAAATGCTCCCTGTGGATGCTTTGGCATCTCCCCAGTGGACAAAGGGTTGAGCCTGGAGGAGTGGGAGGATCGGCCCAGGCTCCATCGTTGTTCGGGATCCCCGAGTGCAGCAAACGGGAGAGTTCCCGGCTGGGAGAGGCCCCACTCAGAGGGAGTCGCTGGCCCAGGAGAGCTCCAAGAGCTCCTTTTGGAGAGCTGTGTGCAGGGCCCCAAGAGAGGGGCTTCAGTCCCAGCAATGGCTCATCCTGGCTGCCCTTGGCACCAACAGCTTTCTTTGGCAGTGTGAGAACAGAGATGTTGTGCCACGGAGGGAACAAAAACAGTTCCCAGGGCTGCTGCTAAAGGAACCAGGAGCTGGTTGGGCAGCAGCAGTGCCTGGAGCAGACAGTGTTTGTGATGAGCTGCAGAGGAGCTGAGCCCAGGGGCTGTTGGCCAAGGCCGAGGGCCAAGGAGCATTTCTCAGCTGGCTGTGGGGCCCTGTGAGACCAAGGGACCATTGTCTCACTGAGGGGGCCTTCTTCATGGAATCATGGAGATCATTGTGACGCTATGAGGATCCATAAAAAAAGAAAAGAATTGTGGCACTGTGAGGCCTCATGGAAGCAGTGAGACCATTGTGACCCTGGGGGTCAGCACAGAACCCAGAAGAACATTGTGATACTGTGGGGCCTCCTGAAACCAAGAGGCCTTTCTGACACTGCAGGGCTCTATGGAACCAAAGCTCCAGGGTGACACAGAGAGGCCTCCTGTCATCAGTGGTCCATTATGACTCTTTGGAGCCAAAGGAGACCATTGTGACACTGCAAGGCCTCACGGAATCGTTGGGATCATTGTGACACCTTGGGGCCTTCTGGAACCTACGGGCCGTTGTGACATTGTGGGACCCCATAGAACAGGTCTGGCTGGTTTGGCCTCCTGTTGACTGCCTGACTGGTCCATGTTACCTTGGCATGTTGAGGGTTTCTTCTCATCTGCTACTGAAACACTGGTGCTCTGTGCTTTCCTTCCAATGGAAAGAACTGTACTTCTCCAGGTGCCCATGGCCGGAATTGGGATTTCACTTCCAGCATTCCCTATTGTGACAGACTGGAGGAGATTGTTGACTGGAAACATTTTGTATGTAGGGAAGGAAGGGGCAGGTCCAGCCTTGCCCTGCCCTGGAACCCCAATTCCCCCAGAGCCTCTATCCCAGCCCAGCAGTGGCTGCCAGTCCCTGGCACAGCACAGGCAATGCTCCACAGCCACCTCTGCAGCCCCAGCCCAGCTCCTGAGGGACCAAATGAGCCCACATCCCACCTGGGGGAAGGGCCCAGCAAGACCAAGGGGTACTGAAGGCTTACAAAAAGGCAAGCACACATCTTAACCCTGCCTTCTCTTGGAATTTCCATCTGAACACTGCTGGAATCCAGGAGTTGGTAGCTGTGTGTGTGCTTCTCTGTATCTTTTTTGTCTTTCTCTCTACTGTGTCTTCTTCTTCTGTTTCTGTGCTCCTGCAAAATTTTGACTAACTTAAAATTGAACAGGCTTAGAGTTTGTGAAGTTGAATGGGCCAAGTCAATGCTTTGAGACGTGATTTTTGTTGACTAAATGTCTGTTGTAGTTTGACATGAGCAGAATTTTTAAAAGTAATAAAAATCTCTTTGTGTAATGACAATCTGTTAAACCACTAAGATACTGAACACACCTCTGTGAAACACAAATGTTAAAGACAAAAAAACCCAGGAACCTCCTCTTTCTTTTTCAGTCAACAAAGAAGCAGCGGGCCCTGGCCCCAGCCCCCATCTCAACCAAACCAAACCAAACCAAGCAACCCTGCCGTGGGCTGAGCCCCTTCCCCTCTCCCCACACCGCCCCCCGCCCCCTTGGCCTCATTCTGACCAAGCCAAACCCCAACAACTACCAAACAGGAAAACAAAAGAGGCTACAAAACTCCAACTAGAACAAAGCCAGCCACATCTAATAAAATCTTACCATCAAGTCCCCTCCACCCAACACAACTCAAACCAAAAATCTACAACCCATACAAAATAACCCTACAACTAAAAATTTAAACACAAAAAAAGCCAAAAACTAATCATAAAACCAGTCCTAATACAACCCAAGCACAACTTCCAGAGAGTTACCAGCAGGTCAGATGTTTATACTTTCAATACTTCAATCCTTCCTCAAGTAAAAGAAACAAAAATGCAAGCATATAAAGAAACAATATAAAACCATCAAAATCAGTAAAAAAGAACTTAAATCCCAAATAAAAAAGAAGAAATACCTTAATCTTAAAACTAATATTCTCTTATAAACGATAAAGAAAAAACTCTTCTCCTTTATAACACCAAAAACTAAAAAAAAATTTAACAATTCAAATTAATATCAAACAAAAACCTCCATACTAAAATAAACAAATGTTAAAATGACTGTAATTTCATCAAAATCTTAAACAGAAACGAAAAAGTAATCCAGTACCCCTAAGGGATTGCTATTCCCAGAGATAAAAGTAATTCTAAAAATAAAGAATAAAACGTTTAACCTTTAAATCACTCATCTTTAAAACAATATTTCATAAGTCGACATGGCCCATCAACAAGCTGTAAAAAAGTTTGTAGTAATAAAAACAACTTCACAATAAGAAAGTTCCTCAGACAACTGTTATCCATGACAAAATTATGAACCACATAAAACCTATTTTTTTCCTCTTGTAAAAAAATCTCCAAAACATTAACAAAAGGGACATCTCTTCATAAGTAATCTAAAAATGACTATTCTAGAAAAAGTGAATAATGAGAAATTTTCAGTTTATTTCTTTACATTGTCATTAAAAAAAAAAAGATGTAAAGGAAAAAAAAAGTGCTCTAAAGAGTTTATTTTAATTCTTACTATCTTTTTTTTTTTTTAATTTCTTTTTAACATCATTTCCTTTCCACCCTTTAAAAATTTTAGGCCTACTTTACCGTTCCTGTAATCCTTACTTACAAAAAAAAAAAAACATAAATAATTAACTGACTCTAAAACCCACCACACTCATCAATCCACGAATTAAGAAATCTCAAGTTTAGAAAAATCTTCAATTAACAAACCAAAACCACTACAATGTCATAATAAACCATTTGCCAAAGTTTCTCTGATTTTCTAAAATTGCCAGAAAAGCCTGTTTGATTCTTTTCAGCTCCTGAGAATCTCTTGTTGGTATTTCTCCAGTGAGTCCAACTCAGAGTACACAGACAATTGTAATTCCTTTTAAATGTCAAACTGAGAGAGTTGTTTGGGGAATGGGGGTCAGGGCTTGTCTGTCCTGCTTAGCCCAGCCCAGGCAGGGCTTTCCCAGCCACATTCCACACTCCATTGCCCAGCTGGAGCCACTGGTGCCTCTGAGTTGTGCTGCCCCAGCCCCAGGGACGCTCTCCTTGTCTGCCCATTCCCCCACGGTCTCTGGGCAGGGATGGCCTCAGTGGGGGCTGCTGACATCCTCAGCACCTTGGAGGCTGCTGCTGAATTTTCCTGCTCCAGAGGCTTGTTCAGCCTTCAGCTCTTCAGTGCAGGAATTCAGTGTCCCAGGACTCATTAACACTCAGAACACCGTAACAAGCCAAGCCTCTGGGGGTAATTTGATTTAATTTTCAAATCTTTTGTGGTTAATTAGATGAATTCCAGCACTGTATTCGAGTTGAATAGATTCTATTTAAAGAGACACTTAGAAAAGATTTCCTACGTCCAATTTAGGTTTCTTCTCCCTGCTATTTTATTGATACGTGTAATCTCCAGCTGACACTGCATCCAAGTACCTCCTCATGCAGTTTGAATAGATATGAAAATCAAGACCCTTCATGGCTGACAATCAATCAGACTCTGTCCCTACCCCCACCCCACCATTTCCCCATCCAAGCCCTGGCACTCAGAGCAGCCTTGTGCAAATCTGAGCTCCCTCCAGCCCAGGCTGCACCTGCAGCTTTCAGCTCCTTGGCTCCAACTCCTTCCAGCTTTCCTTGGAGAAGGAGCTGCCCGAGACATTGACAGATGTTCATTTCTTGTCACCCAACAAAGCCAAGGGAAGGCACAGCTCCATCAAATGCAAAAGTCATTTCTCTGCTGGATATTAAATCCACTTTCCACAGCACACAGTCTCAGAGCAATGGAAAACACCTTCTGTGCCCAGCACAGATCCCAAGGTCCCTCCAAACCCTCCCTGCCCCAATTCTGCCCAGATTTGCTCTTTGCACACACGAGTCACAGGCTGAAGTCAGGAGCTCCCTCCATGCCCAGAGGGAGAAAAAGAGAGAAAGGGGATGAAGAGCTCTCCTGTGCAGAGCCAAGGTCCAAGTGCAGCCCCTGCAGTGGGAACCACAACTCATCAGGTTTGTGTCCTTTGGGCTCAGGGCCTGGTGACACTCAGAGGCACAGAAAGGTTTCTTGCCAAGAAACACAAGTTGAACATTTGAACAGTTTAACAACCATCACAGCTCTTCCCTCAGCTCTCTGTGATGTCCCAGCCGCATCAGATATGTCCACCATTCCCCAGGGATTTCTGTACAGGAACAGTTTTTGACAGAGACATAAGGAAAGGTAATTCTGTGATAGATATAAACACAATAAGGAAGATATTTAATATATATTTATTTGAACTTCAGAAATATTGGGCAACTTCCTGCAGCTCAAAGCATGAAACCAGTCAGTTGAGAGGCACTTGAATGACAGGAAAACATCTGGAGAAGGAAATCTGGCAGGAATGGGAAGAACATAGATCCAGCTGTTTTAAATGAAGAGATGTCCTTAGACATGGCCATTTAACCAGGAGGGCTGGAAACACGTGATGGAAAAAATGTGATTAAATATTAGACTGAATATTGGTGACACGAGCAGATGGGAAGGTAAGCATTTCTTCTCCTGCCATTTGTAGAACAATCCAGAATATCCAGAGAATTCTTGTTCCTGATGGGATAACTTTGCCATTTCTTCAATGTACTCAAATGACCCAGATAATAAAGATTTGCTGGTATATTTTGAAACTAACAGGTATTAATACCTGTGCCCCTTTCCAGGCAGACATCAGTTGTGTGCCCATGAACAGGCAGTGACACTTGTGCCCTGAGATGCCCAGCTGGCATTGGATCTCTCCGAGAGCACCTGAGGGAGAGCAGAGCACCTTGCAAGCTGCAGGTCCCTGCCAGCCCCACAGGGCTCCTGTCCCATCGACATCTGCTCTGCTCCAGTCTGAAACAGGGCCCAGCATGGTGCCGGGATCATCAGAGCTGAGGTGTGTGCTGGAATTCAATGCCCAACCTTGCTCATTCTGTGATTCTCTGGAACCAGCCATGGAGCAGTTGTTTGAGCCTGGGGACAATGGAATCAAGGGGCCACTGTGACCCTGCAGGGCCTTGTGGAACCATGCAGAGCATTGTGACAAAGCAGGACCTGGTGTCATGATGGGGCCATTGTGACACTGCAGGCCCCATGGAACCAAGGGGCCAGTGCTGCTCCTCAGGGACTCCTGGAATGAAGGAAACAGGTTTGACACCGTGGTGGCCCTTGGGACCAAGAGGCCATTGTGACACTGTGGAACCAAGGAGAGCATTGCTGCACTGCCAGACCTCATGGAACCAAGGATCCACTGCGACACTGCAGGGCCTTGGGGGACACGGTGAGATTGTGACACCAAGGGATGCCAGGGAACCAAAAGGAACATTGTGACACTGGGAGGCCTCATGGAATCATGGAGACCATTGGGACACTCTGGGGCCTCATGGAATATTGGTGACACCAAGTTGTCAGGGAGTGTTGATCTGCTGGAGGGTAGACCTGGGCTAGGGAGCATGGCATTGAGTGGGTGTACCATATCCCCTACCATGCACCAGCTGCAGGCAAAGTGGAGAGGTACAACGAACTGTTAAAAACCACATTGAAAGCATTAGGTGGGGGATCTTTCAAGATCTGGGAGCAGCATCTGGCAAAAGCCACCTGGTTAGTTAACACTCGAGGCTCTACTAACCGAGTGGGCCCTGCCCAATCTGAGCCTTTGCAGAGAGTAGATGGAGACAAAGTCCCAGTGTTACATGTCAGAGGTCTGTAAGGGAAGACTGTGTGGATCAATAATGCCTCGAGTACAGACAAACCCATTTGTGGGGTTGTTTTTGCTCAGGGACCAGATTGCACATGGTGGATAATGCAAAAAGATGGAAGAACACGATGTCTGCCTCAGGGAGATGGGATTGTTGGGTGAGGACTATGTGTAAATATCACTGTTTGCTGAATGTTACTACCATTTTCTGTGCATAGCTGTATATTGGATGTGTAATGTGCGTATTTGTAGAGTTAGAATATACATTACTTGTAGTAGTAAACTGATGATATGGGGGTAAGGGGTGGAGTGTCCTAGGTTGACTGCATGATGGTTTTATCCCCAATTGTCTTGCTCCACTTATGCTGAATAATAAGTTTTGCACCTTTAAGATTTGTTCCAGAGAGTGAAGGGGGAAGAGAAAAAGTGTGCAGTTTGTTTTCAGACATGGCACTCACTTCACATTCTTGCTCCTGGACTGTGTTGTCTGTGGATGGACAGACAATGGGACAGACCTCTCCTTTGTTTTAGATTACTGAGGCAAAGAAGTTCCCTGGACTGTGGGGTTTTTTCCCTTTTCTTTGGAGCTGTTTAAACCTGCTCTGGACTGAACACCCAGAAGAACACCGACAGCTCGCACCTTTGGCCCACTGGGCCAGGTGTGGGCTGCAGCATTTCCAGCATGAGGGGGACTGATAAGAGACTGAGCCAAGCTGCAACCCAGGGAGGGGTCTTTCTGCGTTTGTAATCTCTTTTGGAGCAGCAAGAGGTTTCATTGTTTAATATTGTTTAGGCTCTATCATTAAATAAATAGGTTTTTTCCACTTTTCTCCAAGGAGCTATTTTCTCCCGAACTGGTTGGGGGAAGGAGCCAGTTGAATCTGCTTTCCTAGAGGAGCCCCTTTGGGGGTTCTCTCCCAAATTTGCTCTGAACCAGGACAAACAGAAAGACAGAAGACCTACAAAAAGATACTCACATGGTACCAGCTGCTTGGGTCCCAGCACCACTAACAGAAACCCCAAGAGAGGGCAGGACTCAGACCATGGGCTGGCCTTTTGCTCCGCCTTTTAACCCCCTGGACCTTCATGGGCCCACCCCTGGAGTGGGACTGCCAGTCCTCCTTACCTGGGCCCCGTCAATCACTCCCTACTACACCTATTTTTCCAGAATGTTCTCTACTTTGGGAGATATGATTGGCTGTACGACCAGGGCCCCTCCTTAACTATGTATCTATTGGCTTTCCTGTAATGTCTATTATCCGAAGTTCACTCCCTCACCTCCCATGATTGGTTCTTTTGTAATCCCCTCCCCTGGATTCCTCCCCCTTTATAACTCCTTGTCACCTTTGTATCTTCATCACTCCCTGGTTGACCTCGCTTCAGGCAATAAACCTGACTGACCCCAGAGAGTGTCCGTCTCTTGTCTCGTCATCTCCTCGCTGCTTGCTATCGGACTCTCAGCGACGATCTTGTCCACAGTGACGCAGCCCAAAGCCACTGTCGCCGAGAGGCGTCCATAGGAGCAATCCTGGGGCCCTGCCACTGGGATTGACTCCCCACCGCTGCAGCTGCCTGATGGCCACACAGCTAGCCAGACGAGCACCATCCTAAGGCCGCTGACCACTACATTGGGACATCAGTCTCATCCAGCCTCTGACAGCAACCATGGTGACACTACAGATCTTCCTGGAACCATGGGTCAGCTGTGACAATGCGGGTCCAAGGACACCATGGTGACACTGGGGAACCTCATGGAACTGTGGCTCACTTGTGACAATGGAGATCCAAGGAAACCATGGTGCTACTATGGAACCTCATGGAATCAAGGAGACTGTTGTGCAACTCAGGGGTCCCATAGAAACAAGGGTCAATAATCAAACTGTGAGGCCCATAGAAACAAGGAGCCATTGTGACACAGTGCGTCGACGTGGAGTCAAGGGATGTTTGTGACTCTGCTGGGGCTCATTGAACCAAGAAAACTTTGTGACATTGCAAGACTTCATGGAATCAAGAGGACCATTGTGACAGTATGGGAACCATTAAAAAAAAGGGAACATGGAACAGGTTTGCCTAGTTTGGCCTCCTTGGGACTGTCTCAGAGATCCCACTGAATTTGACATGCCAAGGGCCTCCTCCCATCTGACCATGAAGCACTGGGGCTCTGTGCTTTTATTTCTATGGAATAGAACTATCTTTCTTGTCTAGGCTCACATGGTTGAAATAAGGATTCCACCTCTAAAATTACGTATATTCAAGGGTTACTCTCCAAAAATATATATACCAATACAGTCAAGTCTGACCAGCCTTGGCCTCTGGTGACTGCCTCTCATCTGACTCTGCACCACTGGGGCTCACTTGTTTCCCCACTATGGAGACCATTGTGACACTGTGGGGGGTTGTGGAGCCAAAGGGCCATGGTGACACTGCAGGCCCTTGTGGAACCTGTTACACTGTGTGAACTTGGGGTACAAAGTGGATCATTGTGAAAATATACCATGTATCCAAGGGCCATTGTGACACTGTGGAGTCTTGAGGAACCATGGAGACCACCTGGACACTTTGAGGCCTTGTGAAATGCAGGGGATCATTGCAGGGTACTATGGATCCAAGGAACCATTGTGACACTGTGGGGCCTCATGGAACAAGGGACATCATTGTGGCTCTGTTGGGCCACATGGTCCCAAGGGGCCAGTGAGAAGCAGTGGTGCAGTAGTTAGCTCAGCTGTAACTCAGAGGCAGCCAGATTTTACCCCAAAAGAATTGGGCATGAGTTTCAAGCCCTGGGAATCATTTGTTTAACATAGGGTGAGCTTGAGAGTTCCTCCATTAGACTTTAGTGTTGCTATGTAACTTGTCCAAGTTCTACTCCCCTATTGGTTACTTGTTTCCCCTATAAGGTTATTGTTCTAGAGTGTTCTACCCCCAAGCATACATGTTGTTGCTTCCCCTTTGTCTCAGGTCTTTGGATCCTGTCCCTCATACTGTTCTCAACTTCTCCATGTTTATTGTTTCTCACCCTGTTAGTAAAGTTCCGTTTAAACAACTCCATTGATCCTGCTCCTTTTTATTTTTGCCACCCTCATCCTGAAGTCAGGGAACCAGAGAGGTTTGTCAAAGCCACCTTCATTGTGACATTTGGCACCCAAACAGGGACCATGACATTCAGGGCCCCTAGTGTCAGTCACATCAGCTGGGGTTAGCTGATGGATAGGTCAGTGCTCCCTGGGATTTTGGATTGTGCCAGACCCAGCCGACTCATCATTGCTTCAAGGGACCTTGCCCAGGATCTGCTGGGACAATGACGGTTTCACCTGCATAGGATTGCAGGTGGGTTTGGGGAAATGCAAGACATTTATTGCCCATTTTGCCACTATGTTTTTACAATATGAACCCACACCCCATAATTTATTTGGGATGTTCCAGTGGCTCTTCCCCATAAGGCAGAGAAAGAGAAAAATGGGCAGCCAGATGTCCACAGTAGAAAAGAGCATATATGGATGCTTTAATTCTCACCGAGCATGACATAACATTTTCAAAGAATGAATTGAAATCAGTTATGAGGTGAACCATTAAAAACTTTCCAGATGCCTCTGCTGATGAAATCCATACCACTGAATTTTGGGACTCAGTGGGAGTTAAATTGTACAACATTTTGATCAAAAAGGACCCCATTGCACCCCACATGCTCCCCATTTTCCACACAACCCCTGACCAGCAAGCAGTGTGTTGAAAACTCAATCCATTGGTCACTCCGAACTCGGGACCTCCCCTCAAACCTGCCTTTCTCCGACCTTCCATGATGGTTCAAGATGGCAATGGCCACGCAGTCTTGAAGCATCATGTCCTGGAGACTCAAGATGGAAGGACCCCGAATGTAGCTTGGGAGCCCGATCATCCTCCCTCCATCTTGGGTCCTCCACTTCCTGCTACCACAACCTTCTCTTCCGCCCTGAACGAACATCCAGACTCCACACCCACAAATGCGGGTCATGCCCCACTGTCAATCATTCCACCTCCACCCTGGGCCATGCCTCCAGAAGGCCAGCCTGGAAGTCTGCCATCCTAAATCAAGGCCCTTCCTCCCCAACACCTGACAAAATGGCAGTGCCCTTTGCCTCACCCTCCAGAAACAATATAACCCCAGGATCAAAGATGCTAAGCCCAACGGTCAATCTATTTCTAATCCAAATGTTATGTTCCAAGCTGCTCTTCCTCCTCAGAAGACAGTTTGGACTCCTCACAGCCGCCTCACCCCTCAGCCCCAGAAGATCCCTGGGAAAAGAAGAAGACAGGCAAATAGTCTTGAAATTCCTCATTGCCCCCGTATGTTATGAAAGAAGGGGGCAGAATCTCAGGTATCAGCCATTGGTTTATGGGGAAGTCAAGGATCTGTGTAGGGCAGATAAAGACCATAGGAAGGACTTACCTTGTTTTAATGGCCTAATGAGGGCCATGTTTACAGCACATGTCTTAACCCACTATGAGGTAAAATATATTATGACCATGTTGTTATCACCTGCAGAATACGCCCTGTAGGAAGAGGGATGGAAGTGTTTACTAAATCAATTAATAGCAAACTATGCTAATAATAAGGCCAGGGTGGAATTGATAGTCAACCATCTAGCTGGAGAAGGACAACACAGCCGGCCAGATGATCAGGTGTCCTCAGAGAAGTATTGGATGATATCAAAGAGATGGTTTTGAAAGATTTAATCCAGGTATCAGATGGTAACAACCCCAATTTGGACTAGCTTGGGTGGCTGCAGCTAAAGCTTTAGGACAATTAGACCATCTTGGGTGCCTGTGAAGTAAGCAAACCAATGCTGCCTCCTTCACACTGAGTGGCCTGCTCTGAGACACAGAGACCATCAGACATGCTACCTTGCAGAACAGCGATAGAGTTTTAACTCTGGGTGCATGGGCATGGCTGTGTAGACTCTGAGGCCATGTGTTGCATGAACCTCTCCAGCCACAGCGAATCAATCCACAAGAGCATTCAGGTGCTGAAGGAAGGGTTCAGGAAGCTTCAAGTGGAAAACAAAGACTGGTTCAATAAACTCTTCCAGTCCAAGGGACTAAAGGGTTGGATGATGTCGAGCTAAAACAGGACAGTTAATTCTCTTAGTAATTATTGTTGTGTTGTTAATTGTCCCATGATTGTTTGGATGCTTTTAGAAAGTCTTACAAAATTCTTTCAGTTCCATCTTGTTATAAAACAGAAAGGAGGAAGATATCCAACACAGGCTCCTCATGGACTCCTTGGAAGACAGAATTGGAGGCCAGCATGGCACAAAAACCACTCAGATACTCAAGTTTGGAATGAAATTCCTTAGAAGTACCTAAAATTGTACTAAAATCCATTAAGTACCTTAAAAACCTTGATTATCTCAAGGCATTAATGAGCCCCACTGAGTGTCAGTACAAAGCTCTCCAGGGACTCTTTAAAGCAGATAACTGGGGCCATGATTGCAAAACCTCTCACACAGTGTGTATCAAAAGGGAAACACCAAGTACCTTAAAATAACTGAAGTACTCTGTAGTATTAATGAGCCCCACTGAGTGTTGTTACTGAGAAAGCCTCTACAGGGAATAATTACCGCAGAAAATTGGAGGCCATGATTGCACAAACCTCCCAGAGACTCCAAGACAAAACCCAAACCCAAAGTTCTTTGAAAAACCTGCAGTCCCTGCAGGGAGCATTCAGGAGCCCCCAGAGCCATTCCTGAGCAAGGCTCCCCAGGGACTCCTTCCAGCAGATCCTTGAGGCCACTGGGATGTGGGCTAGGGGGGGATGCTGAGGGCAGGACAAGGGGCTGACAGTGCCCAGCCTGGCTGGGGCTGTGCCAGAAGGCCCCAGTGCTTCAGGACAAGGTGTCTCCTCACAGCCCTTGGTGGCACAGACCCTGCTGCTGTGCCTCAGGGCACCAGGACTTGGCTTCTCTTTGTCCCCACCTGTCATCAGCGCCTCCAGTTCTCTGCTCTGCCTGGGGACACTTTCTCAGTTGTGCTCCTCAGTGGGACCCATTAAAAGTCCAAGAAACTTTTGAGTTGGATTCTGACTTGGAGTTCTGGAAAGGTTTCTTCAGCTCCCTCTCAGGGGCTGATGTTCAGGGCCTGAGCACAAAGCCCCACAGGCTCATTAAAGTCCTGGTGCTGTATCTGTGCCAAAGAGCTGGGCTGGGCTCCTGGCACAGAGGCAGCTCCTGGTAACCAAGAAGAGCTTCAAAAGCACATTTCTCTTGATGAGCAGCTCTTCTGCCAGCCCAGCAGGGCTGGGGCACTGCCTGTAGCCACCCCGGGCACAGCACAGAGGCACAGAGAGCTTCAATCAGTCAGGGCTGAGAAGGTGCTGAGAAGTGCCTGGGGCAGAATCACTGCCAGCCCTTGGCACAGGAACCTCTGGCTGCAGGACAATGCAGCGGCATCTCCTGGAGCCATCTCCTAAAGCTGGAACATCCCAATGCCTACAGACCTGTGAGTACATTCTCTGATTGTCTCTTGTGCAGAGCAGCCAGGGGAGCCCAGGGCTGTCGTGCAGAGCAGGGTCCTGCAGCCCAGGGCGCTGTGCTGGGGCAGGGACTCTGCTGCCTGCCTGGGACAGCTCTCAGCCAGCCCTGGCAGCTGCTCCCAGCACTGGGGGACAAGATCTGGGTGGGAGGAGACAGCTGGTCAGGCTTGGAAGTGTTCTCCTTGTGTGGTGAGGATGCTGCATTGTTCAGGACTGCTCCCAGCATGAAATTATCTGTAGAATATTTCCAAGTAGGTTATACAAGGAGCACAGCAAGGATGGGGCTGCATGAAATGGAAAATCTTGCTTTTTTTAATCTACTGCTCTCTGTTGCCAGGATGAAAAATTGCACATTGATATTAATCTCTCAGTTAAGGCTGAGAAAAAAAAAAGCTTTTTCTCAGATCTTACTAAGCCAGGCACTGACAGAAACCTGCACAGGGCCCTCTAGAAGCTGCATCAATTTTGCTTTTTCAGCCTCCTCAGGGTTGCTCTGATAGAGTCATCAGAGCCTAGAGAGCCAGAGCTGTCCCTGGGCAGTGCCTGAGCTGGGAGGGGTCTGCAGGGCAGAGCTGAGCCCCCAGGGCTGGGCTGGGCTCTGGCAGCACTGGCAGGGCCCAGCCCTGGGCACAGGGAGCAGCTGCTGGCAGGGACAGCTCCAGGCAGCAGAGCCCTGGGCAGGCAGAGGGGGGAAAGTGCCCCCAGGATGTGCTGGGATATTTTAAGTCCTCTCCAAACAGAACTATTCTATGAGTACTTTTTTTACAGATCCACATGCCAAGGCAAAGCAAATGACCAACAGCAGCTCCATCAGGCACTTCCTCCTGCTGGCATTGGCAGACACGCGGCAGCTGCAGCTCCTGCACTTCTGCCTCTTGCTGGGCATCTCCCTGGCTGCCCTCCTGGGCAACGGCCTCATCATCAGCGCCGTAGCCTGCGGCCACCACCTGCACACGCCCATGTTCTTCTTCCTGCTCAACCTGGCCCTCACTGACCTGGGCTCCGTCTGCACCACTGTGCCCAAAGCCATGCACAATTCCCTCTGGGACACCAGGAACATCTCCTACTCAGGATGTGCTGCTCAGGTCTTCTTCTTTATGTTCTTCATCTCAGCAGAGCATTTCCTCCTGACCATCATGTGCTAGGACCGCTACGTGTCCATCTGCAAACCCCTGCACTACGGGACCCTCCTGGGCAGCAGAGCTTGTGCCCACATGGCAGCAGCTGCCTGGGCCAGTGCAGTTCTCTATTCACTGCTACACACAGCCAATACATTTTCCCTTCCCCTGTGCCATGGCAATGCCCTGGGCCAGTTTTTCTGTGAAATCCCACAGATCCTCAAACTCTCCTGCTCCAAATACTATCGCAGGGAATTTGGGGTCATTGTAGTTAGTCTCTGTTTTGGTTTTGGCTGTTTTGTGTTCATTGTTTTCTCCTATGTGCAGATCTTCAGGGCCGTGCTGAGGATCCCCTCTGAGCAGGGACGGCACCCCTCTGAGCCTAACCCTAACCCTAACCCTAACCTTTTCCACCTGCCTCCCTCACCTGGCCGTCATCTCTCTGGTCATCAGCATCTCATTTTTTACCTACCTGAAGCCCCCCTCCATGTCCTCCCCATCCCTGGATCTGGCCCTGTCAGTTCTGTACTCGGTGGTGCCTCCAGCCCTGAACCCCCTCATCTACAGCCTGAGGAACCATGAGCTCAAGGCTGCAGTGTGGACACTGATGACTGGTTGCTTTCAGAAACATTAAACTACTGGCCAATTTCTGCAAATCACTTGTAATCAAAGTCATCTTTGATCGTTCTTGTTGGTTTCATTTTGGAGGTCATTTTACTTTGTTTTAGAATTTTAATTTTTCAAAAAAAAAATGTCACGGCTTTTGCCATTTCTCATTTTGTTTGTCTTCACCATCCCTGTTCTCAAAGACTTCATCAATGAGGGGCTGCACTCTCAGAAGCTTTAAAAAAACTAAAGGATCTCCTAGCCTAGTTTTCTGCAGAGATGCCCTTTTGTTGCCTTCTCTGGACCTGCAGCAGCAATGTCTGTGTGCAGAGCTGGGGCAGATCAGTGCTGGCCCAGCAGCTGTGCCCAGCAGCAGCAGCACTTGTTGTTGCCAGTGCTGCTGCCGTGGCCCTGCCCCGCTGCCCTGGTGGCCCTGGTGTTGCTGCAGGGCCTGAGTGCTCTCGGGGCCGGGCACAGCCCTGGGGGTGGCAGTGCTGGGGCTGCAGCAGGGACAGGCCATGGGCACTGCTGGGGCAGCGCTGACGCCTCAGCCCTGGGGGCTCCAGGCTGCTTGCCCAGGCTCTCTCAAGAACACACCCAGGCCAATGCTCAGCACATAAAAGCCCCGTGAGAAGCCCCAGACTGGCCGTGGGCAGGCTGGGGGCAAACAGCATGGCTGGGGCTCTGCAAGGGCCCTGGGGCAGATGGGAAGGAGCAGCAGAGCAGGGGCTGATCCATCCCCAGTGCACTGCACAGCCCAGGGCAGCGTCCCAGAGCGTCTTCATGGAGCTGCCAACAACATCCCCCCTCTGCAGCCCTGGCCTCTCCCCCAGCTCACACAGGTGCCCCATCCTTGCAGGCACAGACACGGCAGCACTGGCTCAGCAGCCCCTGTTTGCATTGCACAGAGCAGGGAGAGCACTCCCATGCTGTTGGTGTGGGGACATGAACCTGAGGGCGCACAAATGCCATCAGCCCCTGGGGCCAGCAAGGGCTGGGGTATTGGAATACGAATCCAAATATAACCAGTTAGATGGTGCCTGGGCCAGTTCTGACCCTCGCTGCTGGGCCAAAGGCAGCACTGTGGTGTTTTACCCCAGAGATACCTTGGCTGAGAGTGTAGCGGGGCACTTCCAGGCTGTCAGTACTCCGTTTACCTCAGGAGAGAGAGCTTCTGGCGATGGTGGAGAGAAAGGGAGTGGATTCTGCTAGAAGGTTGCCAGATGTTTATTCCGTGGGTACAGAGATGTCTGCACCGGGCCACTGCTGCTAACAGAATGGAGCCCACATGGTCTCATTAACATTTTAAGCTCAGGACAGGGGAAGGGGAGGGGACAGGTGAGCCACCAACCAGGTGAAGGGGCAGGGTCTCAAGGGACTAGGGACACCTATCACACGACGCCTTGCTGGTATGTTAGCCTGATTGACAGGGCACACTCAGCGAGGGGCGAGGGGGAAGGGAGAAAGTAAAACAGGATATTGCAACACACCACAACATCTCCCCCTAGTTTTGTTTAAAAAGAAGAGGACTGTGTTTATGGTGCAGAATGATTCTACTGAGGCTTCCAGGTCATCCACTGGAGCACTGAGGGCTTCCAAATGGTAGACCTCAGGAGGGGGAGATGAGCTTGAGATTAACTTGAGAACCATGCATCTGATTACTCCAAAAACAATGCTAAAAACTACAATAACTACAACTAAAATAAACAGCACTAAAATTACAGTTTTCAGAATAGATCCCAACTTGAAAAGTCTATTCAGCCCGTTGTCAGTTTCTCTGTTGATGTTTGAGAGCCTTTGTCGAGGCAGTCCATATGTGGTTTGGGCTGCGGTACTATGTAGGAGATCGCAGGTGGGATGATCACGAGTAGGATGAGAAGCAGGCTCGGTCTCATGGCATCTCAAGGCTTCACACGAACAGTGGCATCTAAGCTGGTACAAGGAACTTGAGACAGACATATATTACAAGCTATTCCAGATAGGAGGCTTAAATGGAATTTCCTCCAGAGAACGCGTGCGGCGTTTTCTTCTACAGGCAGCGTGAGCAACCTGGGGTGCTTCTGCAGATTTCTCTGAGACTTTGGGAACATAGGGCTTTACCCATTTGGAAGGAACCCACCTTAAACCAGAGAGGGTGGACACACAGGCATATCCACGTCCCCAAGCAACCAATTTGTAAGGTCCCGCCGTTTTCCAAGTCTCAGGGTCCTTTACTAAAACCGGAGGTTTTTCTTTCATCAACCTGTGACTGCTCCCCCCCAAAGTGGCGTAGGATGGGTGGGTTCAGGCTGTCAAAAGAACAATTCAGAAAATTGATTGTGAATAGTGCCCTGGATAACCGGATGTGGGGAGGTTCTACCTTCAGAACCTGTTGTTGCTGATCCAGGACCCTTTTAATATCACGGTGAGTTCTTTCTACAATGGCTTGACCTGTAGGGGAGTAGGGGATGCCAGTTTTGTGCTCTACTCCCCATTGCTGCAGGAAGCTCCCGAATTCCTTGGATTTATAAGCAGGCCCATTATCAGTTTTCAGCTCCTTGGGGATGCCCATGAAAGAAAAGGCCTGTAAGAGGTGCTTAATAGCATCAATAGATGACTCTCCTGTGTGGGCAGAAGCATAGACCGCTCCAGAAAAGGTATCTACACTAACGTGAACATATTTCTGCTGTCCAAAAGCCTGTATGTGTGTTACATCTGTTTGCCACAGTTCACAACTGTTCAGTCCCCTTGGGTTTGCTCCCGTACTCACTGTAGGGAGTGCATGTTGTTGGCAATTTGGGCACGTGGCCATAATCGCTTTGGCCTGTTCTTGAGTGATGTTAAACTGGCGAACCAGGCCAGGTGCATTTTGGTGGAAAAGCTGGTGGCTGATTTTTGCCTGTTCAAAAACATTTGGGAGAGTGGCCATCACTGCAGGTGCAGCAAGAGCATCTGCCCTTCTGTTGCCTTCAGCGATAAACCCTGGCAAGTCAGTGTGTGACCTGACATGCATCACATAAAATGGTTGCTCTCGGTGAGTGACTAACTTTACCAGTTTTGAGAGCAATTCAAAAAGTGCAATGTTAGATACATCTTGCAGTATTGCTTGATCTGCTCTGGATACTACTCCTGCCACATATGCAGAGTCTGTAATCAGATTAAATGGTTCTGAGAACGTTTCAAAAGCCCTAACAACCGCAGCCAATTCAGCAACCTGAGGTGAACCTTCCACCTCAGCAATGTCCGTCTCCCACTGCTGGGTTTGAGGATCCTTCCAAGTTATAAAGCACTTGTGGGACCTCCCGGACGCATCTGTAAAGACAGTTAGAGCCCTTTTTAAAGGTCTCCTACTTAGAGCAGTTCTTAATTTTAAAGTAAATTGAACATCTTGTTCAAACAACTTGTGAGCGGGTCGTGCTACCGAAAATTGTCCTGAGTAGGAATCCAGAGCAAACTGCAACACTTCATTTTCTTGAAACAATTGTTCCAGTATTTTCATAGTATTTTGACCTGATTTTGACTCAACTGGAATGTGAATGCACTTAAAATCACATCCTGCTAACTCCCTAATCCGGGTCCTTGCTTTCCGGATCAGTTCAGTAACAGCTCCTGAGGCTTTGTCAGTCTCTTGGACCTTTTGTGACTGAGGAAAACCCATTCTATGATCAAGAGAGAGTCCCTCTGGTCCTGGTCCTTTTTTGGTGTGTCCTTTGCCTTAGGTGTTTGTTTTTCCTCCCACTGGAAAATAAGTCCATAGAGGTGTGGCAACTTACCTAGGATGATAAATTTGAATGGCAGGTCAGGCCGGCATCGGTGGGCCTGTCTTGTGGACATTGCAATCTGAACCTTTTCTAGAGCTTTCCGTGCCTCTGGGGTAATAGACCTAGGAGCACCTGGGTCCTCTCCCCCTTTTAATAAATTGAAAAGAGGGGCAAGGTCTTCATTAGTCAGACCAAGCCATGGTCTTACCCAATTCAAAGACCCACACAACTTGTGGACATCCGCAAGGGTCTTGATCCTTGGATTGATTTCTAGTTTTTGAGGAACAATGGTCCTATTTCCAATTTCTAAGCCCAAATACTTCCAAGGTGGCATCTTTTGAATTTTCTTTTCCTGGAGCTCGAACCCTGCAACAATCAATGCATCGATCGTTAGGTCAAGCGCATGTGTGAGTAAATCATCATTGGGGGCACACACAAGGATATCATCCATATAATGATAGATGATGGCCTTCTCTGCGGCTGCACACACTGGGGAAAGCAGGGAAGAGACATACCACTGGCAGATAGCTGGAGATACCTTTAATCCCTGAGGAAGAACGGTCCAATGGTACCTTTTCATAGGAGCTTCTAAATTGATAGAAGGGACTGAGAATGCCAAACGCGGTGCATCATCAGGGTGCAATGGGATTTGGAAAAAACAATCTTTAATATCAAAAACAGCTAATTTCCAATCTTGGGGAAGCTTTGTTGGGGATGGCATACCAGGTTGAGGAGAACCCATATCTTCAATTACATTATTAATTTGTCGGAGGTCACAGAGGAGTCGCCACCTCTTTTTGTCAGCTTTTTGGATGACAAACACTGGAGAGTTCCATGGGGACATGGTCTCCACAATGTGGCCCTTTTTTAGTTGCTCTTCTACTAGTTCCTCAAGCACTTTTATTTTTTGTTTACTGAGTGGCCACTGTTTCACATCAACTGGTTTGTCTGTTTTCCACTTCAGTTTTTGGGTGGGGCGCTGTTGTTCAATGACTGCTGCACAAAAATGCTGTGGAGAGTCTGGAATATCAATTGTGACACCCCACTGGGCCATTAAATCTCTCCCTAACAAAGGTTCTGAATAATCTAACACAAATGGACGGATATTTGCCAATTGTCCGTTTGGACCCTCAAATTGAATAATGCTTTTGGATTGTCTTGCCAATTGCAGACCTCCTACACCTCGAAGGTGACCAGCAACATTTTGTAAAGGCCAGTGTGCTGGCCAGTCTTGTACTGGAATCACTGTGCAGTCTGCACCTGTGTCTACAAGCATCTCAATGCGTTTAGACTCCCCACCCCCACTGACATTGCACCACAATTTGGGTTTATCTGTCCCAATAATTTGGACCCGGGTGACTGTGGGCCCTTGTTTTTCGATATTTTCAGGTAAAGATGGCACAGGGATAGCTTGAGCAACAATTTGTCCCTTGGGAAGAAACAGGGGTGGGTGGAAACAGTGCAGGCTGAGAACAAATTGCTTGGGATCTGATGTTGTCATTCCTGGAGCAATTTCGATCTCTTGTTGTGTGTGTTTTTGTCCCCAATGACGATGTACTTACAACGAATTTGGTTCCAAGTACCCTTCTGTTCAGGATTTACAGAGACAAAATGCCAGTCAGTGTCCTTCAGGTGGAGTGACTCTGTCAGCTGCAACCTGTAAGGCTCATTGACAGAAGATGTGGTTAATACAGAATCACTTAAATCATAACAAAGGTTATTTTGTTTCACCTTCAACAGTGGACTAGCAGACTTGGTCTTTGAAGCACCTGCTTCACTTACACAAATGTTAATATTATCGCGCGCTTGATTTGTTTTGCTACCCTTATTCTCTTTGCCTGCTCTTTTTATATCTGCACGCCTGGCAGGCTGGCGCTTTATTCTTGGTTGTTTTGTTGTTGACCCCCAGGGAGGGCTTGTAGTTCTCCTCCCCTGCCATTTCTAAATTCATCAAATTCCCTTTTCAGGGGGCACTGGTTACTCCAGTGTCCTAGGTTATTACAAAGCAGGCATGGTTTAGTGGGCTCAACCATTACCGGTCTCCGCTGCTGCCCAGGGTACTGCTGTGCTGAGGGAAAGGATGAAGGGCTGGCAACAGCGACACGCTGAGGTGGTCTTGGCAGCAGCCTTGGTCTGGTGTCTTCAGCTACAGTCATCAGAGGCACTTTCCTGTTACAGACTAGAAGCATATCTTTTAATGTAGGGGAAGGTTCCATAGGAAGGCTCAGGATTGCCGCTCGACACTGTTCATTTGCATTTGTAAACGCTATTTCTTCTAAAATTGCTTCCCTAGCATTTTCCTTTTTAACCTGTATTTCAATGGCTCTAGTTAGCCTTTCTACAAATTTCAAAAAAGGCTCTGATGGTAGCTGTTTAATTTTACTATAGGGCTCAAAGGGCCCCTCAGGTTGGATGGAAAAGAATGCTTTTTCAGCTGCTTCTTTTACTTTCTCAAGTGTTTCTGCGGGAATTGCAGAAGCTTGGACTGAGGGAGAAGACCATTGGCCTTCACCACAGAGGTGCTCAAGGGTAATAGGGTTACCATTGTTGTCCTTTGCTGTGTTTGGATCAGCCTGTAAGCCTGGGAGAGCATCTTTTAGCAGTTGTTTCAATGCTGATTCCCATAATTTGAATTCCGTGGATGTCATGAGACATGAAAAAAGTTGTTTTAAATCATGTGGAACCACAACAGTCCTACTTAATTCAGAATTTAAAAGGCCACGGAAATATGGACTGTGTGGACCATATTCTTTATGAGATTTACAGATCTCTTTAATCAATTGTCGTCCAAAAGAACTCCAATTAGCAGTTGGGGCTCCCCGGCTTGAGCTGCAGGCTGAAACGTAACAGGAGCTAGCGACAACATGGCACTGTACATTGGGTCTGCTGTCCCTTGCTCTGTATCCCTTGAATCAGAAGCATTGGGATCACAGCTACAGGTTTGGGGACAGGCAGTGGGTGTGTCCCCACCGTGGGAACCCGGGGAGGGGCCGGGGACAGGGAGCCGGCAAGGGGTTGGGAAACCGTGGGAACAAGGGGCGGGGTCAAGGGGCTGGCAGGGGGCGGGGATACCGTAGGAACAGGGGGCGGGGTCACCTGGTGACATCACGTCAGCAGACGCCCCCTGGGAGGAGTAGAGGGGCGGAGCTGAGGGTACTGCAGGAAAGGCGGGGGGAGGGGGGAAGGTGTCACGAGGAACAGGAGGAGAGGGGGATGGGGATGGAATTTTGGGATGCTTAAGAGGATCTTGGGAAGAAGAAGACCAGGTTTGGGAAGATGCCACGTGGCACCCACCATTTTGCAGACCCCCTAGGGACTGGGGGCCATTTTGGACATCCCTGCTCTCCGGAAAGCTAACACGTGCTCTGGGTTTTAGAGGAGGGGATACAGGGGATTGGGACAGACGCAGCCTGGCCAGGTCTTTGTGAACAAAACAACTCAGGTATTTTTGCACACTCTGGGAGCCAACTTCCCAATGAGTTTGCACTCTTTAAAATACCAAGTTTTGGGGAAAGAGGTTTAGGGGTTTTAGAGGGAGAGGGAGGAACAGGGAGAGCAGAGGTAGATGGCTTTACATTTGGCTTTTTCTCCATTTCCTTTTGTTTGAGCAATGCTGTTCGAATTTGTAAACTCCAGAACACAACTGTAGCTGAGGGTGATTTGCTAGATTGTCCTAAGGTTATCAATTCATTCCCAACTTTATCCCAGAATTGAATATTGTGGATTTCTTCAGGGGAAATGTTTGGGAACTGCAGAAAAAGCCATCTTATAAACTGTTTCAATTTTCCTTTAGAGAATTTCACATTACTTTTGACTAAAATGCTAACAATATTATAATACACTCCTTTATGTACAATGCTAAGTTTGGAACCCATGTTAGATGTAAAAAGCAAAGTACTTAATCCCGCCTGACCAAAAACAGAGCTAAAATCAGCTACCAATTTCTAAAAAAAAACCCCACAGATAGAAGCGATAACGAGCAGACAAAAGCTTCACAATGCAGCTGTATATACTGCTTTTAAAATTCCCGGGCAGCAGCAGCAGGGCACGCCCTGCCGAGCCGAGGCAGACACAAAGCCTCCCCCGCGGTGAAATGCAGCCCCCCCGCGGAGCAGAGACAGCAACTACTCCACATGGCAGCCGAAACCGGGATGCCCCCCCCGCCGCCGCCGCGTGTGCAGAGCACTCCCGACCCCGCAGGTCCCCCGGCCACGTGGAAAGAGAGCCCCCCCCTCGCCCGCAAAGAGAAAGAGAAAGAAAGAGAGTCTCCTAACACGTGTCTGAGCACGCTACTGAGCCGGGGCCGCTCTGGCGCGAATTTTAAAAGACAGTGAAACACGCACAGAAAATAAAGCTAGAACGCTATGAATTCTTGTCTGTGGGGCTGCGCAGCCACAAATGCAAAGGCAAAAAGGAACAGAACTCACGGCAGAGTCTGTTTTTGAGCTTCTGCTCTACCGAAAGCAAAGATACTCACGTGAAATGGAAGCTGTAGGCTGGGTACAGGCAGGCAGGTCTCCACCGGAAAAGGACCTCTCTCTGGGTGCAAGAGAGGCTCCCCTTTTCTTCCTCTGGAAAATCTGCTCACCACAATGAAGCTGGGCTTTCCAGAAGGCGCCGAACAGTCCACGAAACATTTCTGGGAATATTCCCAAAGTCTCTAGCTGGGAGTCTTGAAGCCAGGCTCCTTTCAGCTAGATGCACGGCTGGCAGAAACTTCTCTGAGGAACTGCGAGTCCGTTCTCGGGCTGCAGAGTCACTTTGCCCACCCAGGGACGCCAATGTATTGGAATATGAATCCCAATATAACCAGTTAGATGGTGCCTGGGCCGGTTCTGACCTTCGCTGCTGGGCCACAGGCAGCACTGCGGTGTTTTACCCCAGAGATACCTTGGCTGCTGGAGAGTGCAGCGGGGCAAGTCCAGGCTGTCAGGACTCCGTCTACCTCAGGAGAGAGAGCTTCTGGCGATGGTGGAGAGAAAGGGAGTGGATTCTGCTAGAAGGTTGCCAGATGTTTATTCTGTGGGTACAGAGATGTCTGCACCAGGCCACTGCTGCTAACAGAATGGAGGCCGCATGGTCTCATTAACATTTTAAACTCAGGGCAGGGGAAGGGGAGGGGACAGGTGAGCCACCAACCAGGTGAAGGGGCAGGGTCTCAAGGGACTAGGGACACCTATCACACGACGCCTTGCTGGTATGTTAGCCTGATTGACAGGGCACACTCAGCGAGGGGCGAGGGGGAAGGGGGAAGGGAGAAGGTAAAACAGGATATTGCAACACACCACAACAATCAAACATCTAGCTGGAGAAGGACAACACAGCCTACCAGATGATCAAGCAGCAGGTATCCCCAGAGAAGTATTGGATGATATCAAAGAGATGGCTTTGCAAGCCTTAATCCAAGTATCGCATCATAGTACCCCCACTTTGAACTGCCTTGGGTGGCTGCAGCTAAAGCTTTAGGACAATCAGACCATCTTGGGTTCCTGTGAAGTAAGCAAACCAATGCTACCTCCCTCACACTGAGTGGCCTGCTCTCAGATATAGAGACCATCAGACATGCCACCTTGCAGAACAGCGATAGAGTTTTTATTCTGGGCACATGGGCATGGCTGTGTAGACTCTGAGGGCATGTGTTGCATGAACCTCTCCAGCCACAGCGAGTCAATCCACAAGAGCATTCAACTATTGAAGGAAGGGCCCAAGAAGCTTCAAGTGGAAAACAAAGACTGGTTCAATAAACTCTTCCAATCCAAGGAACTAAAGGGTTGGATGATGTCTAGCTAAAACAGGACATTTAATTATCTTAGCTGTTGTTGTATTGTTAATTGTCTCATGTTTGTTTGGATCCTTCTAGAAAATCTTACAAAATTCTTTAAGTTCCATCTTTGTTGTAAAACAGAAATGAGGAAGATACCCAACACAGGCTCCTCATGGACTCCTTGGAGGAGAGAACTGGAGGTCAGGATGGCACAAAAACCTCTCAGAGACTTAGTGTGGGCAAGGAAATCCTTAAAAGTACCTAAAAGTATTCTTAAATCCATAAAGTACATAAAAACCTTGAGTATCTGAAGCCATTAATGAGCCCCACTGAGTGTCAGTACAAAGCTCTCAAGGGACTCGTTAAAGCAGATAACTGGGGCCATGATTGTAAAACCTCTCACACACCGTGTATCAAAAGGGAAACACAAAGTACCTTAAAATAACTGAAGTAACCTGGAGTACTGATGAGCCCCAATGAGTGTTGTTACTGAGAAAGCCTCTCCAGGGACTAATTAAGCAGATAATTGGAGGCCATGATTGCACAAACCTCTCAGAGACTCCAAGAAAAAAGCCGAACCCAAAGTACTTTGAAAAACCTGCACTCCCTGTAGGGAGCATTCAGGAGCCACCAGGGCCATTGCTGAGCAAGGCTCCCCAGGGACTCCTTCCAGCAGATCCTTGAGGCCACTGGGATGAGGGCTAGGGGGGGATGCTGAGGGCAGGACAAGGGGCTGACAGTGCCCAGCCTGGCTGGGGCTGTGCCAGGAGGCCCCAGGGCCTCAGGACAAGGTGTCTCCTCACAGCCCTTGGTGGCACAGACCCTGCTGCTGTGCCTCAGGGCACCAAGACTTGGCTTCTCTATGTCCCCACCTGTCATCACTGCCTCCAGTTCTCTGCTCTGCCTGGGTCCTGGGGACACTTTCTCAGTTGTGCTCCTCAGTGGGACCCATTAAAAGTCCAAGAAACTTTTGAGTTGGATTCTGCCTTGGAGTTCTGGAGAGGTATCTTCGGCTCCCTCTCAGGGACTGATGTTAAGGACCTGAGCACAAAGCCCCAGAGGCTCATTAAAGTCCTTCTGCTGTGTCTGTGCTGCTGAGCTGGGCTGGGCTCCTGGCACAGAGGCAGCTCCTGGTAACCAAGAAGAGCTTCAAAAGCACATTTCTCTTGATGAGCAGCTCTTCTGCCAGCCCAGCAGGGCTGGGGCACTGCCTGCAGCCAGCCCGGGCACAGCACAGAGGCACAGAGAGCTTCAATCAGTCAGGGCTGGGAAGGTGCTGAGAAGTGCCTGGGGCAGAATCACTGCCAGCCCTTGGCACAGGAACCTCTGGCTGCAGGACAATGCAGCTGCAGCTCCTGGAGCCATCTCCTAAAGCTGGAACATCCCAATGCCTACAGACCCTGTGAGTACATTCTCTGATTGTCTCTTGTGCAGAGCAGCCGGGGGAGCCCAGGGCTGTCGTGCAGAGCAGGGTCCTGCAGCCCAGGGCGCTGTGCTGGGGCAGGGACTCTTCTGCCTGCCAGGGACAGCTCTCAGCCAGCCCTGGCAGCTGCTTCCAGCACTGGGGGACAAGATCTGGGTGGGAGGAGACAGCTGGTAAGGCTTACAAGTTTTCTCCTTGTGTGGTGAGGATGCTGCATTGTTCAGGACTGCTCCCAGCATTGCATTTACCTGCAGAACATTTCCAAGTAGATTGTACAGGGAGCACAGCAAGGAAGGGGCTACATAATGGGGAAAACCTGCTTTTTGAATCTACTGCTCTGGGTTGCCTAGGTGGGAAACTGCCCACAGATATTAATTTCTCTCTTAAGGCTGAGAAAAATAAACAAAAAAATTCTCGTAGATCTGAATAAACTGGGCTGTTACAGAGATGAGCAGTGGGCCCCTCACAGGCAGCATCAGTGTTGCTTTTCCAGCCTCCTCAGGGTTGACTTTACGTTGCCATCAGAGCCTGGAGAGTCAGAGCTGCCCCTGGGCAGCGCCAGAGCTGGGAGGGGTCTGCAGGGCAGAGCTGAGCCCCCAGGGCTGGACTGGGCTCTGGCAGCACTGGCAGGGCCCAGCCCTCGGCACAGGGAAGCAGCTGCTGGCAGGGACAGCTACAGGCAGCAGAGCCCTGGGCAGGCAGTGGGGGGGGAAGTGCCCCCAAGCTGTGCTGGGATATTTAAAGTCGTCTCCAAACGCAACTATTCCATCATTTTTTTTCTTACAGATTCCCATGCCAAGACAGTGCAAATGTCCAACAGCAGCTCCATCAGCCACTTCCTCCTGCTGGCATTGGCAGACACGCGGCAGCTGCAGCTCCTGCACTTCTGCCTCTTGCTGGGCATCTCCCTGGCTGCCCTCCTGGGCAACGGCCTCATCATCAGCGCCGTAGCCTGTGACCACCACCTGCACACGCCCATGTTCTTCTTCCTGCTCAACCTGGCCCTTGCTGATCTGGGCTCCATCTGCACCACTGTCCCCAAAGCCATGCACAATTCCCTCTGGGACACCAGGAACATTTCCTACACTGGATGTGCTGCCCAAGTATTTTTTTTTGTTTTCTATGCTATAACGGAGTATTTCCTTTTGACCGTCATGTGCTATGACCGCTACGTGTCCATCTGCAGACCTCTGCACTATGGGACCCTCCTGGACAGCAGAGCTTGTGCCCACATGGCATCTGCTGCCTGGGCCAGTGCCTTTCTCACTGCTCTCGTGCACACGGCCAATACATTTTCCCTGCCTCTGTGCCATGGCAATGCCCTGGGCCAGTTCTTCTGTGAGGTGCCCCAGATCCTGAAGCTCTCCTGCTCCAAATCCTACCTCAGAGAATTTGGGCTTCTTGCTGTAACTGTTTGTTTCAATTTTGGTTGTTTTGTGTTCATTGTTTTTTCCTATGTGCAGATCTTCAGGGCTGTGCTGAGGATCCCCTCTGAGCAGGGGCGGCACAAAGCCTTTTCCACCTGCCTCCCTCACCTGGCCGTGGTCTCTCTGTTCCTCAGCACTGCAGCGTTTGCCTACCTGAAGCCCCCCTCCATCTCCTCCCCATCCCTGGATCTGGCCCTGTCAGTTCTGTACTCGGTGGTGACTCCAGCCCTGAACCCCCTCATCTACAGCCTGAGGAACCAGGAGCTCAAGGCTGGAGTGTGGAGACTGAGGACTGGATGGTTTTGGAAACATTAAACTGCTGTTCAATTTCTGCCAATCACTTGTAATAAAAGTCAAATTTGATAATTTTTGTTGGTTTGATTGGAGGGTTTTTTTTCTAATTTTTTCATATAGACAAAAAAGAAATGTAATTGTTTGTGCTATGTCTCATTTTGTTTCTCTTCACCTTCCCTGTGGCCACAGACTGTGTCAATGAGGGGCTGTGCTCTAAGTGCCTTTAAATGAATTAAAGGACCTCCCAGCAAAGTTTTCTGCAGAGAGGCCCTTTTGTTGCCTTCTCTGGAGCTGCAGCAGCAATGTCTGTGTGCAGAGCTGGGGGCAGATCAGTGCTGGCACAGCAGCTGTGCCCAGCAGCAGCAGCACTTGGTGTTGCCAGTGCTGCTGCCATGGCCCTGCCCCGCTGCCCTGGTGGCCCTGGTGTTGCTGTGGGGCCTGAGTGCTCTCGGGGCCGGGCACAGCCCTGGGGGTGGCAGTGCCGGGGCTGCAGCAGGGACAGGCCATGGGCACTGCTGGGGCAGCGCTGACGCCTCAGCCCTGGGGGCTCCAGGCTGCTTGCCCAGGCTCTCTCAAGAACACACCCAGGCCAATGCTCAGCACAGAAACACCCGTAAGCAGCCCCAGGCTGGCCATGGGCAGGCTGGGGGCAAACAGCATGGCTGGGGCTCTGTAAGGGCCCTGGGGGAGATGGGAAGGAGTAGCAGAGCAGGGGCTGGTCCATCCCCAATGCGCTGCACAGCCCAGGGCAGCGTCCCAGAGCGTCCTCATGGAGCTGCCAACAACATCCTCTCTCTGTAGCCCTGGCCTCTTCCCCAGCTCACACAGGTGCCCCATCCTTGCAGGCACAGACACGGCAGCATTGGCTCAGCAGCCCCTGTTTGCATTGCACAGAGCAGGGGGAGCACCCCCATGCTGTTGGTGTGGGGACATGAACATGTGGGAGAACAAATGCCATCAGCCCCAGGGGCCAGCAAGGGCTGGGGGAAACCAGGGAAAGCACTCAGCTTTGTCCTGGCCTCTGCAGTCAGCCAGAAAGTTTGTTCCCATCTGCTGGGAGTTTCCTGTCCCAATGCAGACGCTGTTGCTCAGAGCCAGGGCTGCCTGGCAGACACCCCCAAACTGCCCTGAGCATTTCCTTGGCTTCACTTTTGTTTTCTTTACTCCTAGTGGCACAAATTTTTTTCTACTGCCAACTCCTGTTCCCTCCTCTGCAAACAGCCCATCCCTGTTTGCCCTTTCCTCTCTGGCCCCACTCCCCATTGGAGTTCCAGTCTTGGCACCATGTGAACGTCCCTTGGGCAGCAGGATCATCCTACAAGTGCTGCAGGAATTGTCTGCAGGCTCCTGCAGTGCCTGGTGCTGCTCCCTTGCCAGAGGCACGCCAGGCCAGGGGGCACATCTGGGCTGCTGTGTCTGGCTCTGGGGCTCCCTGTTCTGGGCAGTGAGGAGGAGCTGCAGAGGCTCTGCAGGACTGACAGGATGGGCTTTGGGGCTGGCAGGAGAAGCTGAGGGACCTGGGCTGCTGGAGCTTCTGAAGAGGAGGCCCAGGGCTCAACCTGCAACTGCTCCAAGGGTGGTTCCAGAGAATCCCAGAATCAGCAAGGTTGGAAAAGACCTTGGAGATCATCAAGTCCAACCTGTGTCCTGACACTTCCTTGTCTACCTGAGACTCCCCTTCTCCACGATGAACAACCCCAGCTCCCTCAGCCTTTCCTCACAGGACTTGTGTTCCAGACCCCTCCGCAGCCTTGTTGCCCTTCTCTGGACATGCTCCAGCCCCTCCATGGCCTTCCTCAACTGGGGGCCCAGAACTGGACACAGCCCTCGACGTGTGGCCTCACCAGTGCCGAGTGCAGGGGAAGAATCCCTGCCCTGCTCCTGCTGGCCACACCATTCCTGATCCAGGCCAGGAGCCTCTGGCCTTCTTGCCCACCTGGGCACACTGCTGCCTCATGTCCAGCCTGCTGTTCATCAGTCCCTGAAGGTCCCTTTCTGCCTGGCTGCTCTCCAGCCACTTTGTCCCCAGCCTGTAGCACTGCAGGGGTTGTTGTGACCAAAGTGCAGGACCCAGCTCTTGGACTTGTGAAACATCACCGTGTTGGATTTGGGCCCTGGATCCAGCCTGTCCCAGACCCTGTGCAGAGCCCTCCTACCTTCCAGCAGATCCACATTCACACCCACCTTGGTGTCATCTGCAAATTTGCTGATGCTGGACTCAGTCCCCTCATGCACATCATCAGTGCAGATACTGAAATCCACGCTGGCTGGCTCTGATCCCTCAGCCATCCTGTGGGTGCCCTGTGATGGCACTCAGGGTGATCTGTTCCAGAACCTTGCCGGGCACCCAGCTCAGGCTGACAGGCCTGGAGTTCCCCAGCTCCTCCTTCCAGCCCTTCTTGGGGATGGGCTCACACTGGCACCTCCAGTCCTCTGGGACCTCCCTGCTGAGCCAGCACTGATGGTAAATGATGGAGAGCAGCTTGGGGAGCTCATCCACAGCTCCCTCATCCCCCTAGCATGGATCCCATCCAATCCCATGCACCTGTGAGAATGTGAGTGGCTCAGCAGGTCCCCAGCTGCTTCCTCCTGAAATACAGGGGCTGTTCTGCTCCCTGTGCCCATCCACCACCTCAGCAGAACACTTGTCCTGAGGACAACCTGTCTTATTCTTGAAAAATGAGGCAAAGAAGGGGTTAGGTGCTTCAGCATTTCCCTCATATTTGGTAACCACATCTTCCCCAATAATGAATGGAGATTGTCCTTGGACCTCGTTTTGCCATTAATGTATTTACAGAAATATTTTTCTCATCCCTCACAGAAGTGGCCTGGTTAAGTCTTAAGCTTTCACCTCTCTAATTTTCTTTCTGTATGACGTAACAACATCCTTAAACATTTCCTGAGTTACCTGCCTCTCTGTCCGAAGGTGATGCACCTTATTTTTTCCCCAAGTTCCTGCAAAAGGCCCATCACGTACAGAACTTCACCTGTTGGCTAAAGTACACCTCAGAGGAGGAAAATACGAGAGTCTATAAATTAAAACAGGGAAAGCAAGCTAGGAAGGTAAAAGATGAGGCTGGGAAGGCTAACAAAAACTGGGAGTCCCTTGATCACTTACCTCCCTCCTACCCTTGCAGTACTTCAAATCCTTCCTCCAATTCCTCTTTCTGTGGACCCAATTCCTCCTCCTCTCCCAGCTGTCATTCCTTTACCACCTCCTAACCCAGTTATACCTCCACCACCTTCCCCTCCACCCTCTCCTTACTCTCTTTACCCTTCACTACCGTCCCCTTACCTCTGCCATCTCATGCACCCCTTATTCACCAGCAAGTTCCTGCTCTGCCTCCCCCACCACAAACGAGAAGCCAAACAACATCTCAGAATCTCATGCCCAAGAGTGCAGTTACCCAGTCAGCCGCCACAGCTGATGTTGTAACACCCGGTCCAAAGTGGCAAAAGTGAAAAATTGTTCCCCCTCAGAGAAGTTCCCATGGGCAGGGTGGCCAGTGAGATTGGATTTATAAACGCTCCCTTGACTGCGTCCAAAGTTGGAAACTTTAAGAAAGAATTGCGAAATTTAGTGGAAGACCCAGTAGGAATCGCAAATCAAATTGATCAATTTTTAGCCCCAATATTTATACATGGGGAGAACTGAACTCCATCTTTAACATCCTATTTTCCCCGGAAGAGACTCGATTAATACGAACTGAAGGAATGAAAATTTGGGAGTGAGAAAACCAACCTGGGCCCCCAGGTGACCAAAAAATGCCTTCAGTGGAGCCTGACTGGGACCCTAATCAAGAAGAGGGGAGAAGGAACATGAGAGGTTACAGGTCCCTGATGACCAGAGGGATAAAAGAATCAGTCCCTAGAAGGAGTAATACCAGGTTAGCGTTGGACGGCACCCAGGAAAAAGACAAGACCCCAGCACCATGGCTTAATAGGCTAAAGCAAAACTTCCAGATTTACTCTGATGTTGACCCAGATAGCCCAGAAGACCAATCTTGGGTTCCCTGCAGTCGGGGATGACCCCAAGAATCCTTTTTTCCCAGCCTGATGTTTCCAAGAAGGAGTCTGAGTTCTTTGGCTCTGGTTTCCAAGGTTGTTTATTGTTTCTTATCTATAACATTTTTTCTCTGGCCTGCTGAGATCTTTTCAGCAGGTCAGACAGAGGCACACTCTCCATCCCAGGGCTGGTGTCTACGATTTATCCTATGAACTATGTTACTTTATTTATCATTATTTTCCAATACCTAAAGACACACAGCAGGGGACTTTCAATCAAAACAAATGCACCTTTTATTGCATGCCCATAGCAAATGTAACAGAAGGATTAGAAAGGCGATAAAGGACAGAGAGAGAGATAAAGGAGGGTTGGGTTGGGGGAATAGCTGCCAACAGAGAGATGAAATCCTCGTGGTCTGGCCAATAGATCCATCTGGTCACATTGGGGAGAATCTCAAAGTCTTTGGGTAACTCAGGGCTCTTTTATAACCTACCGTCGGGAGGGAGCAGGACGGCACATGGAGGGCACAGTGGAGAATAAATCCATTGGGAACAGGCACAGACAGTCCAGGTCTGAACAGCACAAACCGGTGCCAGCAGTGAGTGGGGCCCGTTGTTTCAGGACTGGTTCCTATGGGAAACATCCCGCTTCCCATGGCAGACATCCCGCTCCAGTCAGGCCAGCACCCCTGGGTTAGAATTTGAAGGGTCTCACTCTCAGTCCTAGGGGGGCCTTCAATCTCCGTCCATGACGGCGGCTGTGAGGCAGATGAGGGATCTTGGACCGTCTCTAACAGACTGACATCCCAAAACATAGTAGTAATTATGCATTTCCCCTTAAAAATATAAGTTTTGGAATTAGGAGAATTCTAAATATTTTTCTTGCTTATAATACTATTAGTCTATATTTGTAATACAAAATTTTACTATTTATATCTAAATAACCAAAGCTGTTTTGCCAGCAAAAAATTTATTGGTCATTAGTTCTAAGTAACACAATTCCCAACATTAATTCATTCAGAAGTGTGGCTATTGATTTTTCCTTCTTTATGCTAATCAGTCCTATTTTGAATCCTTTTGTTATCTTTTTTATCATTTTCAAAGACAGGATAAAAGGGGTCACATTGGGGTCCGTGGAGACATTTCTGGGGCGCATTTGGCGCAGTTTTGGGTCTGGAGAGGGAATTCAGAGAGAACTTGAGAGTCTGGAGGAAACTTGGGTGAGCCAAATGGGCACTTGGAGGGGCACTCAGGGATTCTGAGGAACAGTTCGGGGTCCGGAGCAGCACTTGGGGGGCTCTGACGGGGATCGCTGGGGCGCGGGGGGTGATGGGAGTTGTAGGCACGGGAGGGTGTGTGTGTGTGTGTCTCTGTGTGTGTGTGTGTGGGTGTGTGTGTAATGCAGTTTAACGGGGCCGGGGAGCATCACGGGAGTTCGAGGCCCAGCTGCCGTGGCTCTCAGTAAAGGCGCGGGGCATGACGGGAGATGAAGTCCCGGCTGGAACAGCACTGGGCACGCGCCGCGGACATGATGCGAGCCGTCGTCCCGGAAGTAGCTCCACCGCTTTGTTTGGGGGTCCGGCAAGGCACTTGGTGGACACTTCTGCATCCGAGCCGCGACTTGAGATCCTCGGGGGAACGTAAACGGTTCGGGAGCGCTTCGGGGGAGCTCCAGGAGCTTTAACCGGGCTCTTTAGGGCGGGGGCAGGGCAGGAGTTTTAGGCGCGGGACTGTGTTCTGAGGGGCTCTGGGGCCGCGGTGGAGGAGAGGAGATGAATTCCCAGAAGTGGTGTATCGGGTATCTGTAGGGTTGTGAGCACTCAGGGTATCCGGGGACGCTTTTAGGGGCTCCCGAATGGGCACTGAGGGGGCACTGAGGGATCCTGGAGGGTTTGGGGGACAAATAAGGGACAAAGGGGCCGCGGATGTAGGGGGTTCTGTGGAGCGCAGGGCATGACGGGCGTTGCAGTCCCGGCTCCAATGGGGCTCAATCAGGCCGCAGGGCATGACGGGAGTTGTGGCTACCGTACGCACTGTCCCCGAGTCTCCGATCTCCAGCGCTGATTGGCTGCTCGCGGTGATGGGCGGGAGTCTCGGCAAATGGGATACGGTGGAGACGGGAACAGCCCATTCAACTTATCCAGTCCCTCCCAGTACAGCCCAGTTCATCCCCAGTACAGACGAGTACAACCCCAGTACAGCCCTGTTTATCACAAGTAGAACCCAGGACGAGCCCAGTGCCCCTCCAGTCCCTCCCAGTACAGCCCAGTCCCTCCCTATACACCTGAGTTTATTCCCAGTCCCTCCCAGTTCATCCCAATGACATCCACAGGATGCCCCAGTGTCCCCAGTCTTCTCCGCAATGGCCCCACTGTCCCCAGTATGTCCCAGTATCCCCGAGGGTCACTCCCAGTATGTCCCAGTGTCTCCCACAGCATTCCCAGTGTCCCCAGTATGTCCCAGTCCTCCGCAGTGTTTCCAAGGACAGTTTCATTTCTCACGGTGGCCGTGGCAGCCAAACCCAGCAGTGGGGTCAGTGCAGTGCCCATGGCCACAGCCCCTTGCAGTGCCCAGTGCAGCTTGGGCTGATGATCCACCCTCACAGCTGGCCCAGGGCAGCTCTGCAGTGCCTTTGGTGGCACCTGGGGCTGGCACACACCTGAGCAGTGGCAGTGTGTCTGTTTGAGTGGGGAAACTCAGCAGTTTGAGATTGCTGCAAAAAACCCCAAAAAGGGCAAACCCCTCTTAGGCTGAGTGCAGCCAGCTCTGCAAGCACAGCAGGGCCCAGGGCAGTGAGGACAGACAGGATGGGGCTGGGCAATGTGGAGCAAGGTTGTCCACACTGGGTCAGAGCTCCAGGCACAGCTTCTGTGAGCAGGCCAGAGCTGCTGAGGAGAGACCCTGGGTCAATATCAATCACAGAATGCTGCAATCACCTCTGCTCTACAGAGAAATTTAATCAAAGCCACGCTTAAAAACAGGAATGTATATTTTATTACTGCTCTTTGAAATCTTTCTCCATAACTGGACTAGGAAAACTTTAATGACCCTCTCAGAGCTTTGCTGTTGTTTACATCAGACTCAGTCTTTGAGAGTGTCTTGAAAAAAACTTCTCCAGAACTCAAAGTTATATTTAGACTCCAAATTTTCTTGAAGTTTTAATGGCTCCCATAGAGGGACACAACTGCCTGCCTCTGCCTGATCACACAAAGGCTTCTTGTGTGGGCCATGCTGCACTAAAGCCCTGTCCTGGCAGGGAAATTCCTTTCTGTTTAGGTCCTGTCTGGCTCTCCCTATCTGCCCTCTGCATTAATTCTTTCTTTCTCTGGCTGTTCTCTATTATGCCAAAATGATCCACCATCTCTGAAATCTCCCTTCAATCCCTCCCAGATCTCCTCTGCTGTCCTCAGTTTCCACTCCACTCAGCACAGAGCAGCTCTCATTTGCTATTTCAGAGGGTATAATTTACTCAGGCCTGAGCTGTAGTGAGGGATAACTCCCAACATCACATGGAAATGTAATCCTACCAGTGTGTTGTTTATATACAGTCACTAAATGTGAATTACAATTTACCCATTTCCATAAATCACACCCCAAGTTCCCAGATTCAGTCCTTGTTTTCTCTATCCCTGCACCCTTGAGCCAGATGTCTTCATCTTCCCTCCAACCATTCCTGCTGGGAAAGCAGCCCCTGCATGCCTTGTTCCTGTGCTGAAAGTTCACAGGCACAGTAAAAACTGAATTAATTAACCCTTTTGGTATCAGCCCCAGGCTTTGTGTGGGCAGGCAGGGCAGGCAGGAGGCAGAGCTGTCAGCAAAGGAAGGGCCCAGACAGGTGGGGCAGCCGGGGGATGCCGACAGCCTGCAGGGACAGAGGCGCAGGGCAGGGACACCGTGGGACAGCCTGGGCTGCACAGGGCACAGGGATGGGCAGCAGCTGCAAGACAGCCCTGCCAGAGCCACCTAGGGCAGCACTTTGGCCATGGCTGCTGGGCCTGGGCCTGAGGCAGGAGCAGGAGACAAGTGACCCTTGCAGGGCTGGGGCCTCATTGCCTCCTTGTCCCTGCTCAGCAGCCTGGCAGGGGCCGCCCCATGCTCCTGCCCTTGCATTGCCCATCCCCACATGCCAGTGCCCATCCCGGGAAGAGCCCTGAGCAAGGAGGGAGGGACAGGATCTGCCTGGCCAGGGGCTGGGGCTCAGGCCTTGGCCCTTTGCATTCCTCAAACACATCCAGGTGTGCTCAGCACCAGAGACACCTTTACCTTGTTTGTCCCCAGCTGTCATCACTGCCTCCAGTGTTCTGCTCTAACTGGAATCTGGGGACTCTTTCCCAGTGGTGTCCCTCAGTGGGAGCCATTAAAACTTCAAGAAAATTTGGAGACTAAATTTAACTTTGTGTTATTGACTCTCAAAGACTGAGTCTGATGTAAACAACAGCAAAGCCCTGAGAGTGTCACTAAAGTTTTCCTAGTCCAGTTATGGAGAAAGATTTCAAAGAGCAGTAATAAAATATACATTCCTTTTTTAAAGGGTGTCTTTTGTTAAATTTCTCTTTAGAGCAGAGGTGATTGCAGCATTCTGTGATTGATATTGACCCAGGGTCTCTCCTCAGCAGCTCTGGCCTGCTCACAGAAGCTGTGCCTGGAGCTCTGACCCAGTGTGCACAACCTTGCTCCACATTGCCCAGCCCCATCCTGTCTGTCCTCACTGCCCTGGGCCCTGCTGTGCTTGCAGAGCTGGCTGCACTCAGCCTAAGAGGGGTTTTCCCTTTTTGGGGTTTTTTGAAGCAATCTGAACCTCCTGAGTTTCCCCAGTGCAAACAGACACACTGCTCAGGTGTGTGCCAGCCCCAGGGGCCACCAAAGGCACTGCAGAGCTGCCCTGGGCCAGCTGTGAGGGTGGATCATCAGCCCAAGCTGCACTGGGCCCTGCAAGGGGCTGTGGCCATGGGCACTGCACTGACCCCACTGCTGGGTTTGGCTGCCACGGCCACCGTGAGAAATGAAACTGTCCTTGGAAACACTGCGGAGGACTGGCACATACTGGGAATGCTGTGGGAGACACTGGGACATACTGGGGACAATGGGGCCATTGCGGGGAAGACTGGGGACACTGGGGTATCCTGTGGATGATATTGGGGGGGAACTGGGAGGGACTGGGCTGTACTGGGAGGGACAGGAGGGGCACAGGGGTTGTACCGGGTTCTACTTGGGATGAACTGGGCTGTAGTGGGGTTGTGTTGGTCTGTACTGGGGAAGAACTGGGCTCTACTGGAAGCGACTGGAGAAGTTGAATGGGCTGTTCCCGTCTCCACCGCATCCCATTTGCCGAGACTCCCGCCCATCACCGCCCAAAGCCAATCAGCGCCTGGTTTAGGACCTCGGATGCGGTGTCTGATGTTCGCCCCACTTTTTTTTTTTTTTGTCTGCAACTCCCGTCATGCCCCGCGGCCTGATTGATGCCCTTTGGAGCCGGAACTACAACGGCCGTCATGCCATGCGCCCCACGGAACCCCGAGACCCGCCACTGCTTTGTCCATTCATTAAGTGTCCGCCAGACCCTCCAGGATCCCTCAATGCCCCCTCAGCGCCCATTCGGGAGCCCCCAAAAGCGTCCCCGGATACCCTGAGTGCTCCCGACCCCACAGATGCCCGGTACAGCCACTTCTGGGAATTCATCTCCTCTTCCCCGCCGCGGCCCCAGAGCCCCTCAGAACAGTCCGCGTATAAAATTCCTGCCGAGCCTCCCGCACTAAAGAGCCCGGTTCGAGTTCCCGGAGCTCCCCGCAAGTGCTCCCGAACAGTTTATGTTTACCCCCGAGGATCTCAAATCACGTCTCGGACGCAGAAGTGTCCGCCAGGACCCTTCGCGGACCCCCAAACCAAGCTCTGGAGCCACTTTCTGGACTACGGCTCCCATCATGCTCCGCGGCGCATGTCCAGTGCTGTTCCAGCCGGGACTTCATCTCCCGTCTTGCCCCGCGCCTTCACTGAGAGCCGTTGCAGCTGCGCCTCGAACTCCCGTGATGCTCCGCGGCCCAGTTTAACTGTATTAGACCCGCGCCTACAACTCCCCTCAATCTCCACGCCGCAGAAAGCCCCATCAGAGCCCCCCCAAGGGCCCGCCCGGACCCCGAAGGGACCCAAATTCCCCTCCCTGACCTCCAAGGGTCCTCCTGGATCCCCAAGTGCTGCCCCAGACCCCGAACTGTCCCTCAGAATCCCTGAGTGCCCCTCCAAGTGCCCACCCGGCTCCCCTAAGTGTCCTCCAGACCCTAAGTTCTCCCTAAATTCCCTCCCCAGACCCCAAAACGGCCACAAACGTGCCCCAGAAAGTTCTCCATGGACCCCGAAGTGGCTCCTTTTACCCTTTCTGTGAAAATGATAAAAAAAAAAGATTAGAAAACGATTGAAAATAGGACTAATTACCATAAAGATAGATAAATCAATAGCACACTGGTTAATGAATTGATGAAGGGAATTTTGTTACTTAGAACCAATGACCAATAAATTTTTTGCTTGCTAAAAAAGTATAGATTTTTTAATATAAAAATTAAAATTTGGTAATACAATTATAGAATAATACTATTATAAACAAGAAAAAATTACTTATCACTTATTAATTCATTGTATTTAATTTTATGGGAAAATGCATAAATTTTTTATGCTTTGGGATGTCATTCTGTGGGACACAGTGCAAAGATCCCTCATCTGCCTCAAGACCACAGTCAAGGACAGAGATTGAAGCCCCCCCAAGGACTGAGACTGAGACCCTTCAAATTCTAACCCAGGGGTGCTGGCCTGACTGGAGCGGGATGTCTGCCATGGGAAGCGGGATGTTTCCCATAGGAACCAGTCCTGAAACAACGGGCCCCGCTCACTGCTGGCACCGGTTTGTGCTGTTCAGACCTGGACTGTCTGTGCCTGTTCCCAATGGATTTATTCTCCACTGTGCCCTCCATGTGCCATCCTGCTCCCTCCCGGCGGTAGATTATAAAAGAGCCCTGAGTTAACCAAAGGCTTTGAGATTCTCCCCGACGTGACCAGATGGATCTATTGGCCAGACCACGAGGATTTCATCTCCCTGTTGGTAGCTATTCCCCCACCCAACCCTCCTTTCTCTCTCTCTCTGTCCTTTATCGCCTTTCTAATCCTTCTGTTACATTTGCTATGGGCATGCAATAAAAGGTGCATTTGTTTTGATTGAAAGTCCCTTGCTGTGTGTCTTTAGGTATTGGAAAATAATGATAAATAAAGTACACATAGTTCATAGGATAAAACGTAGACACCAGCCCTGGGATGGAGAGTGCCTCTGTCTGACCTGCTGAAAAGATCTCAGCAGGCCAGAGAAAAAATGTTATAGATAAGAAACAATAAACAACCTTGGAAACCAGAGCCAAAGAATTCAGACTCCTTCTTGGAAACATCAGGCTGGGAAAAAAGGATTCTTGGGGTCATCCCAGACTGCAGGGAACCCAAGATTGGTCTTCTGGGCTATCTGGGTCAACATCAGAGTAAATCTGGAAGTTTTGCTTTAGCCTATTAAGCCATGGTGCTGGGGTCTTGTCTTTTTCCTGGGTGCCGTCCAACGCTAACCTGGTATTACTCCTTCTAGGGACTGATTCTTTTATCCCTCTGGTCATCAGGGACCTGTAATCTCTCATATTCCTTCTCCCCTCTTCTTGATTAGGGTCCCAGTCAGGCTCCACTGAAGGCATTTTTTGGTCACCTGGGGGCCCAGGTTGGTTTTCTCTCTCCCAAATTTTCATTCCTTCAGTTCGTATTAATTGAGTCTCTTCCGGGAAAATAGGATGTTAAAGATGGAGTTCAGTTCTCCCCATGTATAAATATTAGGGCTAAAGATGGATCAATTTGATTTGCAATTCCTACTGGGTCTTCCACTAAATTTCACAATTCTTTCTTAAAGTTTCCAACTTTGGACGCAGTCAAGGGAGCGTTTACAAATCCAATCTCACTGGCCACCCCGCCCATGAGAACTTCTCTGAGGGGGAACAATTTTTCACTTTTGCCACTTTGGACCAGGTGTTACAACATCAGCTGTGGAGGCTGACTGGGCAACTGCACTCTTGGGCATGAGATTCTGAGATGTTGTTTGGCTTCTCATTTGTGGTAGGGGAGGCATAGCAGGAACTTGCTGGTGAATAAGGGGTGCATGAGATGGCAGAGGTAAGGGGACGGTAGTGAAGAGTAAACAGAGTAAGGAGAGGGCTGAGGGGAAGGTGGTGGAGGTATAACTGGGTTAGGAGGTGGTAAAGGAATGGCAACTGGGAGAGGAGGAGGAACTGGGTCCACAGAAAGAGGAATTGGAGGAAGGATTTGAGGTAGTGCAAGGGTAGGAGGGAGGTAAGTGATCAAGGGACTCCCAGCTTTTGTCAGCCTTCCCAGCCTCTTCTTCTTCTTTTACTTTCCTAGCTTGCTTTCCCTCTTTTCATTTATAGACTCTTGTATTTTCCTCCTCTGAGGTGTACTTTAGCCAACAGGTGACGTTCTGTATGTGATGGGCCTTTTGCAGGAACTTGGGGTAAAAAAGGAAGGTGCATCACCTTTGGACAGAGAGGCAGGTAACTCAGGAAATGTTTAAGGATGTTAGGTTATACAGAAAGAAAATTAGAGAGGTGAAAGCTTAAGGCTTCACCAGGCCACTTCTGTGAAGGATAATAAAAATGTTTCTATAAACACATCTATGGCAAAAGGAGGTACAAGAACAATCTCCATTCATTATTGGGGGAGATGTGGTTACCAAATATGAGGGAAAGGCTGATGTACCTAACCACTTCTTTGCCTCAGTTTTCAAGAATAAGACAGGTTGTCCTTGGGAGAAGTGTTCTCCTGAGCTGCTGGATGGGCACAGGGAGCAGAACAGCCCCTGTATTTCAGGAGGAAGCAGCTGGGGATCTGCTGAGCCACTCAGATTCTCACAGGTGCATGGGATGGGATGGGATCCATCCCAGGGGGATGAGGGAGCTGTGGATGAGCTCCCCAAGCTGCTCTCCATCATTTACCATCAGTGCTGGCTCAGCAGGGAGGTCCCAGAGGACTGGAGGTGCCAGTGTGAGCCCATCCCCAAGCAGGGCTGGAAGGAGGATCTGGGGAACTCCAGGCCTGTCAGCCTGACCTGGGTGCCTGGCAAGGTTCTGGAACAGATCACCCTGAGTGCCATCCCAGTGCACCCACAGGATGGCCGAGGGATCAGAGCCAGCCAGCGTGGATTTCAGTATCTGCACTGATGATCTGCATGAGGGGATTGAGTCCAGCATCAGCAAATTTGCAGATGACATCAAGCTGGGTGTGAGTGTGGATCTGCTGGAGGGTAGGAGGGCTCTGCAGAGGGACCTGGACAGGCTGGATCCAGGGCCCAAATCCAACAAGGTCAGGTTGAACAAGACCAAGTGCTGGGTCCTGCACTTTGGCCACAACAACCCCTGCAGTGCTACAGGCTGGGAACAAAGTGGCTGGACAGCAGCCAGGCAGAAAGGGACCTGCAGGGACTCATGGGCAGCAGGCTGGACATGAGCCAGCAGTGTGCCCAGATGAGTAAGAAGGCCAATGGCTCCTGGCCTGGATCAGGAATGGTGTGGCCAGCAGGAGCAGGGCAGGGATTCTTCCCCTGCACTTGGCACTGGTGAGGCCACACCTCGAGTGCTGTGTCCAGTTCTGGGCCCCCAGTTGAGGAAGGCCATGGAGGGGCTGGAGCATGTCCAGAGAAGGGCAACAAGGCTGCAGAGGGGTCTGGAACACAAGAGCTTTGAGGAGCAGCTGAGGGAGCTGGGGTTGTTTATCTTGGAGAAGAGGGGTCTCAGGTAGACAAGGCAGTGTCAGGGCACAGGTTGGACTTGATGATCTCCAAGGTCTTTTCCAACCTTGCTGATTCTGGGATTCTCTGAAACCACCCTTGGAGCAGTTGCAGGATGAGCCCTGGGCCTCCTCTTCAGAAGCTCCAGAAGCCCAGGTCCCTGAGCTTCTGCTGCCAGCCCCAAAGCCCATCCTGTCAGTCCTGCAGAGCCTCTGCAGCTCCTCCTCACTGCCCAGAACAGGGAGCCCCAGAGCCAGACACAGCAGCCCAGATGTGCCCCCCTGGCCTGGGGTGCCTCTGGCAAGGGAGCGGCACCAGGCACTGCAGGAGCCTGCAGACAATTCCTGCAGCACTTGTAGGATGATCGTGGCTGCCCAAGTGACGTTCACATGGTGCCAAGTCAGGAACTGCAATGGGGAGTGGGGCCAGAGAGGGAAGGGAAAAAAGGGATGGACTGTTTGTAGGGGAGACAACAGGGATGGGCTGTGTGCATGGGAGGGGACAGGGAAGGAAAATGGGAAGAAATCTGGACCAGAAAAGAGGAGAGAAAGCAAAGGTGAAGCCAAGGAAATGTCTGGGGCAGTTTGGGGGTGGCTGCCGGACTGCCCTGGCTCTGAGCAACAGCGTCTGCAGTGGGACAGGAAACTCCCAGCTGATGGGAACGAACTCTCTGGCTGACTGCAGAGGCCACGACAAAGCTGAGTGGTTTCCCTGGTGTCCCCCAGCCCTTGCTGGCCCCAGGGGCTGATGGCATTTGTGCTCCCTCAGCTTCATGTCCCCACACCAACAGCATGGGGGTGCTCCCCCTGCTCTGTGCAATGCAAACAGGGGCTGCTGAGCCAGTGCTGCCGTGTCTGTGCCTGCAAGGATGGGGCACCTGTGTGAGCTGGGGGAGAGGCCAGGGCTGCAGAGAGGGGATGTTGTTGGCAGCTCCATGAGGATGCTCTGGGACGCTGCCCTGGGCTGTGCAGCGCACTGGGGATGGATCAGCCCCTGCTCTGCTGCTCCTTCCCGTCTCCCCCAGGGCCCTTGCAGAGCCCCAGCCATGCTGTTTGCCCCCAGCCTGCCCACGGCCAGCCTGGGGCTGCTCACGGGGCTTTTCTGTGCTGAGCATTGGCCTGGGTGTGTTCTTGAGAGAGCCTGGGCAAGGAGCCTGGAGCCCCCAGGCCCTGGCCTGAGGCGTCAGCGCTGCCCCAGCAGTGCCCATGGCCTGTCCATGCTGCAGCCCCGGCACTGCCACCCCCAGGGCTGTGCCCAGCCCCGAGAGCACTCAGGCCCCGCAGCAACACCAGGGCCACCAGGGCAGCGGGGCAGGGCCACGGCAGCAGCACTGGCAACACCAAGTGCTGCTGCTGCTGCTGGGCACAGCTGCTGGGCCAGCACTGATCTGCCCCAGCTCTGCACACAGACATTGCTGCTGCAGCTCCAGAGAAGGCAACAAAAGGGCATCTCTGCAGAAAACTTTGCTGGCAGATGATTTAGCTCCTTTAAAGCCACTGAGAGCGCCGCCCCTCATTGATACAGTCTGTGTCCATAAGGAATGTGGAGAGGAATAAAATGAGAAATAGCACAAACATTGACATTTATTTGTGGACAATATGAAAAAAAGCAAACCCTCCAAATGAAACCATCAAGAAGTATTAAAGACGACTTTTATTACAAGTGATTGGCGGAAATTACCCTGCAGTTTAATGTTTCCGAAAGCATCCAGTCAGCAGTCTCCTCACAGAAGCCTTGAGCTCCTGGTTCCTCAGGCTGTAGATGAGAGGGTTCAGGGCTGGAGGCACCACCGAGTACAGAACAGACAGGGCCAGATCCAGGGATGGGGAGGACATGGAGGGGGGCTTCAGATGGTAAATTGGGCTGATAGTGACAAACAGACAGACCACTGCCAGGTGAGAGAGGCAGGTGGAAAAGGCTTTGTGCCGTCCCTGCTCAGAGGGGATCCTCAGCACAGCCCTGAAGATCTGCACATAGGAAAAAACAATGAACACAAAACAACCAAATAGCAAACAGACACTAACTGCAATGAGTCCAACCTCCCTCTGGTAGGATTTGGAGCAGGAGAGCTTGAGGATCTGAGGGATTTCACAGAAGAATTGGCCCAGGGCATTGCCATGGCACAGGGGCAGGGAAAATATATTGGCTGTGTGCATGAGAGCATTGAGAAAGCCACTGGCCCAGGCAGCTGCTGCCATGTGGGTACAAGCTCTGCTGCCCAGGAGGGTCCCATAGTGCAGGGGTTTGCAGATGGACACGTAGCGGTCATAGCACATGACGGTCAGGAGGAAATACTCTGCTCCAATGAAGAACAGAAAGAAAAAGAGCTGTGCAGCACATCCTTTGTAGGAGATGTCCCTGGTGTCCCAGAGGGAATTGTGCATGGCTTTGGGAACAGTGGTGCAGATGGAGCCCAGGTCAGTGAGGGCCAGGTTGAGCAGGAAGAAGAACATGGGCGTGTGCAGGTGGTGGCCGCAGGCTACGGCGCTGATGATGAGGCCGTTGCCCAGGAGGGCAGCCAGGGAGATGCCCAGCAAGAGGCAGAAGTGCAGGAGCTGCAGCTGCCGCGTGTCTGCCAATGCCAGCAGGAGGAAGTGCCTCATGGAGCTGCTGTTGGACATTTCCTCAATCTGGACATTTTGAGCTGTTCATAGACAACATGACAATTTGGACAAAGTACCCTGAGTCAATTCAATGCTATTTTCTTACACAGGCACTCAAAATTGCTTCTCTTTCCTTGGGGTAATTTCATTTACCTTTTTTTTTTTTTCAGTGTAGGTTTGGGCTACAAAGTAACTGTGTGTTTCTTAGAAGAAACGGAAGTCCTGTTCTTAGCATTGCTCTCAGGCTGAGCACTGGGGAGACCAGAGGGAAAACAGGGCTCCCTGTGCCCCAGTGCAGTCAGACCTGCTGTTCCAACACAGGTGCCCTTTGCTAATTTCACCTTTTTCTAGTAACGGATGTACAAATTGAAAACTGCATTTAAAAATAACGTGGCTTTTTAGAAGACTCCAGTTTCAAAATCAATCTCTCCAATTCTTCTCTCTCTCCCTATGCAGCTGGACATGAAGGAATGCAAAGTGTTGGTCTAGCTCTCTGCTGCCTCGAGTTGTGCCTACTGGGAGCTGTTTCTCTCTATCCAAGCCTTGTCCTTGCCAGTGCTGCCAGAGCCCAGCCCAGCCCTGGGGGCTCAGCTCTGCCCTGCAGACCCCTCCCAGCACAGGGCACTGCCCAGGGGCATCTCCATGGCACCAGGGCCTTAAGGGCAGACCAGACAAACAGAGATGCTGCAAGGCAAGGAGCTGCTGCTGCTGTGTGTAGGGAGAGGAGGCTGAGGAGGCACTTTCTGAGGGAGATCTGAGGCCCATCAGCTGATGCCCAGGGTGACAGTGCAGGAGTCTCTGTGACACAGCCAAAGCTGACAGCCCCTTTCCCTTCCCTTTAGGAGAAAGCCGAGAACAGCCCTGGCCATGCAGCACCATCTCTGGAGCAGGAGGAATCTGCCCTGATGGGGGTGGCTCCTTCCACCTCCAACTTCTCCCCTGCAGCGTCCATGGAGAGCTGCCGGGCAGGCTGAGAGCTGCCCCTGGCAGGTGGCACATGCCCTGGGCTGGCCAAGAGCCCTGAGGGCTGCAGGAGCTGCTCTGCAGGACAGCCCTGGGCAGCCCTGGCTGCAGCCCCAGCTTCAGCCCCTGCAGCCGTCCCTGGCAGCAGGAGCCGTCCTGCCCTGTCCCTCTGATGGTGCCCAGGGCAGCCTCGCTCTGCAGCACATCCTCCTCCTCCTGCTCCTCCTGTGCCACAGAGAAACTGGGAGAGTCCTCCTGACACATCCCCCAGGCAGTGGGGTGTGCTGGCTTCAGGAGATCCCTCCAGGAGCACAGGGGACATTGCCCTGCACCCACACACTCACCATGCACAGGGCTGTGAAGATCTTTCCCCAAGTGAAGTCTCAGCTCCATGTCATCTCAATCCGATTGCCTTCAGCCTGTCTCTGCCTGGCTCCTGTCCCCTCAGTGCCTGCAGGCAGAGCCCTCAGCCCTGCTGGGCTGGGAAAGAGCTGTTCCTGGGAAGAGCTGTTCCTTTAAAGCTCAGCAGCACAGATACAGCACAAGGATTTTAATGAGCCTCTCGGGGCTTTGGTGTTGTTTACATCAGACTCAGTCCCAGAAAGTGTCTTCAAAAAACTTCACAAGAACTCAAAATTAAATTTAAACTCTGAAGTTTCTAAAAGTTTTAATGGGTCCCACTGGAGAACGCAACTGGGAAAGTGTCCCCAGGTTCCAGTTAAAACAGAATACTGGAGGCAGTGATGACAGCTGGGGACAAACAAGGCAAAGGTGTCTCTGGTGCTGAGCAAAGCTGGATGTGTTTGAGGAATGCAAAGAGCCAAGGCCTGAGCCCCAGCCCCTGGCCAGGCAGATCCTGTCCCTCCCTCCTTGCTCAGGGCTCTTCCCGGGATGGGCACTGGCATGTGGGGATGTGCAATGGCAAGGGCAGGAGCATGGGGCGGCCCTGCCAGGCTGCTGAGCAGGGACAAGGAGGCAATGAGGCCCCAGCCCTGCAAGGGTCACTTGTCCCCTGCTCCTGCCTCAGGCCCAGGCCCAGCAGCCATGGCCAAAGTGCTGCCCAAGTTGGCTCTGGCAGAGCTGTCTTGCAGCTGTTGCCCATCCCTGTGCCCTGTGCAGCCCAGGCTGTCCCACGGTGTCCCTGCCCTGCGTGTCTGTCCCTGCAGGCTCTGGGAACAGGTCCCCCTGTACGTTTTGGAAACATACCTTGGCATATTGGAATGTTGTCCAAGTGTGATGGTGGTCACAAGGGTTTTCAGGGTGAGAGAGAGACGAGAATGTTGAATCCATGTTCAGAAGGCTTGATTTATTTTTTTATGACATATATACTACATTATGACTATACTAAAAGAAATAGAAGAGAAAGTTCCCAGAAGGCTAGCTAAACTAAGCACAGAAAAGAATGAATAAAAAAGGTCTGTGTCCCGGCAGAGAGCAAGAGCAGCTCTGCCATGAGTGGTCAGTAAATACAAACATCTACAGGAGACCAATCATGGATCCACCTGTTGCATTCCACAGCAGCAGATATCCGTTGTTTACATTTTGTAAAAAAAAGAGGCCACAGCTTCTCAGAAGGGAGAAAAATCCCAATAAAGGATTTTTCAGAAAAGATGTCTGTGACACACATGGATGGCTATAAGAGACCGAAGCATAAATTCTCATCCCTTTTTTCTGAAAATATAGGATCATAAGTCCCTATACTATCCTTTCGTGGTGTTAATTATAATGAAAGTGACCTTTCTGAAGAGAAGGGTGTCCTTCTTTGTTCGTAATATCCAATAGAAATACAAAAATAATTAAGAATCATTTTAGGCATTGGAATTCATGACCATGGCACTCCAGAAAGGGGCCTAGGAAGAATCCATGTGTTTTTCAGTACAAGTATTGTTCTGGAACCTTGAAATATAACTGAAGAGGACAAATAGAAAGTGACTTTGTCCTGCAGCCTTATGGTGCTTCTTTTTAAGAAATTCATGTGTAAAATTATAACTAATCTGATGTCACCTGTATTTTTAGAGGGAAAAAGGGGTCATTAAGGGTAGCTAAGGCCTATCCATAAGACATTCTATAAATCTTCAGATTAGTGAGCCCCAAAGGATAAGTTATCATGGTATACCATGATAAAGGGTACCTTTATCAACATCATATGGATCACTGTTTATCTGGCCCCAGCTCCTCCCAGGACCCGCAGAGGACACACCCGGCGTGGCCACTCCCTCTGCCTCCGCTGCGGCTTCCCCGGCCCGAGCTCCACCGCTTGGCAGCGCGGCCGCCGGCCCCGAGCCATCACTGTCCCATTCCCGGGAGCGAACGCCTGGGCGTGGTGAACCCTTTATTAAATTCTCTTTTTCCAGTTGCAGAGGGGAGTGAGTGAGCAGCCCACATGGATGCCTGGGATTTGGCCTGGGTACACCCAAGATGCCTTGGTACCAGGGGGTCACAATGGACCCTTGGCTCTATGGGGTCTCATTGGTTCCATCAGGCCCTGCAGGGACACTTCATTCAACAAGGCCCCAAAGTTTCACAGTGGTCTCCGGGATTCCATGAGGCCCTGCAATGTCAAAATGGACCTTTGGATCCATGGGGGCCCAGAGTGTCACAATGGGCTCTTTTGGTTCTACAGCTTCACAATGGCCCCTCAGTTCCATGTGTCCTGCACTGTTCCATGAATCCTTAGTGCCATGGGCTCTGTAGTGTCACAATGATCTCCTTGGTTTCATGGTGCCACAGTTGCCATAATTTCCATGGTATCACAACTGCCCTTGGATCCCAAGAGGCCCCAGAGTGTGACAATGGCCCCTTGCTTCCATGATGCCCTGCAGTGTCACAATGGTGTCCATGATTCCATCAGGCCCTGCAGTGTCACCATGGACAGTTGGTTCAATGACACTCCACAATGTCACCACCGCCTCTTGGTTCCACAGAGCCCCACTGTGTCACTGTGGTCCCTTTGGTTCAAAGGCTCAGAAGTGCCAGAATGACCCTTTGGTTCCATCAGGCCTTGAAGTTTCAAAATGGTCTCCATGGTTTCATGAGTACCCCCTGTGTCACAAGAGACTCTTGGTTCCCTGAAGTTCTTCAGTGTCACAATGGGCCCTTGGTTCCATGAGGTTTGGTAGAGCCCCAACTGACTCCTTGGCTCCATGAAGCCCTGCTGTGTCACAATGCCCATGGTTCCATGAGTGTCCATGGTGTCACCACGATCTCCTTGGATCCCCAGTATCACCACGGTCTCCTTGGTACCATCCAGGCCTTCTAACAAGAGATAGGGAGCCATTTTGTGCCTTAGATGAAAGGCTGCAGAACTCATGGTTGTGAGGCTGTGTCACTGACAAGAAACAAAAACCACCTGAATCTGAACGCCAAATATCATCTCAAGTATCTTCAATCCCAGCCTTGACAGAGGTAGAAAAGACAGAGATTCCACAGTAAATCAAAAACAGGGACCATATTTTGAATGCAGGCAAAACGCATTCAAGTGCATTCAAGTGCACTCACTATGATAAGGAGGTGATGATCTCCTATTCCAAGAGTGAACTTAGGAAGGGCTGACTATTGAAGGAACTGCAGAGAACCACAATATAAGAAAGGCAGGTGGCACAGGCAATTCTGGAATAGGGACACCAGAAAGCAAGAGCAGGTGAAGCAGTGCAATCGCCACCAAGAAGATCACGTTCACACGCTGTGGGCAGCAACCCCATCAGGCCGTGTCACCATCCCCTGGTACAAAGGGGGGTCACGATGCTTCGTTTCACTGATCTCAGGGTGCAAAGACACACTGCAGGGGACTTTCAGTATTAACCAAAACAAATGCACCTTTTAGTGAGTGCCCACAGCAGATGCAACACAAGGATTAGAAAGGAGATGAAGGACAGAGAGAGAAAAGGAGGGGGGAATAGCTACCAACAGGGAGATGAAATCCTCGTGGTCTGACAAATAGATCCGTCTGGTCGTGTAAGGGAGACTCTCAAAGCCTTTGGTTACCTCAGGGTCTTTTATAATCTACTGTCGGGAGGGAGCAGGACGGCACATGGAGGGAACAGTGGAGAATAAATCCATTGGGAACAGGCACAGACAGTCCAGGTCTGAACAGCACAAACCGGTGCCAGCAGTGAGCGGGGCCCGTTGTTTCAGGACTGGTTCCTATGGGAAACATCCTGCTTCCCATGGAAGACATCCCGCTCCAGTCAGGCCAGCACCCCTGGGTTAGAATTTGAAGGGTCTCAGTCCTTGGGGAGGGCTTCAATCTCCGTCCTTGACAGTGGCTGTGAGGCAGATGAGGGATCTTTGGGCCGTCTCTTACAGACTGACATCGCAAAACATAAAAATAATTATTCATCTACCCTTAAAAGAAAATTAACTGAATTAATAATGAAATAAACAGGGCCAGGAGACTTCTTCTCCTTTTTAATGCCTTTATTAAAAGTGATCAGCTCAGGATTGGGTGGCTCGGCAGGGCTGCAGTCCCTGTCGCGTCTCCCAGGGCGACTCAGAGGAGGAGGATATACGCAGCTCTGTCCACTAAGGGCAGAGCCGGGGATCCGGTCCTCGTGGGAGCCTTTAGGGCGTGGTGTCCCCGTCAGATGTTGATTCTGAGCCTCGGCAGCCACCCTGGTCCCGGCGTTGGGACGACTCTCTGCTCAGGGCGAGAGGGGCTCCGCATCTCTGCAGGCTCAGCCATCGGCTCCTCATGTCCAGACATCATTTTAGTCTCTCAATTCTTATTTGGCTCGTTGTTTTTGGGGTTTTCCCGTTGCATTTTGAGTCGGGGTCCCACAAAGCATTCTGGACTTTGGAGTCACTTTGCATAACCCCCCCCACCCTCTCAGGTGTCTTCCCTATGCTGTAAGAGAGCACAGCCTTGGGGAAGGGCAATCTACCGCACCCAGCCAGGCCTTTTACTAATAAAAAAGAGGAGATAAGCTCTAACGACCCTGATCACCATGACAAAACACTAAGAACTTTGGCAGAGACAGACACCTGGCTACGTACCTGTAACTCTTTCTCACAAAAAAATATTAACTGAATTTTTGTTCATAACAGTCCCCCCTCTTTTTCTTTGATCGAGCTTAAATTCTTAAGCTTGCATCAACTCACAATTTTTTTGTTTTGAATCTACTATAAATCTCTTGTGCTCTTTGGTAATCATGGTTACTTAACCTTGTTACTTTCTTGGTTTTTCCAGATTGGTTTGTACAGCCAATACTGTTCTACTAAAACAGACAAATAAGCATAGTAAAAAGAGCAATCCTCCAAGTACACACACAGCGAGCAAAACCACTTTTTCCCATACATATTTTCTGAAAATCTCTAAATTCTCCCACCCACTGGGATCAAGTGTAGGAGTTTGATCTTGATTATTTACACATGCCAATCTTTTTATTTTGTTTGAAATATCCCTAATAATTGAATTCTTTATTTTTAATACTGCCTGGAGCCGGATGACTTTGTTCAACACAGATTTTGGCATCCGAACTTGGCTTTTACCATTTTGGATTTTCTCAATTTCTATTTCACTTTCCCGGTTTTGTTTAATTTCTCCCAAATCATTATATATAGGAACTCCCAAACTTGATCCAGTTTTTTTGGGTAATAAGAAAATTTGTGTTATCACCCTAGCAATGCAGTTGCCAGATGAGATCAAACCTAGGGGTTTAGAGCTCCCCTGAAATGTGTTCCAAAAGGGGTTTATCTCTTTTCCAGTACACTCATATAAATACTTGTAACAAACAATTTTTCTTACTATTTTCACCATTTCTTTGCTTTTTACTAGATCTGCTGAGCTTGTTTCAGCAGCATCACATTCAAAGCACAACCAGGTTTCTCCTATAGGGCACTCTCCTAGGAGTGGCTGCCTAAAAGTGGCAATATTCTGGGCTATCCAATACACTCTCTTATTTTTCTCATAAAGGACCAGTTGGGAGAGGTTAACACAATCAGGGTTAGAACTGATGTGGACTCTCGACAAGAAGCTCACTTCCTCCTCATAGTAGGGTTGGTAGTGTTATGAACAAAAATTCAGTTAATATTTTTTTGTGAGAAAGAGTTACAGGGACGCAGCCAGGTCTCTGTCTCTGCCAAAGTTCTTAGTGTTTTGTCATGGTAATCACGGGTCATTAGAGCCTATCTCCGCTTTTGTATTAGTAAAAAGCCTGGCTGGGTGGGGTGGATGGCCCTTCCCCGAGGCAGTGCTCTTTTACAGCATAGGGAAGACACCTGAGGGGGGGGGGGGGGGGGTTATGCAAAGTGACTCCAAAGTCCAGAATGCTTTGTGGGACCCCGAATCCAGAGACACAGAGAAAACCCCCAAAACAACGAGCCAAATAAGAGTTGAGAGACTAAAGTGATGTCTGGACGTGAGGAGCTGGGTGCTGAGCCTGCAGAGATGCTGAACACCTTCAGAGCCCCTCTCGCCCTGAGCAGGGAGTGGTCCCAACGCCGGGACCCGGGTAGCTGCCGAGGCTCAAAAACAACATCTGACGGGGACATCAGGCCCTAAAGGCTCCCACGAGGACCGGATCCCCCGGCTCTGCCCCTAGTGGACAGAGCTGCGCTTATCCTCCTCCTCTGAGTCGCCCTGGGAGACGCGACGGGGACTGCAGCCCTGCCGGGACGCCCAATCCTGAGCTGATCACTTTTAATAAAGGCATTAAAAAGGAGAAGAAGTCTCCTGGCCCTGTTTATTTCATAATTACTACTATGTTTTGTGATATCAGTCTGTTAGAGATGGTCCAAGATCCCTCATCTGCCTCACAGCCGCCATCAAGGACGGAGATTGAAGGCCCCCCAAGGACTGAGACTGAGACCCTTCAAATTCTAACCCAGGGGTGCTGGCCTGACTGGAGCGGGATGTCTGCCATGGGAAGCGGGATATTTCCCATAGGAACCAGTCCTGAAACAATGGGCCCCGCTCACTGCTGGCACCGGTTTGTGCTGTTCAGACCTGGACTGTCTGTGCCTGTTCCCAATGGATTTATTCTCCACTGTGCCCTCCATGTGCCGTCCTGCTCCCCTCCGGCAGTAGATTATAAAAGAGCTCTGAGTTAACCAAAGGCTTTGAGACTCTCCCTGACGTGACCAGACGGATCTATTGGTCGGACCACGAGGATTTCATCTCCCTGTTGGTAGCTATTCCCCTCCTCCTTTTCTCTGTCTCTCTGTCCTTTATCTCCTTTCTAATCCTTCTGTTGCATCTGCTGTGGACACTCACTAAAAGGTGCATGTCTTTTGGTTAATACTGAAGGTCCCCTGCAGTGTGTCTTTGCACCCTGAGATCAGTGAAATGAAGCATCGTGACCCCCCTTGTACCAGGGGATGGTGACACGGCCTGATGGGGTTGCTGCCCACAGCGTGTGAACGTGAGCTTCTTGGTGGCGACTGCACTGCTTCACCTGCTCTTGCTTTCTGGTGTCCCTATTCCAGAATTGCCTGTGCCACCTGCCTTTCTTATATTGTGGTTCTCTGCAGTTCCTTCAATAGTCAGCCCTTCCTAAGTTCACTCTTGGAATAGGAGATCATCACCTCCTTATCATAGTGAGTGCACTTGAATGCACTTGAATGCATTTTGCCTGCATTCCAAATTTCGTCCCTGTTTCTGATTTACTGTGGAATCTCTGTTTGTATTTTTTACCTCTGTCAAGGCGGGGATTTTAGGTACTTGAGATGATATTCGGCATTCAGATGCAGGTGGTTTTTGTTTCTCATCAGTGACGCAGCCTCACAAGCATGAGTTCTGCAGCCTTTCATCTAAGGCACAAAATGGCTCACTGTCTGTTGTTACAAGGCCTGGATGGTACCAAGGAGACCATGGTGATACTGGGAGTCCAAGGAGACCGTGGTGACACCATGGACACTCATGGAACCATGGGCATTGTGACACAGCAGGGCTTCATGGAACTGAGGAGTCAATTGGGACTCTACCAAACCTCATGGAACCAAGGGCCCATTGTGACACTGAAGAACTTCTGGGAACCAAGAGTCTCTTGTGACACAGGGGGTACTCATGAAACCATGGAGACCATTTTGAAACTTCAAGGCCTGATGGAACCAAAGGGTCATTCTGGCACTTCTGAGCCTTTGAACCAAAGGGACCACAGTGACACAGTGGGGCTCTGTGGAACCAAGAGGCGGTGGTGACATTGTGGAGTGTCATTGAACCAACTGTCCATGGTGACACTGCAGGGCCTGATGGAATCACGGACACCATTGTGACACTACAGGGCATCATGGAAGCAAAGGGCCATTGTCACACTCTGGGGCCTCTTGGGATCCAAGGGCAGTTGTGATACCATGGAAATTATGGCAACTGTGGCACCATGAAACCAAGGAGACCATTGTGACACTACAGAGCCCATGGACCTAAGGATTCATGAAACAGTGCAGGACACATGGAACCGAGGGGCCATTGTGAAGCTGTAGAACCAAAAGAGCTCATTGTGACACTCTGGGCCCCCGTGGATCCAAAGGTCCATTTTGACATTGCAGGGCCTCATGGAATCCTGGAGACCACTGTGAAACTTTGGGGCCTTGTTGAATGAAGTGTCCCTGCAGGGCCTGATGGAACCAATGAGACCCCATAGAACCAAGGGTCCATTGTGACCCTGTGGTACCAAGGTGTCATGGGTTGACCCAGGCCAAATGCCAGGCATCCATGTGGGCTGCTCACTCACTCTCCTCTGCAGCTGGAAAAAGAAAATTTAATAAAGGGTTCATGGGTTGAGATAAGGACTGGAGGAGATCACTCATCAAATACTGTCCTGGAAAAACAGGCTTAGCTTAGAGATGTGAAATTCATTTATTACTAACAAAATCAGAGCATGAAAAGGGGAAATAAAATAAGCTCCTCACCTCCCTCCTTCCATCTCTACCTCCCACCCCAGCAGTGCAGGGAGACAGGGAATATGGGGTTATGGTCAGTTCATCACCCATGGCTTCTGCCCCTGCTCAGGGAGAGGAGTGGTTCCCCTGCTGCACCGTGGGTCCCTCCCAAGGGAGACAGTTCTGCAGGAGCTTCTCCCATGTGTGTCCATTTCAGGGGCAGCAGCCCTCTGCAAACTGCTGCAGTGTGAGTCCATGCCAGGGACAACAGTCCTTCCCAAACTGCTGCAGCATGGGTCACTCTACCAGGGGTGCATTCCTCCAGGGACAGGCTGCTCCTGCCTGGGAGCAGGACCCCTCTCTCCATGGCTCTCCTGCAGGGTGCCTGGGTCTCCAGGGCCTGGAGCACCTCCTGCCCCTCCTTCTGCATTCACCTTGATGTCTGCAGGGTTGTTCTTCTTACATGTTCTCCTTGTGCTCTCCTCTGACTGGAGTTAAAACTGTGCCACAATCTCTATTTTGATTTCTTTTTAAATCTGTTATCACAGAGGCATTGCCACCATTTGTAACTGGCCCAGGCTTTGCCAGCAGCAGGTCCATCTTTGAAGCCACCAGGAATTGGCTGTGCCAGACACGGTGGAAGCTTCCAGCAGCTTCTCACAGGAGCCGTCCCTGTGCCCCCTGTGAAATACAAAGCTGTGTTTCGTGTCAGGTACATACAGGCAACATGGTATTTGTGATTGTAATATGTGTGGAAACCGACCATGGGACAGTTATAAAGACAAATTCTAATAATTACTGAGGAAAGTAAAGCACAGAAGAAGGCCTTTGAATGTACCCTTTGTTTGTAATTAACCTTCATAAGTCTTAAGTTGGTTTAGGAACATTCGAATTAAAGTGTTAAGGATGTTGCTTTTTGACAGGAACTTTCTGCTTGTAGCTAAGCCTTAAAGAGTTTTGCAATAACCTTTTAAAGTATAATTTTGGAATATTGCTTGTAGTAAGGATTTTTGAAACTATAGCTTTAGAATATATAAAAGGAAGCATGCTTATCTCACACCTTAACAAAACTGTGAAAAGCAGTCTAAGAAAGGAAGATGAACATCAACTGAAGGATTTATAGTTTTGACCAAGGGAAGCTGAACATCACTGTTATGAGGTTTATAGTCCTTGCAATTAAAAGGTGGACCCACATCTGGATTCTGGACCACACCATCTGGGAGATTTCTTTGTTCTTTCAGAAACCAAACCACCACGATCTGGGGATACTCCTTTCTGGGATACATCCTGAGAAAAACTAAATCACAATAGGTATAGAATTATGTCGTAAAAATTGAGAATAGAAACTGCTGATGAGTAAAAATTTGGAATAGAAACTGCTGAGAAAGCTTATGAGTACCCCTATAAATACCTGTAAGCCTGAACTATCGGTGTGCAGTTGGAGGGAAAACTTCCCCCACTGTACCCAGCACTGTATTGCTCATACTTTACCACATTAATTAGTGACTTGATTACTGCTTGAATATTGGCCCAGTCAAGCTTCTCATTTTTAACACTCCTGTGGTGGGAGCTGGGAGAGAAGAAGGGGACGCTGGCCAGTCCCTCAGGGAAGGTGCGGCTCATTTGCTGACAGCCGGTGCCTCCCAGCTGAAAACCTTCAAACTCAGTGTTTTTCTGGGACACAACATTTTTCACAGGCTGATCCATGTTTGGTCAGGGGCTTCTTGCTGGGATTTGGGGTGCCTGACTCCCCTTACGTGCACCAGTGGCGTGGGGGATGTGGCTCCCAGAGGCGCTGCCTCTGGCCACAAGCCCGGAGGGAGTGAGGGTTGTGCCGAGGAGCAGAAAGCGGGAACACTGGAATTTGAATTGCGGGGTGGGGTGGGGGTGTTGGAGAGCGAGCATCGCTGACTTTTTTGGGGAAAGAAGACCCGCAGAGCCGGGATGGAGATGCCTGGGAAAGCTTCTCCTTCCCAGCTGCCGGCGTGCACTGGTGGTTCTGGGGGGAGAGGGAAAAAGCATTCGGTCACTCCTGCTGCCAAGGCACTGGCAGCACGGTGGGGGTGGGCTGTGAGAACAAAGACCCTGCCCTGCAGGCCAGGTCTGGGCTGTTTGGCCTGCCCACCGCCGGGTTTTGAGGCTGTGATCCCACTACCCGGTCCGGGGCACCGTTCTGTGGGCCAGGTCTGGGGTCCTTGGTCCGCCCACCCAGACTGGGGCCAGGGATTCTGTCTCACCCAGTGGTGCAGGTCCAAAAAACCCTCTGCTGCTGCTGCTGCTGCTGCTGCTGCTGCTGCTGATCTTTCTGGGGAAAAAAAAATAAAAAAGGTGAACAGAGCTACCAGCTCAAAGTACTGGAAAGCCACGAGTCAGACTCAGCCCAAGTGATTCAATTAAGGACAGTGGCCAAGGCATTCCAGAAATTTTCTCAATATTGTTTGATAATTATCAATGGATTTTTTTAAATAATTATTAGTGATTTTTCTTTAGCAGTTCTTTGTTTCAGGATTCTGCAAGTCTGTTTCAGGACCAAAAGGGACCTGCAGGGATGTCAATGACCAACACCTTCAGTGACCGGGATTGTACTGGGATGCTACAGGGATCATACTGGGAGCAGCTGGGCCCATGCCGGGGCAGACTGCGATCACACTGAGGAAGACTGGGATCATACTGAGATGGAGTTAGAGCCTGCAGGGGGCAATTGAGACCATATTGGGGACAGATGGGATATACTGGGAGTGACTGGGATCATTCTGAGGGTGACCAGGAGCAGCTCTGAGCAACTGGGATCATTCAAGGAGCAACTGGGAGGAACTGGGAGTGACTGGGTGCGTGCTAGGGTGATTAGAAGCCACTGGGCTTATACTGGGATGAACTGGTATCATGCTGGAGGTGACTGGGATCATACTGGCAGTGAGTGCAACTACACTGAGGCTGACTGGGAGGGGTTGTGAACAAATGGGATCATGCTGGAAGGAACTGGGAGTTACTGGGAATGTGCTGGAAGGAACTGGCGTACACTGGGAGTGACTGGAACAAAAGTGAGGGTGAAAGGGAACAACTGGAACCATGTGGGGCACCATGTGGTTCATACTGGCAGGGACTGGGAGCACACTGGGATCATCTCTGGATCATACTGGGAGGGACTGGACTAACACTGGGAGTGTCTGAGAGTGACTGGGAACACACCCTGCAAATCATTCCCCATACTGGGAGGGTCTGGGAACAACTGGGAGCAAGTAGCATCATACTGGGAGTGACTGGGTTGATATAGCTGGAGGCAACTGGGACTCTACTGGGAGTGATTGGAAGTTATGGGATTATACTGGGACCATACTGGGAGTGCTGGCATGTGACAAGGATCATACTGCAGCTTCCTAGGCTCCTATTGGTATTGAAAGGGAGCAACTGGGAACACACTTTGGGCTACTGGGAGCAACTGAGAGAAACTGGGATCATGCTGCAAGCCAACTGGAGGAACTGGCAATGACTGGATGCATGATGGAGGCAACTGGGATATACTGGACATGACTGAGATGATACTGGGATAACAAGCACATTCCTGGGATCACTGTGTGTTGCGGTGTGTTGCAATGTCCTGTTTTAAACTTCCGGGTCCCTTCCCAGGTGTGCCTATACCTCTCTCCCTTCCCCCTCGCCCCCTTGCTGAGTGAGTCCTGTCAATCAGGCTTAAGATTCCAGCAAGGCGTCGTGTGGTTAGTCAAATTCAAAAGATGCCCCTATGCCCAGAGGTCATTGGCCTGTCTAAGTGTCATCCTCCCTTGAGACCCTGCCCCTTTCACCTGGTTGGTAGCTCACCTGTCCCCTCCCCTTCCCCTGTCCCTGACCTTAAAAGGTTAATCAGACCATGCAGCCGGGATTATGGTGGAGCAGTTGCCCCACTTCAGACCTCTGTAACCATGGAATAAACATCTGGACATTCAACCCTCCAGCAGAATCCTCTCCTTTTTCTCTTCACCATCGCCAGAAGCTCTCTCTCCTGAGGTAAACAGAGTTCCTGACAAGCCTGGACTTGTTCAGTGCCTGCTGCAATCTCCAGCAGCTGAAGTATCTCTGGGGTAAAGCACCACAGAAGCCGCCTTTGGCTCAGCAGCGAGGGTCACACTGACCCAGGCACAATCTAACTGGTTATATTTGGACTCATATTCCAATATATTGGCGTCCCTGGGTGGGCAAAGTGACTCCGCAGCCCGAGAACAGACTCGCAGTACCTCAGAGAATCTTCTGGCAGCCGTGCACCCAGCTGAAAGGAGCCTTGCTTCAAGACTCCCAGCTAGAGACTTTGGGAATACTCCCAGGAAAAGTTTCGTGGACTGTTTGGCGCCTCTGGAAAGCCCAGCTTCATTGTGGTGAGCAGATTTTCCAGAGGAAGAAGAGGGTAGCCTCTCTTGCCCACAGAGAGGTCCTTTTCCGGTAAGGAAACCTGACTGTACCCAGCCACCTACAGCTTCCATTTCACGTGAGTATCTCTGCTTTCGGTAGAGCAGAAGCTTAAAAACAGACTCTGCCGTGAGTTCTGTTCCTTTTGCTTTTGCATTTTTGGCTGCGCAGCCCCACAGACAGGAATTCATTGCGTTCTAGGCTTTTAGCTTTCTGCCACGTGTTTAGCTGTCTTTTGGAATTCGCGCCGGAGCGGGATCGCTCTCTGCCCTTCCCCCCCGGCTCGGCAGCGTGCTCAGCTCTCTACACGTGTTAGGAGACTCTCTCTCTTTCTCTGTGCGGGGGGGGGGGGTGCTCTCGGCTCTCTGCTCCGCGGAGGACTCTCTTTCGCTCTCTGTGCGGGGGAGGGGGGGCTCTCTTTCCACGTGGCCGGGGGATCTCTCTCGATGAGGGGTCGGGAGTGCTCTTTGCACACGCGGTGGGGGGGGCCCCGGTTTCGGCTGCCACGTGGAGTGGCTGCTCTCTCTGCTCCGTGGGGGGGCTGCATTCCACCAGAGGCTTTGTTTCTGCCTCGGCTCGGCAGGGCGTGCCCTGCTTCTGCTGCCCGGGAATTTTAAAAGCAGTGTATACAGCTGCATTGTGAAGCTTTTGTCTGCTCGTTATCGCTTTCTATCTGTGGTTTTTTTTAGAAATTGGTAGCTGATTTCATCTTTGTTTTGGTCAGGCGGGATTAAGTACTTTGCTTTTTACATCTAACATGGGTTCCAAACTCAGCATGGTACAAAGGGGAGTGTATTATAATATTGTTAGCATTTTAGTCAATGGTAATGTGAAATTCTCTAAAGGAAAATTGAAACAGGTCATAAGATGGCTTTTTCTGCAGTTCCCAAACATTTCCCCTGAAGAAATCCACAATATTCAATTCTGGGATAAAGTTGGGAATGAATTGATAACCTTAGAACAATCTGGCAAATCACCTTTAGCTAAATTTGTGTTCTGGAGTTTACAAATTCGAACAGCATTGCTCAAACAAAAGGAAATGGAGAAAAAGCCAAATGTAAAGCCAAGTACCTCTGCTCACCCTGTTTCTCCCTCTCCTAGCTCAAAAACCCCTAAACCTCTTTACCCAAAACTTGGTAGCTTTCCGGAGAGCAGTGATGTCCAAAATGGCCCCCAGTCCCTAGGGGGTGCACAAGATGGTGGGTGCCACGTGGCTTCTTCCCAAACCTGGTCTTCTTCTTCCCAAAATCCTCTTAAGCATCCCAAAATTCCTGCCCCATCCCCCTCTCCTCCTGTCCCTCGTGACACCTTCCCCCCTCCCCCCCCTTTTCTGCAGTACCCTCAGCTCCGCCCCTCTACTCCTCCCAGGGGGCGTCTGCTGACGTGATGTCACCAGGCGTCCCCGCCCCCTGCCAGCCCCTTGTCCCCGCCCCCTGTTCCCACGGTTTCCCTGCCCCTTGCTGGCTCCCTGTCCCCGCCCCCTCCCCGGGTTCCCACGGTGGGGACACACCCACTGCCTGTCCCCAAACCTGTAGCTGTGATCCCAATGCTTCTGATTCCAGGGATACAGAGCAGGGGACAGCAGACCCAATGCATGGTGCCATGTTGTCACTAGCTCCTGTTACGTTTCAGCCTGCAGCTCAAACCGGGGCAGCTCCAACTGCTAATTGGAGTTCTTTTGGACGACAATTGATTAAAGAGATCTGTAAATCTCATAAGGAATATGGTCCACACAGTCCATATTTCTGTGGCCTTTTAAATTCTGAATTGAATAGGACTGTGGTAATCCCACATGATTTAAAACAGCTTTTTTCCTGCCTCATGACCTCCACGGAATTCAAATTATGGGAATCAGCATTGAAACAACTGCTAAAAGATGCTCTCCCAGGCTTACAGGCTGATCCAAACACAGCAAAAGACAACAGTGGTAACCCTATCACCCTTGAGCACCTCTGTGGTGAGGGTCAATGGTCTTCACCCTCTATCCAAGCTACTGCAATTCCTGCAGAAACACTCGAGAAGGTAAAAGAAGCAGCTGAAAAAGCATTCTTTTCCCTCCAACCTGAGAGGCCTTTGGAGCCCTATAGTAAAATTAAACAGTTACCATCAGAGCCCTTTTTGAAACTTGTAGAAAGACTAACTAGAGCCATTAAAATACAGGTTAAAAAAGAAAATGCTAGGGAAGCAATTTTAGAGGAAATAGTGTTTACAAATGCAAATGAACAGTGTCGAGCGGCAATCCTGAGCCTTCCTATAGAACCTCCCCCTACACTAAAGGATATGCTTCTAGTCTGTAACAGGAAAGTGCCTCTGATGAGTGTGGCTGAAGACACCAGACCAAGGCTGCTGCCAAGACCACCTCAGCGTGTCGCTGTTGCCAGCCCTGCACCTTTTCCCCAGCACAGCAGTACCCTGGGCAGCAGCGGAGACCAGTAATGGTTGAGCCCACTAAACCATGCCTGCTTTGTAATAACCTAGGACACTGGAGTAACCAGTGCCCCCTGAAAAGGGAATTTGATGAATTTAGAAATGGCAGGGGAGGAGAACTACAAGCCCTCCCTGGGGGTGAAAAACAAAAAAACTGAAAAGGGAGCGCCCGCCTGCCCGGCGTGCAGACATAAAAAGAGCAGGCCAAAAAAATAAGGGTAGCAAAACAAATCAAGCGCGCGATAACATTAACATTTGTGTAAGTGAAGCAGGTGCTTCAAAGACCAAGCCTGCTGGTCCACTGTTGAAGGTGAAACAAAATAACCTTTGTTATGATTTAAGTGATCCTGTATTAACCACATCTTCTGTCAATGAGCCTTACAGGTTGCAGCTGACAGAGTCACTCCACCTGAAGGACACTGACTGGCATTTTGTCTCTGTAAATCCTGAACAGAAGGGTACTTGGAACCAAATTCGTTGTAAGTACATCGTCATTGGGGACACCAAACACACACAACAAGAGATCGAAATTGCTCCGGGAATGACAACATCAGATCCCAAGCAATTTGTTCTCAGCCTGCACTGTTTCCACCCACCCCTGTTTCTTCCCAAGGGACAAATTGTTGCTCAAGCTATCCCTGTGCCATCTTTACCTGAAAATGTCGATAAACAAGGGCCCACAGTCACCCGGGTCCAAGTTATTGGGACAGATAAACCCAAATTGTGGTGCAATGTCAGTGGGGGTGGGGAGTCTAAACGCATTGAGATGCTTGTAGACACAGGGCAGACTGAACAGTGATTCCAGTACAAGACTGGCCAGCACATTGGCCTTTGCAAAATGTTGCTGGTCACCTTCGAGGTGTAGGAGGTCTGCAATTGGCAAGACAATCCAAAAGCATTATTCAATTCGAGGGTCCAAACGGACAATTGGCAAATATCCGTCCATTTGTGTTAGATTATTCAGAACCTTTGTTAGGGAGAGATTTAATGGCCCAGTGGGGTGTCACAATTAATATTCCAGACTCTCCACAGCATTTTTGTGCAGCAGTCATTGAACAACAGCGCCCCACCCAAAAACTGAAGTGGAAAACAGAAAAACCAGTTGATGTGAAACAGTGGCCACTCAGTAAACAAAAAATTAAGGTGCTTGAGGAACTAGTACAAGAGCAACTAAGAACGGGCCACATTGTGGAGACCATGTCCCCATGGAACTCTCCAGTGTTTGTCATCCAAAAAGCTGACAAAAAGAGGTGGCGACTCCTCTGTGACCTCCGACAAATTAATAATGTAATTGAAGATATGGGTTCTCCCCAACCTGGTATGCCATTCCCAACAATGCTTCCCCAAGATTGGAAATTAGCTGTTATTGATATTAAAGATTGTTTTTTCCAAATCCCATTGCACCCTGACGATGCACCGCGTTTGGCATTCTCAGTCCCTTCTATCAATTTAGAAGCTCCTATGAAAAGGTACCATTGGACCGTTCTTCCTCAGGGATTAAAGGTATCTCCAGCTATCTGCCAGTGGTATGTCTCTTCCCTGCTTTCCCCAGTGCGTGCAGCCGCAGAGAAGGCCATCATCTATCATTATATGGATGATATCCTTGTGTGTGCCCCCAATGATGATTTACTAACACATGCGCTTGACCTAACGATGGATGCATTGATTGTTGCAGGGTTCGAGCTCCAGGAAAAGAAAATTCAAAAGATGCCACCTTGGAAGTATTTGGGCTTAGAAATTGGAAATAGGACCATTGTTCCTCAAAAACTAGAAATCAATCCAAGGATCAAGACCCTTGCGGATGTCCACAAGTTGTGTGGGTCTTTGAATTGGGTAAGACCATGGCTTGGTCTGACTAATGAAGACCTTGCCCCTCTTTTCAATTTATTAAAAAGGGGAGAGGACCCAGGTGCTCCTAGGTCTATTACCCCAGAGGCACGGAAAGCTCTAGAAAAGGTTCAGATTGCAATGTCCACAAGACAGGCCCACTGATGCCGGCCTGACCTGCCATTCAAATTTATCATCCTAGGTAAGTTGCCACACCTCCATGGAATTATTTTCCAGTGGGAGGAAAAACAAACACCTAAGGCAAAGGACGCACCAAAAAAGGACCGGGACCAGAGGGACTATCTCTTGATCATAGAATGGGTTTTCCTCAGTCACAAAAGGTCCAAGAGACTGACAAAGCCTCAGGAGCTGGTAGCGGAACTGATCCGGAAAGCAAGGACCCGGATCATGGAGTTAGCAGGATGTGATTTCAAGTGCATTCACATTCCAGTTGAGTTAAAATCAGGTCAAAATACTATGAAAATACTGGAACAATTGTTTCAAGAAAATGAAGTGTTGCAGTTTGCTCTGGATTCCTACTCAGGACAATTTTCGGTAGCACGACCCGCTCACAAGTTGTTTGAACAAGATGTTCAATTTACTTTAAAATTAAGAACTGCTCTAAGTAGGAGACCTTTAAAAAGGGCTCTAACTGTCTTTACAGATGCGTCCGGGAGGTCCCACAAGTCTGTTATGACTTGGAAGGATCCTCAAACCCAGCAGTGGGAGACGGACATTGCTGAGGTGGAAGGTTCACCTCAGGTTGCTGAATTGGCTGCGGTTGTTAGGGCTTTTGAAAGGTTCTCAGAACCATTCAATCTGATTACACACTCTGCATACATGGCAGGAGTAGTATCCAGAGCAGATCAAGCAATACTGCAAGATGTATCTAACATCGCACTTTTTGAATTGCTCTCAAAACTGGTAAAGTTAGTCACTCACCGAGAGCAACCCTTTTATGTGATGCATGTCAGGTCACACACTGACTTGCCAGGGTTTATCGCTGAAGGCATCAGAAGGGCAGATGCTCTTGCTGCACCTGCAGTGATGGCCACTCTCCCAAATGTTTTTGAACAGGCAAAAATCAGCCACCAGCTTTTCCACCAAAATGCACCTGGCCTGGTTCGTCAGTTTAACATCACTCAAGAACAGGCCAAAGCGATTGTGGCCACGTGCCCAAATTGCCAACAACATGCACTCCCTACAGTGAGTACGGGAGCAAACCCAAGGGGACTGAACAGTTGTGAACTGTGGCAAACAGATGTAACACACATACAAGCTTTTGGACGGCAGAAATATGTTCATGTTAGTGTAGATACCTTTTCTGGAGCGGTCTATCCTTCTGCCCACACAGGAGAGTCATCTATTGATGCTATTAAGCACCTCTTACAGGCTTTTTCTTTCATGGGCATCCCCAAGGAGCTGAAAACTGATAATGGGCCTGCTTATAAATCCAAGGAATTCGGGAGCTTCCTGCAGCAATGGGGAGTAGAGCACAAAACTGGCATCCCCTACTCCCCTACAGGTCAAGCCATTGTAGAAAGAACTCACCGTGATATTAAAAGGGTCCTGGACCAGCAACAACAGGTTCTGAAGGTAGAACCTCCCCACATCCGGTTATCCAGGGCACTATTCACAATCAATTTTCTGAATTGTTCTTTTGACAGCCTGAACCCACCCATCCTACGCCACTTTGGGGGGAGCAGTCACAGGTTGATGAAAGAAAAACCTCCGGTTTTAGTAAAAGATCCTGAGACTTGGAAAATGGTGGGACCTTACAAATTGGTTACTTGGGGATGTGGATACGCCTGTGTGTCCACCCCCTCTGGTTTAAGGTGAGTTCCTTCCAAATGGATAAAGCCCTATGTTCCCAAAGTCTCAGAGAAATCTGCAGAAGCACCCCAGGTTGCTCACGCTGCCTGGAGAAGAAAACGCCGCACGCGTTCTCTGGAGGAAATTCCATTTAAGCCTCCTATCTGGAATAGTTTGTAATATATGTTTGTCTCAAGTTTTTGTACCAGTTTAGATCCCACTGTTCGTGTGTAGCCTCGAGACGTCATGAGACTGAGCCTGCTTCTCGTCCTACTCGTGATCATCCCACCTGCAATCTCCTACATAGTACTGCAGCCCAAACCACATATGGACTACCTCGATAAAGGTTCTCAGACATCAACAGAGAAACTGACAACGAGCTGAATGGACTTTTCAATGGCTTGGGACTCTCGGGCTGGTTGGTATCTATTCTGAAAACTGTAATTTTAGTGCTGTTTATTTTAGTTGTAGTTATTGTAGTTTTTAGCATTGTTTTTAGAGTAATCAGACGCATGGTTCTCAAGTTAATCTCAAGCTCATCTCCCCCTCCTGAGGTCTACCATTTGGAAGCCCTCAGTGCTCCAGTGGATGACCTAGAAGCCTCAGTAGAATCATTCTGCACCATAAACACAGTCCTCTTCTTTTTAAACAAAACTAGGGGGAGATGTTGTGGTGTGTTGCAATATCCTGTTTTACCTTCTCCCTTTCCCCTCGCCCCTCGCTGAGTGTGCCCTGTCAATCAGGCTAACATACCACTAGGCGTCGTGTGATAGGTGACCCTAGTACCTGGAGACCCTGCCCCTTCACCTGGTTGGTGACTCACCTGTCCCCTCCCCTTCCCCTGTCCTGAGCTTAAAATGTGAATGAGACCATGCGGCCTCCATTCTGTTACCAGCAGTGGCCCAGTGCAGAGGCCTCTGCACCAATGGAATAAACATCTGGCTACCTTCTAGCAGAATCCATTCCCTTTCTCTCTACCATCGCCAGAAGCTCTCTCCTGAGGAGAACGGAGTCCTGTCTTGTGCCCCACTGCACTCTGCCACCAGCCAAGGTATCTCTGGGGTAAAACACCACAGTGCTGCCTGTGGCCTAGCAGCGAAGGTCAGAACTGGCCTAGGCACCATCTAACTGGTTATATTGGGATACATATTCCAATAGGCAGCTGCTCACTGACAAATTCCCCAACCAGGAGGGTTCTCCTGATGTGAGCAAGTGCTAGGACTGCTCTGACACTCAGGCCTTCCGTGCACCAAGGCAACCTTCTGATGTCACTACGACAATGTGGCAACCATGCCCTGACATCACAAAGTAAACACACCATGTTGGTCTGTGAGTTTATGCAAAGTAATAACCAACCTTCCCTACAGCAAATACAAAAGAGCCTGGGAAGTTCTTCTCTGTCACAAAGCAGCACAAATTCCCTTCATGGGCCAAACCCTGTTGTTCAGGGGATCAAGGGGAACTCCAAGAGTGCCCCAAGCACCTACAGTCTGTACCACAGCTGAGCACTCAGATGGGACCCAAGCAAAGGAAACCAGACCAAGAAAATGGCCCAAAGCATTGTACAGAACCAGGAGAGAAAGCACTATTGGCATAGCAGCTGAAGTAATTCCTAACAAATCACCCCATATATCTGCATGTTCATAGGATGTTCCCAGGGCTGCTCTGTATGTACATCTCTTCCTCTGCTCTGCCTTTCTTCCCCTTTGGCAGCAGTCGAACTGGCAGCACCTGCCCGCCAGCAGCAGCTGCTCCAAGCTGGGAACGCCACTGGCGGTGCTGATTTCCAGAGGCTTCTGTGTGCCAGGGGAAGCCAAGGCAGGAGCGGGTTGAACGGTGCTGGCGCTGCTGCTGCTCTGTGCCAGAGAGCCCCGGCTGGGCAGGGCACAGTGCCCACTGCGCTGCGGGCTCCTTCTGCTGCCACAGCTGGGCACACCTGGCAACAAGGCATGACACCTTGTGGGCAAGCCAAGGGGTTTCTGGGGCTGCACTGCTTTGCACACACCCAGCACACCTGCAGCACAGAACCTTGGTCCCCCAAAAGGTAAACAAGATGGAAACAGCTGGAAAATATTTCATTTCAACCATTCTTTATGCTTCAATAGAAATGACCAAAATGCAAGTTACTGAGCAGGGCCCAATCCACACTGCCAGCTCAGTGTGAGAAAAGAGGCATTACTTTATTTCAGTGCTGGGTGTGTGAGGAATCACTTCCCTAAACCATGCACACCCACGTGTTAGTATCCATGGAACTAAGACATTACTTTCATTACTTTTATTCATTACTTTACTCAAACTCACAGGCTAAACATTCTCACAAAATATTTGACATGTTTAAATCACTTCCCCAAAATTACTGACATTTAGAGTAGGGGTCTCTTGAGGGTCTCTGGTGGTCATGAGGTGAACATCCCATTCCTCAAATTCTCCTTCCATGGTTAAGAGCCTTCTTCTCCTTGAATGCATTGCAGCTACCTCCTCAGTAGGCCCACTGTCTTTATTCTCAAGGCTAAGACATCCACTTGCACACATTAACCACTGGTGTGAGGGAAGGTACGACTGAGCACTGCCTGGTAAAGCTTAACAAATTCACTATTTGTTGCAGGTCAACACTTCCCCATTATCTCTCGTTCCTTCTCTGGGAACCAAACACAAGCATTTTGTGATCACTGAGCCCAAGGCTGCCTCCAACCCTCCTCCAGCAGCCCTTCTCTCCTCACAAACAGCAGGTCCAGCAGTGCCTTCCCTCACTGGCTCAGTCACAGCTGTGTCAGGAGTTCTCTGTCACACACTCCAGGACCATCCTGGACTGTTTGCTCTCCGCTGCACTCTGTTGCCAGCAGACATCCCTACCCTGTTCCGTGCCCCTTGCAGAACCCTGCACCTGCTGTCCATGGGCACCTGGAAGGGCAGGCACTCATGGCAGAGATGCACCAGCTGCACTGGGCAGGAACCAAAACCCTCTGGGGGCGCAGCTGCTGGCCTGGGTCTGGCACAGCTCTGCACGCCCCACTCCTCACGGGCTCTGGGCTGGAAATGCAATTGCACTTTCTGCCTCATGGAGAAATACCAGGGCTGCACAAACAACGGCCAGCAGGCCACATCCCAAAGGCACTCCAGCATGGAGTTGAGATGGAAGAAGACCCTTCTCCGATTCCTAACCATACCAAAACCACCATCATTGGGACTTTTAATCTTCTGAATGTAGAGTTGATACACAGGGTGACAAAGGAATCTTCCAATGGAGTTGAAGTTTGGTAGAGTTTTTTTCCTGAGTCCTACTCAGACTGGTGATTTGAAAATTTATTTGAAAATATTTTTTAAAAGGCTGTGCAGTCATATGGTTTTGTTCTAATACCAAAATGGCTAGATGAAATGTACTGGCATTTTAATTACATCCAAACTGATTAGTCTGTAAAAGCTTTCCTGCAGAAGAGCCACTAAACAAGAAATTAAAATTTGTGGACTGCTGACTTTGCAAATTTCTACTAAACTTATCAGACAATGAGGCATTTTTAGTCAGATCATAGAGCAAATTAATTCCTATGGATAACTTGATTTGGATAAACCTGTTGATTTCAAATTAAAACTGCTAGCACGTACTAAGTGGAAATCTGAATACTCACTTCTATGAGCTCTGAATTATAAGATAGTCATTGTTTGCCATATTAACCAAAATTAACACTCTGGCTATTTTTTTTTACTTACAGCCAGCTCTTCAACACTCTTTGTAACACCAGAACGAGAGTTTGTAGCAATGTGAACCATGGGTTGGTGGAGCATTGCTGAAGGCTCCTATGCCAGCACTAAGTGTTCACATTTACCATGGCATCACTTCTTGCCTTTAATTCCAAGCTACAGCTCAGTTCCTGCAGTATAGATTCACACTTGTAGTCTGTATTTGCAGCTCATTCTTACTTCCCTGTCCAGAAAAAAATCATGCTTGGATCTCAAATCAAAATAAAACGAGGAGAGAGTCAGGTTCTGGATAGGTATAGCAAGAACTAAGAGATTTTTTTGCAGACATGTTGAAAAGTTGTTTGTAGATGCTGCAAAAATGGCAAATTAAAGACTTGCACTCTAACTTGCAAGCTGAGGTTTGCCTATTCTTTCTGGACTCATTTCTTGAGGCCAGACACTGAACCTAATCAGTAAGAAAACCAAAACCACAGGAGTAGTTTGGAGAATATTGCTGTCATGATGCTTTTTGCCTAAAAGTTCTGGCCATCATCCAATTGGAGTAATCAGAGGAGATCAAAGCCATCATACTGTGCCTGTGCACACAATTCCTTCCCAGGAGTAATCCATGAAGCAACGCTGACAAACCCACACCAGCAGCTGTTGCCACACAGTCATGAAGCAGAGAATATGTATTTCTGCTACACTTGGACAGCTGAAGTTGCCTCTGCTGAGCTAATTTTAGTGACTGCTCACCACAGATGAGACCTTGTGGTCAGTCCCCAACAAGTCAGGGCAGTTAATATTCTGAATGAATGAAGTGAGTCTAGCAATACATAGACCATGGAGCCTGAGGAAAGCCAGCAGCTGGGGGAGATTTAATTTGTTTCTGTGTCTTTCTTTTTACTAATTGATTGTAGTCAATTATTTAAAGAATGGAAACTTTTGGCATACCATTGGCTGGAAAGTTGGTCAATCTTCCATTCATGACTCCTCCGAAAGCATCACTCCAGTGTTTTTATCAGTAGCTCTTCCATCATCATGGCTCACACAGCATTTCCTGCAGCTCTTCCTGGAGCCAGGGAAAGGCACCAGGAGAAGGGGGAGAAAGCTGTGTGCAGAGGCTGTGTCAGCTACAGAGACATTTGTTTCCTCTGATTTGACTGAATGGCTGCAGGAACCTTGCTGGCCCTGCTGGCGGGGTGGCCTTTTGCAGGGCTGGGCAGAGTTTGGGGCCCAGGATCCCTCCTCTCGGTGGGACATCAGGGTGAGCAGCCCCTGTCCCAGGCAGGAGCAGAGGTTCTGTGGCTCTGCCCTGGGCACAGGGACCTGCCACTGCCATGAGCTCCGGCTGCGGCTCCTCTGGGGCAGCTCCTGCTCTGCAGTGATGATGGGCACAGCTGGGGGTGGCTGCAGTGGAGGGGGGCTTCCAGTGTGCTCTGTTGGTCTGCCACACTGGAGCCAGCAGAGCTTCTGGAAGGAGTCTCCTCTTGTGAGCTGCTGGAGCTGGAGCTGGCACTGGCCACAGAGCTGCTGTGCTCATCCCTGACAGGCCCAGAGCACAGCAGCCTCTGGGCCTCCTTGCTGCACGATGGCAGTGAGGAGGCCATGGACCAGAGGTTCAGTATGGATGACTCAGTTTCCTGATAAACTGCGCTAAGAAAACCCTGCATCCCTCCTGCCAGATCTAAGCCACTACAAGAAATCTGTTGGCACTTTGGGAACTCAGAATTGTTTGCATTTTGAACAATTGTCCTATGAGTGCTTTTGATTGGTTTTGTAATTTTGTGTTGATTCAGTTGATCCTTCAGAGAAGCTTTCCTAATAATATAAAACATGGGGAATTGTGGAGACCCTGGGGGGGGGGGGGGGGGGGCATTCCCTGGTCTAGGGAGACACAAGAAGCTTCCCTCAAAAAGCTGTTAGACCCCATTGGCTCCTTCCCCTGTTCCTGTATCTGCTCCTGTGTTCCTGAGCCACACCTTCTCTATTCCCTGATTGGCCCCCTATCTTTGTACTGCCCCGAGATCAGGGTCAGCCCCCAGGCCCCTGTGGAGACAAAGTGAGACCCTCTGGGTGTGGGTGCTGGGACCTGAACATCTCCCTGCACAGCTGAATAAAACATCTGTGGAGATTATAAAAAGGTCCTTTTTGCTTCTTTACCCTGGACTATGCTAGCAGCAATTCAGACTGCTACAGAGGAGAAGCTGCAGTACTGGCACCAAGATTTTGGCAACTTGACCATAGGCACAGAGGGCGTTCAGGATGCTGCTCTAGGAATTCCTTAACCAGCCATCTCTGGTGCTGGCATATTCCCTCCAGCTTCTGGTGCAGCCAGGGCCACCTTTGGTCCAGCAGATGACATTGTTATTTGAAAAATTCGGCCCACTCCTTGGGCAGGAGGCCATGCACAGGCTCTGGTCCTGCAGCCCCTGCTCAGCTGGGGACAGGGTTCTCTGTGGGGAAGATGGAGCAGCCATCACAGGGTCTGAGGGGCTGTTTTCAGCAAGGTGGCCAGGCTCTGTCTCTGCTGGACTCTAGCAATTGTTTGGGAGAGCTGATGGCACATTGTATGTACTCCTGTTCATCCTACTCAGAAAACCTGACAGCTTCTATCATTTTCCTGCAGAGTGGGCACGATGGATTTCTCGTTGCCCACTGCAGGATGCAGCCCAGGCAGAACTGGTGGTGACAGGGCAGAGAAGAATTCACATCCTTCTTAGTGACCTGGCAGATGGGGCAGCTCCATTCTGTCCCCATGGCCATGTCTGTCTGTCCCAGCAGCAGGGAAGAGCTGAGCACCATGAGCTGCTCTCATCAGCAATCTTGCTTGACCAGAGCCCAAGCTCCAGCCAGAGTTCTCCAGGCTCTGTCAGTGCCCAAATAGAAGCAGAAAGGGATGTTGTATCACAATCCATTCCTTGGTGAAGGAAGTCCATAACAGTCTCAAGAGGCACCTCAGACACTCAACAGTCAAGGATGTAACATTTGGACAGGACACAGATGGCAGTTCATGGCTGGGAGAGCGTTCGTAGGCATATCCAAGGACAAATTTCCCAGGAACTCTCCACAGCTCTGGGATCTGCCCATCAGCTCTGTCAGAAGCTTCAGCAGAACAACCAAAGTCCTAAAAAGCAGTTCCCAGACAGTTTTCCTACCATCCTGCCTGAGTAGCCAGGTTGCTTGCTGCAAAACACTCTTTTTCTTCTCTTCCCCAATGCCCTGTGGACACTTGCAGCCAAAATAAAAAGCTCCTGGCCCTCTGTGTGATGTGATAATATAGTTTTTATATTTCCATGCTGGGATGAAAGAAAGCTGTGCTGTGGGTCAGGAGAGGCCAGGACCCACTTGTCCTTCCCGCAGGCTGAGGTGGTCCCAGCAGATATCCTGCTGCTTTTTGGGGAATGTGTGAGGGGGAGTGGAGGGGGAAACAGAGAGGCCGAGATCATAGAGTGGAAACTCAGCTCCAGAGTGGCAGTGCAGACTCTCCCTGCTGAATGCCCGCTGGGGCTGGCAAAGAAGGAAAATGCCCCAATAACAGCCCGGTGGCACTGTGTCTCAGGGACAGGTACAGGGAGGTGACAACAAACAACAGCATGGCCCTGTCTCACAGCTTCTAGGAAGCAGTGACAGAGGGGCCTCATGTGCCAGAGATTTCAGAAAGGCTGTCTTCTCAAATGGCCACTCTGAAACCCCTCTCTTTGCCTCTTGGGTTTGTGAATGCTTTTGACAGCCACAGCATCCTGGGGCAACGTGTTCCACGATTTCATTAAGCACTCCTTGAAAAGCACCTCCCATTGTTCACTGAGCTGCCAGCCTGGTCATTTCAGAGGGTGCTGCCTTGGTGGAGAGAAAAATCAATCTTCTGCCTTTCAGGGAGCTGAAGGAGAAGGGACTCTTCACCATCCAACACCTGGCAGGGTCACTTTCAGAGGTCCTGCTTTGTAGGCTTGGTGAGGTTTGCTTGGCAGTTACCAGCAAGGTGACAACATTGTTCTCAATTGTCCCCCATACTTCATACACAGTGTGTAGAGTAGGTATGTGCTTGTTCATCTCCATGTGTGCTCAGGGTCTGCCTTCATTTCTGGTTTTACACCTGAGATTTCTAGTGTTTGTCAGCTATCTGTGGGATCTGTGGGCACATGCAGCTGTATTTACTAGCAGGTCAGGTATCTGACACTCATCTTTGAGTGTGGAGCCTTCATAATGCAATGTGCAAATGCAGAAACTGAGACACTAATGATGTTATTTACCAGAGTCCCAGTCGCTGCCCAAGCTGTAATTCAAGACTGTAAATTATTCTGTAGACCTGAGCCTGTGTTTTCTGTTTCCTGGCTGAGTGCTTCAACTGCTGGTGTTGCTTTTTTGAACAGGAGCACCTGACTCTTTTATCTTTATGACTTTTGCCTTCATGATTTGAAAGCAGCTCTTTATTTGTTTTCTAGTAAAAGGGCCTAAAATCAAAGCTGTGGACATTTTAGAAGGGTTCAGAAGAACACCTAATGAAATTTTTTATTTTAGGCCCGCAGAGATCAGGTCTGAGGCCAGAAATTGGTGCCAGAGTAAGTGCCTTTCTGTGCTTGTGCTCTCCTGCTCTTCCTGTCCTTGTATGCTCCTCTGGACACAATGGGATGTGTTGTCATTTCCTGGGACTTCTGTTGAAGGCAGCTGGTTTTTTTTCCAAGGTGATTCTTATGTTTCCCCTCATGGCTTCCCCAGGTGACCAACCTCCATTTCCAAGGTGTCCTGCTCTGCCACTGTCACTCTGGGAGAGCTCTTTGTGACCTTGAAGAAGGACATGGACTCTGAGGTGGATGAGGTTGCTCGGCTCCTTCTCCAGATGGTGTCCAGCTCCCCAGAATTTGTTCAGAAAGCAGCCAGTCAGACCCTGGGACTCCTGCACGAGCAATGACTGCTTTCATGGACATGGGAGCCAAGTAGGTTCTTCTTCTTTTAGTGATATTCTTCACCTTCATGTGTGTGGGAGGGAGAAGGGATGAGAGAGAGAATGGGAATTCTGGGAGGGAAGGGTCCTGTATCCTGCATGTTCTGGGAACTCAGTGACTTGATTCTCTGAACAACCTCACTTCTTCCCTCTTGTTGCCTATTTCTGCCCTCCTGCAGCCTATTAGTTCTCAGAATCACAGAACTGCAGAATGTGGGGAGTTGGAAGGGGCCCATCAGGACCATCGAGTCCAGCTCCTGGTCTTGCCCAGAACAGCCCAAGGGTCACATCAAGTGCCTGAGATTGTTGTCCAAATGCTCCTTCAACCCTGTCAGGCTTGGTGCTGTGACCTCTGCCCTGGGGAGCCTGTTCCAGTGCCCAGCCACCCTCTGGGTGAAAAACCCTTTTTCCTGATATCCAAACTAAAGCTCCTCTGACTCAGCTTCCTGCTGCTTCCTGGAGTTCTCCCAGTCTGTCAGATTTTCCTAGATGTGGTGATCAGTGGGGAAGGGAAAGTGCCTGCAAAGGCCAAGGATAGAGCCTTGTGCTTTTGTGGGCAGAGGGACAATTGCAATTGCAGCTGTGAGCAGTGTTTGGTATTTTACAGTGCTGACCACAGAGGCCCTGGGAAAACCATGTCTCCTCATGATGCCATTAACTTGAGAAATGAGTAGGGTCCTTGCCCCCATGGAGCACATGGGGGACAATCTGCTGGGTGTGGCACAGCCTGCACAGCAGGTGCAGCTCCTGCCAAAGGAGTCTTGTATGACTGTCCTGGCCTTAGAGCTCTGCTTTCTATTCAAACTGATGTTTCATGTTAGCCTTGAGATGATGAATCACTTCACAGGCACCTTCACAGGCTGACTGCCATGGGACAGTTGAAGCAAATGCTGCCTTAAATGTTGGTGCTGGGCCTGATAGTTCCCAAGAGACACTCTCTAGAACAGGACAGCCTGGCTAAACTGCCTGCCACCCTTTCCTCAGCTTTGCAATAGGGTAAAACATTCAGATGCATCCATTGCCAAGCCCCACAGAAGAAATAGGCTGCATTGCTGGATATTCTGTAACTTCATAGCCCACAACGTGTTTTCCCTGCATTTGTTGTTTTCCAAAGTTCTGCAGATTTGGGGATACATGGGTAAAAAGAGCCTCAATCCTGCTGCAGGTCTCTGTGGCGTGCATCTGCCCCTGCTCTCTCCATTGCCCTTCCTACTCATGGCATGGGGGGCCTGAAGCAGCTCCAGATGGAGGACAAGGTGAAGGGCAGTCATGGCTCAGCCTCACACAGAGGTGAGGGGGGAGCTGGGCCAGTCTCTGCTGGGAGGAAGGGTCTGGTGGCAGCCCAGAGAGGCTGTGCACATTGCCAGGGAACAGCTGTGCCCTGCACGTGCCCCTGCAAGGAGCTGTGCTGCTGCCAGTGCCCCTGGAGCTGCGGAGCTGCTGAGCTGTGGGGCAGGCAGAGGAGCAGGAGGGTGCATGTGCAGCTGAGCCATTCCTGGAGAGCACAGGGCTCTGGGCTCCCTGCTGTCCCAGGGCAGCCCAGAGGCCAGGCTGTGCCTGTGCCAGCTCTGGGCAAGTGGCTCAGGGTTTGCCCTGGCCTGCCTCAGTGTCTGCCAGCAGGAGCATGTTTCCTTGTGCAGCTGTTTAGACATTTCCAGGAAATGTGCCCCAGGAAATATGGAGCTTCAGCTGCTTTAGGTTTGCATGGCAGCCTCTGTTAAACTTTGTGTCTCCATTTTGCAGATCTGACTGATTACAGTCTTACTGAGAAGTTTTCTCTGGACACTTCCGATGTTCCCTCACCCACAAAGTCCTCGCCTCCCATCCAGAAGAGCTCTCTTTCCTCCAAGCTCAGGAAGAAGCTGCCGCCTGTATGGAGAGTGTTTGAAGAATAGAATTGATGTGTTAGGCTTCATAGTTACAGCTGTACATATGTTCTGATCTTTAGATGTAGTTTTGAATTAATGTGTTTTGATTCTGTCTTTAAGTTTTAGTGACATATTTTTAATTGTATATATTTCATTTTGATCAGTAAAAAAGTAAATAAATAAATAAAATTTAAATAAACCAAGAGGAGAATGTGAGACCAGGACCTGCTAGCCCAGAGATTATGGGAGTGCAGCTCACTCAATGTGCCAGTGTCTCACCACATCCTTTCCTCAGTGGGCCTCTCCTCTTCCTCTTTGGCCATCTTTTTTCTTCTGTCATTTGTGCTGCTGTTTTCAACTTGTCATTGTAACAGGGCCACCACTGACCTGTTTGAGGGACAATGGATCCAAAAGATCCTGTATAGTCAAAGGTTTTCTACCTAGGTGTGTTCTGTGCTCACCAAAGGCCTGAGCAAAGAAACCAAGAGAAGTGTGCCCAACTCCCAAAGCTTTGCTCCTTTGCAATCTCCCACAGATCTGGCTCACGGGTGTCTTCAATCACAATTCCATAGGTAAGTTGAAGTCATGTATTTCACTGGGAAAAGATGCACTGCTTTGGCAAAGTCACCTCTATGTGTATTTACCCGGGAGAGCATTGCAGCTGTGTTGTTTGCACCTTGTTTGCAGAAGGATGAGTGCACTGGGAGGCCAATAACAAGTGACAAGGGTTCCTCCAATCTGTACTGCAGCCTGGGTGCCATTCAGCCCAGAGCTAGGAGATCATTTGTACCCATGGACCAGTGCTTGCCAGTGGAATGAATTCCTGCACAGCTGGAAGAAGCAATTCTGGATTCAGCTCCAGCTGTTGGTGGGCTGCATGATCATTGACAATGCTGCCCTTCCAGAAATTATTCTGCAGTTTCCTTTCATAGTCATTTGAAGCTTTTAAACTTCACATTTCAATTTGCTTTGCCTTAGGGAAAAACACTTCTGGGCCCAGTGCAAACTGTAACCTTTTGACAGCAAAGTCCTCATGGTTGCCAGCTTCTGATGTTAAACAATGTCACCTGGCTGCATGTGCTTGCTTAGCTCTGGGTCTAGTCCCATCCCAGTAAAGCCCAGGCAGGGTGGCACACTGCAGGGAAAACTGGTCCATGAGCTTATGGGGTTGGCATCAGCAGCAGAGTGAATGTGCCCTTTGGGGATTCCTCTGGAGACAAAATTAGGGACCTACCCCATGCCACAATATTCTCTTAGATCTTTCTAAAATATCCTAGAAAAGGTTGTGAAACTTCACATCTCCTTGCACACCCACAGTTTGAAGAGGGGGATTTTTGTCCCTCCTCAAAGTCATTGCTCTTGCACATCAGAAACATGAACATCCACCAACAGGAATGGTGCATGGTCCTGCTGCTGCTGCTGCTGCAGAGGACTGGGCAGTGCAGACCTGGATGTTACCAATATGAGCACTTAATTAGCATTTCATGCTCCTTCAAGCTGTCCAGATCTCAGGGCTTTTTGTTTCAAAGCAGCCACTGCACCTCTAGGGAAGGTGGCTTCATATCTAGGGAAGAACAGGAAATGGGAAACTGCGACTGCCAGCCTTGCAGGAATGTGGGGGAAAACCTGAAGTGTCTGCATCAAAAGATGAATGGGAAGAGTGTAATTGTCAAAGCAAACGCTTCGTTAGGATAGCAGGAGCAGTTCTTTACTGCATGCTTGCATGAATATCATTTGGGATCTCCTTTTTGTGTCTCATGCAGAAAAGGAGCTCTTAATAATACCACACTACTTAAACCAGATTGGGATGCAGCTCTGTAGTGGTTCACAATGAAGCAGACTGCCTGCTGTGTCACTGCCAGCCCTGCTGAGCCTGCGAGGGACTGTAGTGTATCCCATGCCTGTTTTGCCTCCAAGCAGAGCTTGGTTTTCCTCATTAGTGTGGAGTAAATACAAGTGTAATAACATGGACAATTAAACTGGCCACTTTGGAGGATATGCTCATGCTTTCGCATGTCAGTCCTGTACCTCATGCTCCCATGGCTTGTTACTCATCATAAAGTATTTTAACAAAAAAACCTCAGCTCTCATGTTATATCTGAATAAAATTGCACAAGATCATCAAGAATTCTGCTGTCAGAAACAAGACAAGAGCCTTCTGACACTCACTTGCAGCTGTCCTGGATTGCTGCAGCACTTTGTGAAAAGCTGCTGCAGACAGAGTGTTTGGAGTTGGTTTGGGCCTTTATGAAAGATCTGTGGAGCAGTGTGCAGGGCTCTCCTGGCAGGAAACTGTTTGTCCAAGCCCAGGGACACGGTGCCGGCAGGAGCGGAGCGGCCCCGCTCCCAGCCCGAGAGTCTGTGGGCTGAGCCACGCCGGGGAGAAAAGGCAGCGAGGGCTGCAGCCCAGCTGATCACTGCCCTGCCCGCTCCATGGAGCTCTGCCATGGGAGAAAGCCGACGCCGGACGAGTCCCCGAGCTTCCATCAGCTGCTGGAACTGCTCCGTGACAGCTCCTGTTCTTCCGAGAGAGACCCCAGCGCCTTCTTGTAACGCGTGTCATGGGGGGATTCTGTTTGTTAATAAACTGTGGGGGGTTTTCCACTTTCATCTATCAGTAATAATTTCCTATTGCTGGAAAGGGGTTGTTGGAACACTTTAGAGGAGACGACTTATTGCACAATATCCTGTTTGAAGTTGTCTGAAACTGCGTGAGACAGATGGCTTCACACAGGAGCATCCCCAAGGCTGCTGAGGGGAAGGCACAGAGGAAGACAAACCCAGTATTTCTGAGGGAAACTCCTTGACACCAAACCAACCTGAGCTGTCAAACAGCAGACCTGATGTTTCGACACATGGGCCAAAGGGGAAACCTTTCAGTGTGTTTGGTCCAGGCTGGGTTATGCTTGAGGCAAAGGTGTGTCAGTGTGTTGGATAATACTCTTTTCTTGACCTAGAGATGGGGACACTGAGAGGTGTTTTAAAAACTTATATTCCATTTTCAGTCTCATGAGAAGGGTGAGAAAATACACATAATTTACACCATCACAATCAGAAGCCAACTATTTCCTAATTACAGTAGTTCTTGGTCTATCAGATTTTTGCCATGCCATGTTGTAGATGCCTTAAAGCCAATTATTTAAATCTACCCCTCGTGGGTCCCACTACAATGCATCTTTCATAGCTCTATTTTTCCAAAGTCTTATTTGCAAGGCCATCTTTTGAAACTTTTTTCTAGCCCCATTTTTCTCTCAACAATATCTGTCCTATTCCATGGCATTTTTAAGTTAACATTTCTTGTCTCAAGATTTATATACAGATTCATACGGTGTGGGCCTTCTATTAGGCTCTTAAAACTTTCTACAAATCCATTTCCCCCATCAGTGCACTTGGTTCCTTCTCTCCTCATTGTGCCTGGCAAGCACAGGAGCCCAGAGCTCCTGCAGAACCCATCACAGCACTCAGTGGGAGCAACCTTGTGTCCAGTCCTCGCCTGGAGCTGTGGTGCCCAGCATTCCACCACACTGGAATGAGGAACTGTTCCTGCTCTTTCAGAAGGAGCTAAGGAGGTTTGGCCTTCAGATCAATTGTCTGCAGGCTCCTGCAGTGCCTGGTGCTGCTCCCTTGCCAGAGGCACCCCAGGCCAGGGGGGCACATCTGGGCTGCTGTGTCTGGCTCTGGGGCTCCCTGTTCTGGGCAGTGAGGAGGAGCTGCAGAGGCTCTGCAGGACTGACAGGATGGGCTTTGGGGCTGGCAGGAGAAGCTGAGGGACCTGGGCTGCTGGAGCTTCTCAAGAGGAGGCCCAGGGCTCATCCTGCAACTGCTCCAAGGGTTTTTTCAGAGAATCCCAGAATCAGCAAGGGTGGAAGAGGCCATGGAGATCATCAAGTCCACCCTGTGCCCTGACCCCGCCTTGTCTCCCCTGAGCCTCCTCCAGGATAAACAACTGCAGGTCCCTCAGCCACTCTTCACAGGACTTGTGTTGGTCCAGACCCCTCCCCAGCCTTGTTGCCCTTCTCTGGACACGCTCCAGCCCCTCCATGGCCTTCCTAAACTGGGGGCACCAGAACTACAAACAGCACTCAAGGTGCTGCCCAAACAGTGCTGAACACAGGGAAACAATCCCTGCCCTGCTCCTGCTGGCCACACTATTCGTGTTCCAGGCCAGGAGCCATTGGCCTTCTTGGCCACATGGGCACACTGCTGGCTCATGTCCAGCTTGCTGTCCCTCAGTCCCTGCAGGTCCCTTTTACTGCCTGGCTGCTGTCCAGCCCCTCTGGCACCTTGTTGAGGGAGGGATGCAGGGAGGGAACGGGTCCAGATCCAGTCCTTCCTGAAATGTAGTGTTTGCTGGCACTGCCAGTTCCCTGATCTTGATATTTCCATATTCTGGCACAGCCCAAGTGCAGCAACTTGCTAGCAAAGAAAGGCAAAACCAAGCAAATACCTGGTACCTACAGCAACCCGATCTCATGTTTGCTGACACCCCCAGTACCAAGATCTGGAATTTTTCAGATGCTTGCACAGCATAATTCCAGCAATTTGCTGGCACAGAAAATAAGCATCTGGCAATTTCCCAATGCCGGCACATTCCGCACCAAGATCTGACATGCCCTGGCACTGCCAGTGCCCACCTCTGGCAATTTCCCTCTTCGGGCACCACCCATATCCAGAATTTGCTGGCAAAGAAAGCTAAAACCTGGCAATTTCCCCTTGCCAGCACCGCCGATTCTGGAGTTTGTTGGCAGCAGGATCCCAAGAAAGATGGAAGGAAAGAAGGAAAGAAAAGAGGAAGGCATCCAGACCCAGTCCTTCCTGGAGCCTGCAGCCTGAAATGGGCTGTTTGCTGGCACTGCCAGTGCCCAGATCTGGAAATTTCCCTATTCTGGCACAGCCCAAGTGCAGCAATTTGCTGGCACAGAAATCCAAAACCTGTGGCAGCTTCCTGCTACTGGGTCTGGCACCACCCACATCTTGTGTTTCCTGCACCAGAACCAAGATTTGGAAATTTCTCAGTGCCAGCAGAGCCCAAATCTGGCAGATTTCTGTGGCTGGCAATGACACCACCCAGATCTGGTGTTTGTTGGCAGCGCCAGCGCCCAGATCTGAAAACTTCCTGGTACTGGCACAGCCCAAGTCCAGGGATTTGCTGGCACAGAAAGCCAAAATTTGGAGATCTGCAGTTTCTGGCTCCAGCACCATCCAGATCTGGTGTTTTCTGGGACCGCCAGTGCCCAGATTTGGAAATTTCCCGATGCCTTCACAGCCCAGGTCTAGCAATTTGGTTTTAGCTCGCTTAGGAAGAGAAGTTCCTTGGACTGTGACTTTCCTTTTTCTTGGAACTGTTTAAACCTGCTCTGGACTGAAAACCCAGAAGAACACCGGCAGCAGCTCACCCCTGTGGCCCACCGAGGTCTGGGACGCTGCATTCCAGCGCCAGAGGGACTTAAAAGAGACCGAGTGAGCCAACTACAACCCACAAAAAGGACTTTCTGAATTTGCCATCTCTTCAGCACTGTCAGAGGTTTGATTTCATATTATTCATTTTTCATGCTTGTGAATAATTTACTTGTTAAATAAACAGGGTTTTTTCACTTTTCTTGAGGGAAGTCTTTTCCTGAGCTAGTAGGGGGAGGGGCCGTTTGAACTTGCTTTCTAGACGGACCCCTTTTGGAGATTTCCTCCCCAAATTTGCCCTAAGCCAGCACAAACAGTTACAATGAAAATTGCACCAGTGGCATCATTTCCTGGTGGCAAATCTTGTGACAGAAAATTGACCTTATTCTCCATGAGAGATTCTTGGGAAGAGCAGACAGGAGAAGATTCCTGGAAAACTGAAACAGCTTTCCAGAAGTGAAATGAAAATGAAAGAAACAATCCAAGATATTTTCCTCTATTTATTTCTATGCTCCCCTTTTCCATGTTGCACTACTTCTCCATCCCAGTAATTCCAGACGCACTGCACCTCTAAGATCAGTGACTTAGTGATTTTTAGACACTCTAAAATACCATGAGCCAAATACAGTTTTCCTTCCCCTGGTTTTACAGGAAAGCAACACTGCAGGTGTCAGTGCAGTGCTGGGGTCAGGTAGGAATCCTACCCCAAGGGAAGGTGCCCTACAGTGTTTGACCCTCAGCAAGGACAATGCACAGCAGCAAGTGAGGGGATCGTTGTGCCAGTGTGCAGGAGTCAGGGCTCTGCATCTGCGCTCAGCGCTGCAAAGTTCCCGTGTTTGGGCAGACGGAGGGACTGTCCCCGGGGCGCGCGGGGCTCGAACGAGGGGCTCGTGAAGGGAGCGGGGAACTGACACGGGGACGAACGGCCCCGGTGCTTCAGTTGCAGCGGCGGCAGCGGCGGCAGCAGCGGCGGCGGCAGCAGCGGCGGCGGCAGCAGCAAAAGAGGATAGACTAGAAAAATCGTTCTAGCGTTCTTTCTCTTTCTCTTTCTCTCGCTCTTTCTCTCCCTTTCCCGCTACCGGGCACTCTTCTCTCGGGGTCCCTTGCGCGGCGTCCCTCTCCTCTCCCCGCCTCCCTGTCCCCTGCAGGGCCGGGCCATGCCCCCGGCCCGCCCCCGGCCCCGGGCGGGGCTGCCCCGTGCCCGGCCCCGGCCGTCCCGCCGCGGTCTCGCCTCCGCCCGGCTCTGGCTGTACTGGCGGTGGCGCTGCTGGGCGGGCATCAGTGCCTGGTGCGGGGGAGGCATCGCCGCCCTTTGCCTCCGCCTGGCCCGAGCCCGGCCCCGGCCCCGGCCCCGGCCCCGACCCCGGCCCCGGCCCCGGCCCCGGCCCCGGCCCCGGCCCCGGCCCCGGCCCCGGCCCCGGCTCCTCTCGGGGCCCGCGGAGCACATACGCGGCGCGGCCGCTCCCGCCGCCTCCGCTGCGGCTTCCCCGGCCCGAGCTCCGCCGCTCGGCAGCGCGGCCGGCGGCCCCCAGCCTCCCGTGCCGCGTTCCCGGGAGCCAACGCCTGGGCATGGCCGGCCCGGGGCGGGTGAGGGGCGCTCGGGGGCCGTTGCTGGCCCCGGGCCGAGCGCTGACAGCCGCGTCCCGCCCGCAGGGACGGCGCAGGAGGCCCTGCAGGAGCGGTACCGGCTGGGATCGCTGCTGGGACGCGGCGGCTTCGGCAGAGTCTTCGCGGCAACGCGGCTCTCGGACGGCGCCCCGGTGAGCGGCGGGGCCGGCGGCGGGCGCAGGAGGAGGGGATGGAGGAGGAGGAGGACGGAGGGCAGAGGATGGGGCTCGCAGTGCGGGCAGCGAGCTCACCCCGCTGCTGGCCTTGGCTTGCAGGTGGCCATCAAAAGGGTGCCACGGAACCGCGTCCGGCACTGGGGCGAGCTGGTGAGTGAGCGGGACCAGCAGCCGGGGCTGCCGGCCAGGGATGAGCCGGGGCCCGGCACGGTGGGAGCCGCCAGGACGGCCCGAGGGAGAGCGGGCGTGGGGCCAGCGCAGGGCGCAGAGCATCCCGGGCTGGCTGAGGGCTTCCCCAGGCCTGGCACGGCATCGGCCCCAGTGACGGCATCGTGCTCCTCCCGCAGCCCGACGGCACCAGCGCACCCCTGGAGATCGTGCTGCTGGCCAAGGTGTCCACTGGCTTCCCCGGTGTGGTCCAGCTGCTGGAGTGGCTCGAGCTCCCCAACTGCATCGTGATGGTGCTGGAGCGGCCAGAGCAGTGTCAGGACCTGCATCGTTTCATTGGGGCACGGCGGTTCCTGCCCGAGGAGGAGGCGCGGGAGCTGTTCCGCCAGGTGCTGGAGGCCGTGCGGCACTGCACCAGCTGCGGGGTCCTGCACAGGGACATCAAGCCAGAGAACATCCTGGTTGACCTGGACACCGGGCAGGCCAAACTAATTGACTTTGGCTGTGGCACCTACCTGCAGGACACAGTCTACACACACTTTGCAGGTGAGCCTACCCAGGGCTGTGCTCCCCCTGCTGACATCTCATGGCCCAACATCTCACAGCCCAAGCTGGCTGTGGCAGTGGGGATTCTCCCTTTTGCTGCCAGTCAGGGCACTGAATCTTCAGCTGAGTTGCTTTAGAGCAGGGCTGGGTGGGCAGCCATCTTCCAGCCCTGCTGGCAGCCTTTGCCAGCCACTCTGCCCAGGACTGGGGCTGGGCTGGGGCAGCCAGCCCGACCAAAACCCCCGTGGGTGGGGGTAGCAGAGAGGGAGGGTGGAACCTGTGCCCCAGCCAGTTTGGTGTGCAGATGAGAGGAAGGTCTTGGGCTGCTCCACTCGCCCTGTTTCCCTTGGCTTCATAATATTTTTGTGGCAATGCAGGCAGGGAGGATAAGGGCATGTTTTTTCCCCAGCATGGAGTGGGTTTTTCCTTTGCATGTCATGGTTGGGCCTAGCCAGGGCTGCCCTCTTCCAGCACCAGAGGCTTCTTTTCCAACCCTAACTTTGTGCACAAGTCCCAGATGCTGGCGAGAGGGCAGTGGTCACCCTGTGTGCCCCTGATGCAGCCCCCGCGGGCCCAGGGATGCTGGGGCCAGGCTCTGGGAGCAGCAGCATCCCCCTGATGAACTCCATCTGTATTCCATAGGAACATTGTCCTACAGCCCCCCAGAATGGAACGACTTTGGCTGGTACCATGGCGAGGCAGCAACAGTCTGGTCCCTGGGCATCCTGCTGCACCAGATGGTCTGCGGGGAGCACCCTTTCAGGAGGGGCCGGAACCTCAGCTGGGGCCAGCTCCCGCTGCCACAAGGGCTCTCTCAAGGTGGGTCCTCTTCTCTGGGCACGGGGGGAATCCCAGTGCTGGGAGCCAGCAGCGGGCTCGTGGGCATCCCGCTCTGGCAGCTGCTGAGGAGGTGGCACATGTCCTGCTCTCCTCCAAAACAGGGAATTGTGGGAAAGTTTAGGCCCAGCTCAGAGCGCATCCAGCATGGCCTGGGCATGGGAACAGTGGGGTAAAGCAGACAGGAGCCTTCTCTGGCTGACCATCAGTTTCTGCTTTCTCTCCCCAGAGTGCAAAGACCTGATCTGGTGGTGTTTATCCGTGAACTCCTTGGACAGACCCACACTGGAAGACCTGTTCTGTGTTCCTTGGATGCAGGATATTCCTCTGCCATAGAAGAAGGGAGAGCACCACAGGCACACTTTGATCCAGGGCCCTGGTAAGTTCCTGCTCCACATATGCCTTGGCAATGAGAAGCAAAGGAACCCAACCCTTTTTGTGCTGCCAGTGTCACTGGACCGGGGTCATGGGATGGGAACACACAGCCCTTGTGCTGGAGCTGAGCTGCTCTGCCCAGCACTGGTGGCTGCCATCCCAGCTGGTTTTGCTTGTCCTGGTTCCCTGACAGCTGGGGCCCTGGGCAGAGCCCTGAGAGCCTGGTCTGCCCGCAGGGAAGGAGAAGGAGCCCCTGGAGAAGCTGTACCGGGTGGGGATGATGATGCTGCTGCTGCTGGAGACAGCGAGGGTGACATCAAGGATGACAAGCTTTTCCTCAGCCTGGCCACTGGAGGCTGAAGGTGATGCAATTTGATTCTGGCACCTTCTTCAAAGCCAAACTCCACGGGGAATTTGCAGATGAGTCCCCATCTGGGGAAATTCTGCCAGATTTGGGCATGACCCAGCATGGCGGGGAACCAAACGCTCCCCCTTTGCTGGGGCAGATGCAACTCATTCTTCAGTCGCTGCCCAGCTTCTTTTGGCAGGGCTGGGAGGATGGGCTGGGGCGGGTACGAAATGGGAGTGGGGTCCTGGCTCTGCCAACAGCCCCCAGCACCCACCGTGCCCCGGGCTGGGGCTGGGGCTGGGGCAGCCAGCCTGACACAAACAAAGCCCCATGGTGGGAGCAGAGGTGGGGCTCCAGAACCTGTGCACAGCTGCTTTGCTGTGCAGGCAAGGAAGGGCTTGGGCTGCTCCACTGCCCTTGTTTGCTTTGGGGTCACCGTGATTTTGGGAGGCAGTGCAGGGGGCAAGAGAGAAAGTGTGGGATTCCCTCAGCCATGGCTGGGTTTTTCCCTAGCATGTAGGGGTGTGGCCTTCCTCAAGGCCCTGACAGAGATAAGAGTTTTTACTGTTTTTCTTGTTTTCCCTTTTTGTCTCAAAACTCTTGTCAATAATGTGTTGTTTGTTATTCCAGAGGAAGCATTTGAGGTGGTCCAGTGTGGATGGGGAAGTGCTTGGGAGCAGCTGTGGCGTGGATGGGCCGTGCCCTTGGAGAAGGCTGAGGCCATGGTTTGGGAGCAGCTTTTCTTCCAGCCGTGGCTGGTGTGAGGTGGGTTCCTGTGTGCTTGGCAGGGTGGGATCAGAGCTTTTGGGAGCTGGCAGCGAGCACTGGAGCATCCTGCTCTGGGCAGCTGCTGAGGGCTGGATGTGCCGTGGCTGGCTGCAGGCTGGGCACATGTCCTGCCCTCCTGCTCTGTGCCAAAGGCAGCAGGGATGGGCAGCGCTGGGCACAGCTCTGGGCACAGCCAGCATGGCCTGGGCACCACAGGCCTTGGCACAAGGGCACAGGAGCCCTCAGCTGACGGGCGGTTTCTGCTTTCTCTCCTTGCAGCCGGGCTCTGCGGGTGCTGAGGCTGCTCTGGGCTCTGCCAGGGCTCTGCTGGGCTCAGCCCTGGGCCCAGCTGGGCTGGCTCTGCCCTCACATTGCTCTCACAGATTTGCATCAGACGAGCCCGTTGTGAGCACAGCGCCTGAGCTTTCTGCTTTGGCCGGTGAGTGAGACTCTGCTGCAGGCCCAGAGATTGCAGCTGGGGACACACATCCAACTGGCAAGGACCCAAACTCTCCACAGTCCCGTCTGAACACCTGGATCTGTGCAGGGTGTTTTCTTCTTGACTGGCTGGAATTGTGCAATTGCATTTTCTTCCTCCTCTAGCAGTGCCACGAGTGGGCCAAAGCTGGCGAGTGGGCTGTGTTCCTGAGGCAGTGCAGTCTGGAGCTGGTGGATGGAGAATTGCCCTTCTGCACTGCCAAACCAGAGCAAAAAGCCGTAAGTGGGACTTCGTGTCTCTAAGAAATCCCTGACAGTTACAACAGGAATGTGCAGCTCATTCCCAGGCTGAGAAGGAAGGTCATCTTCTAAAGGATGTGGGCTTTGACAGAGTTTCCATTCCCAGTCCTGCTTGGAGCTGGAAGGGCACGAAGCAATTTCCTCTTGCTTTGAGCACAATTTCAAATACCAGTGTTGGGAACAAAGCCCAAAATCTTTTAAGAGGCCGCTGAGGTCAGTAAGATGGATCCATGCCATCAGCACATTTACAATGTAAAGAACTGAGTTCTCTTTTGAAAAAGATCATTTACCTCTTAATGCAAAGAATGTATCTTTGCATTTATGTTTTGTTTTTTTCACTAACATTGTGTTAGGTTTTTTCTCTAATACTTGGATTTTATGCTTATCTTTTACAATTTACCTATTTTTTTCCTTTTTCCTCTTTTTTCCTTTCAATAGAAAACATGTCCTACAAAAGGAATGTCCTTTGCTCCCGGTTCCTGTGTGGAGCAGCTCCCTTCCTGCTGGCTGAGCTGCTCAGGCAGAGCCCGGCAGCTCCTGGCCCTGCAGGGCTGAGGCTTTTCCCCGTTGCTGGGCACAGAATGATGGAGCAGCACTGCTGAACACGGGCACACAGAGGGACCAGCAGCAGCTGCCTTTGGCCACCTGAGGCTCCAGGGCCCAAACTCTGAGCAGCCAGGGCTGGAAGAGACTGGCAGGATCTGGTCCCTGACTCTGGGGCAGGGCTGCACAAATGACCCCGCAGCAGCAGCAGCAGCAGCAGCACATGGAGCTGACTTTGAGCACAGCCCCTGCCCCTCTTCCCTCCCCTGTGCAGCGGTGTCACAGCAGCCTGAGGCACCTGGGAGCCCCCAGTGCCAGCAGGGACTGGAGATGGCAGCCCTGGGCTCCTGGAGACTGTGCAGGGAACAGAGCTGGGCACTCCCTGTCCATGGGGAGCTTCCAGATGGAAAAGGCTGCTGTGCCCAGGCAGCTGCAAAGGCAGAGAAAGGAGGCTCTGGAGCACTGGATCTGTGCCAGTGCCACAGTCCTGGGCAGCAGCCAGCGAGCCCTGGGGGAGCAGAGGGCACAGCAAGAGGGACAGAACCAGGCAATGGCAGAGACTGGAGAGAGCCAGGCCTGGGAGCAGGAACAGCTGCTCCATTGCATTCTTGGAGAAAGCTCTTGGCTGGTTGAAAGCGCTGAAAGGCGTGAAGGGCAGAGAGGAGGCCACAGCAAACAATGCTCCTGTTTGCACAGCCTCCCCTCTCTGTGTCCCAGAAGGAATTGCATTGAGTGGATTCGTCTCTCCCAGTCGTCTCGTTCAGCATGAGCAGCTCAGCACCAGGAGCTTAAGGAGCTGAAGCCTCAGGCCACAGGAGCTGGGCAAGAGGGAACTTCGTAAGCAAAGTAATGCTGCTAAAATAGCCCCAGCTGAATGCAATGGATAGAATCATAGAATCACAGAATCCTCTCTGTTGGAAAAGCCCTCTGAGCTCACCCAGTGCAGCCGGGCACCCAGCAGTGCCAAGCCCAGCACTAAACCACATCCCTCAAGTGCCAAGGCCTGGACACAGCCCTGAGTGAGGCCTGGACAGCAGGCCCTGAGCCAAAGGTGGCCTCTGGATGAACCTTCCAACCAAACGTTATCTTTGTATCTGCTCCCTGATGAAATATGCATGGTCATTAGCATTGAGATAGATGTAGCCACTCCTTAGTGAAACATGTATTGACCTTTGTGTATTTAGAAGCCAGACAAAGCCATGGAATCTGACATCTGGCCTTGTTTGGGACTGTATGGTCAAAGTCACCTCCCTTGGTTCCTCCTTGAGCCCTGGCCAGGCTTTGGGAGGGACCCAAGAGGAGGATGAAAGCAGATGTTGCCACACTAGCAGTGCTGTCAGTTTGTTCATTCAGCCCTGTCAGAGCTGGGCCCTCTCCCAGCGGGGTTGGAGCCTCACCTGGGGTTGGAGGCACCTGCAGGAATTCCCAGTGCCCAGGAGTGGCTCTGCAGCCCTTGGCTGTGACAGCTTCCCCAGCTGCTGTGTGGCTCTGGGGGATGGTAAAGGCTGAGGGTAAATGCTGCTGGATCTTTGTTAATCACTGCAGGCAATCTTTGGTGGGGATGGTTGGGTGCATTGCTGAGCTGCTCCTTTGGTGATTCTTTGCTGCTCTGAACTGCAGGAAATGACACTGATTCCTTCATCTGGACTCTGTGTCTTTGGTGCTGACCCTGCCCACTGGTAAAACAAAACTGGCCCAGTCTGGCCAGATCCCAACAAAATGTCACTTGTTCAGTGTCAGTGTGAGGAATCAGTCCCATCAGAAATTCCCAGCTGGGAAGCCCTTCCCTCGAGTTCCCTGGCTCTCGAGTGGGCTGAGGTCGGAGCCCCGTGGGAGCAGTGGGACAGTCAGGTAAAAGAAGCTGCACCCCTGGATGTCTTCAAATGCATCCAAAAATTGCACATGGAAAAGGAAAAGACTTTGTGTGTTTGGGCAGACAAAGATGAATTTGTTGAGAGTACATAGGAAACAGCACCTTCAGAAGGAGCAATTATTGTTGGAATGCTCCCACATGGAGCAACAGGAAAAGGTTTTAATCTTGAGCTCAGATGCATTTGTACAAGTGAAATATCAGTATAATAAATAACAATATATGTATTTATAGAATAATAAGGCATTATTATATATGTATATATATATTTATATGTCTTTATATATATATATATATGTTTTTATCTATCTGTCTATATGTATATCGATATGTATATCTATATATAAAAGAATAATAATGTGAAATAGTGCTCACACTACTAATTTGGTAGCTTTGGCTGCTCAGGGATGTAACACTAAATACCCTACAGAACAGGATTGGCCAGGACCCTAATGTCAGTGGTCAACTTTGTGAGATTGTATACAGTGAAAAAGGGAGGAAGGGAGGAAATTGGCTATTTTTACTGGGTGTGCTGATACTGTGATGCAGAGTGCTTTGTCTGTTCCTGTGAAAAATACAGTGATTAAGCCTGCAGGGTTCTTCATGTACCAGACTATCCACAAGCTGCAGGATTGGTTGTGCAGGTGAAGGGGTTGTTAAAAGAGCAATCGAAAAATGAGGAGATGGGAACCTTTGCCCATGGAGAACCCATCTCCCAGACGTGCTCCATGCCCTTCACAATGGCCCACTGGGAAAATGAAACCCCCTGGCTGTGCACGGCTGCCCCCAATTTGCAAATCCAGCCATGGGCAGTGAGACTTGGGCTGCCTGGGAAATTGTTCTGGTTGTGATGGCCCCTGGCAGGGCCAGCCCAGAGGCTGCAGGGCTGGGCCTTCATGCATTGGAATTAATGAGGAGAAATTCAAAGCAAATGAGAGCTATCAGTACTGAAACAGGAGTTCAGATTCCTCCAGGACACTTTGCTTTGGTAACTGCTCCCATGGAGCTTGGCCTTGCAAAGTGTTCCTGTCATGGCAGGAGGAATTGATGCAGAATGTCTAGGTGAAATTACAGTGATTCTGAAAACAATAATGAACAAGACTAGATTATTCAACCCCATGACAGGGTAGCACAATTATTGATCTTGCAATTTTAGGAACGATTGTGAAAACAGGAGATCCACCTCCAGTCACCACTGTTTGTGGAGATAAAGGGTTTGGATCCAGCAGCCCTAATAATAGAGCCAGAGTGTGGGTCTGGAGGCCAAAAGGCCCTCCCGAGGCAGCTGAAGGAGCAGCTCCTGGGAAAGACAACTCTGAGTCCTGAAACCTAGGAAGGAACATTGGGATTGTGTCCCTGCAGCCAAGGATTCTGTGTGAGAACCAGTAGATCTGCTAGGAGATTGTTTTGCACATCCTGCCAGACCAGATCTCCCTGTTTGCCCCAAGGGCCCCTTTGGGAAATGCTCTGATCCACGGGGCTCCATGTGAAGGCTGCTGTGATCCTGAGGGACTTGCACAGGAATTCCATCCAGGAGCCTGGGTGCCCATCAGAGACTGGGACCCGGCCCCTTCCAGCCAGAGGGGAAAGGGCCCCCCAGGCCTTGTTAGCCCAGACAGCATGGTAAAGCTGAACAGCAAAGGGCCTGGGGGCATTATTCTGGAATTAAAAAGGTGCCAGCTCCAGGGACAACAGAATTCTTTTTCCTAACTCAAATGAGATTGAGAAAAAAGAATGAAGAACGGTGTCACTAAAGTACTACTGATGTCTGTAAGGTGTACCTTGATAGTCAGCCAGAATCTTTGTCTGCCACAAACACCTCCAGTGTTTCACCAAGGGATTGGTCATCAAAATGTAATGATGGGTTATGATGGATTGCTGAGCTTCTTTTGTAATTCTTTGCTAATGATGATGTGCTTTTCTGAGCTTATCCTTTTGTAAATCTTTGCAGCTGTGCATGATATAAATGACACAATTCCTTCAGTTGGTGTCTGTGTCTTTGGTAGTGACTCTGCCCACGGGTGAAACAGGGCCCCCTCTTGCCTAAGTGTTACCTGGGAAGGCAAAAGCCCTCACTCCAAAATTCCCCCCTTCCTCCCTGTTCCCCCCTTCACACCCTGAGCATGATGTGCTCTGGTCTGGGCTATGCATGGGCTCAGTTGGGATCCCCTGTCCTGGCTGTGTCCCTGCCCAGCTCCCCCGCAGCCCCAGCCCCTCCCCAGCATGGCTGACGAGGGGCAGGACAGGCCTTGGCTGTGCTGCAGCTCAGCAAGAACAAAACCATATCTGCGTGCTCAGCCCTGTGCTCAGCACCCGGCCCAGCAGTGTCTCAGTGCCAGGGGCTGTGCCCTCAGTCCCTGCCAGGGGTTTCCATGGCAGCTGCCAGGCCAGGTGACCCAGGTGTCCACCCCAGTGCCGGTTGCCATGGAAACAGTGCCCAGCCCTGCCCCTTTCTGTCTGGCTGACCTGGCCTTTGGCCCTGGCAGTGCCGGTGGCTGCTGGTTCCTGGTGCATGAGCGCCCAGCGCGGCACAGGGCAGGTGGCCATGGCACAGCCCCGAGCAAGTGATCCCCTCTGGCTCTGGGCACTGACACCAGCCCTGAGCAAGGGCCCAGGGCAGCTTTCCATGGCCACCAACCATCACAACAGCTCCGGGCATTGGTTGCCATGGCACCAAACCAAGGAATGGGTCCCCCATGGCCGTTGCCATGGCACCTGGTGGCACCAACGAGTGTCACTGCAATTGTACCTGGAGCAGCCCTGGCACTCCTTTGTCCTGAGGGTTGCCATGGCAGCTGAGGACAGCATCAGCAGGTGCTCTGCAAGGCCCCTGGGGCAGACGGGAAGGAGCAGCAGAGCAGGGGCTGATCCATCCCCAGTGCACTGCACAGCCCAGGGCAGCATCACAGAGCGTCCTCATGGAGCTGCCAACAACATCCCCCCTCTGCAGCCCTGGCCTCTCCCCCAGCTCACACATGTGCCCCATCCTTGCAGGCACAGACACGGCAGCACTGGCTCAGCAGCCCCTGTTTGCATTGCACACAGCAGGGGGAGCACCCCCATGCTGTTGGTGTGGGGACATGAACCTGAGGGAGCACAAATGCCATCAGCCCCTGGGGCCAGCAAGGGCTGGGGGACACCAGGGAAACCACTCAGCTTTGTCCTGGCTTCTGCAGTCAGCCAGAAAGTTTGTTCCCATCATCTGGGAGTTTCCTGTCTCACTGCAGATGCTGTTGCTCAGAGCCAGGGCTGCCTGACAGCCACCCTCAAACTGCCCTGAGCATTTCCTTTCCATTACCTTTGCTTTCTTTACTTTTCACTGCAACAAATTTGTTCTTTTTGCTCATCACAGGGCGCTTAGAACTGGACACAGCACTCTAGGTGCTGCCCAACCAGTGCGGAGCACACGGGAAGAATCCCTGCCATGTTCCTGCTGGCCACACTGTTCCTGATCCAGGCCAGGAGCCATTGGCCTTCTTGCCCACCTGGGCACACTGCTGGCTCATGTCCAGCTTGCTGTCCATCAGTCCCTGCAGGTCCCTTTCTGCCTGGCCACTCTCCAGCCACTCTGTCCCCAGCCTGTAGTGCTGCAGGGGTTGTTGTGGCCAAAGTGCAGGACCTGGCACTTGGACTTGTTAAACCTCACCTTGTTGGATTTGGGTCCTGGATCCAGCCTGTCCAGGGCCCTGTGCAGAGCCCTCCTACCCTGCAGCAGATCAACACTCCCAGCCAAATTGGTGTCACCAGGGTTCCATGAGGCCCCAAAGCATCCCAATGGTCTCCATGATTCCATGAGGCCTCCCAGTATCACAATGTCTCTTTGGTTCCATGGGACCCCTTGGTGTCACAAAATCCCTTGGATCCTTGGGCCCCGCAGTCTCACAATGCCACTATGGCCCCCAGTGTCCTGCAGTGTCACAATGGATCCTTGGTTCCATGAGGTGTCTGAGTGTAGCAATGCTCTCCTTGCCTCCACAGTGTCACAAGGGCCTCTTCGTCCCAAGGGCCACCACGGTGTCCAACATGTTTCCTTCATTCCAGGAGTCCCTGAGGAGCAGCATTAGCCTCTTGGTTCCATGGGGCCCTGCAGTGTCACAATGGCCCATCGTGACACCAGGTTCTGCTCTGTCACAATGCTCTGCATGGTTCCACAAGGCCCTGCAGGGTCACAGAGGCTTCTTGGTTCCACGAGGCCTCAGAGTGCCACAATGAATTCCTTGGTGCTGCAGTGTCACAATGGAGCTCTGGTGACACAAGATCCTACAGTGTCACCAGAGACCCTTGGTTCCACGGGGCACCACAGTGTCACAATTGTTCCCTCAGTTCCCAGAGTCCCTGCAATGGTGCACTGGCCCCTCGATTCCATTGTTTCCAGGCTTTCCCTGGAAACTCTCCTTGGTTCCACAGTGGCACAATGGCCCCTTGGTTCCACAAGGCCCTGCAGGGTCACAGTGGCCTCTGTGGTTCCAGCAGGACCCAGACTGTCACAATGGACTCCTTGCTTCCATTAAGCCCCACAGTGTCACAATGGCCCCCTGCATCTGTGCTGCCATGTCACACACAGTGTCACCATTGTCCCCTTAGTGCCACCAGGCCCCTTGCTTAGTGTCACAATGGCCCCTTGCTTCCCCAGGGCCCTGCAGTGTCACAATCATCAGAGTCAACCAGGCTGCAAAGGACCTTGGAGAGCATCCAGTCCAACCTGGAACGTAACATCACCTTATCACCCAGACCGTAGCACCAGGTGCCACATCCAGTCTTTCCTTAAACACCTCCAGGGATGGTGACTCACTTGTTCCTGATCCATAGGATTCCCAGGGTTTGGATGAGGGAAATGGTGGGTAAGTGGGGGGGACAAAGCGTTACTGATCGTCAGCTTTAAGCTCTTGATTTTAATATTTATTCAGACTGCATTAGAAGGTGCTGGGGGTCAATATCAATTGGACATTACTGATATTGGTCTATAAACAGGAAAAGAAAACTTAACAGGATAAATCAATTCTGTCTTCATTGTTTTCAATATAGTTTCTTCAGTTTGAATACACTTCAGAAATGTGTCTTATTAACCACGAAAGAATTGAAAATCTAGAGTATTCCCTGTGGCTTTTCTTGTTCAGACGTTGTGAACAAATGTTGATGAGCCTTTTCCCATGAACTCCTGAACTGAAGAGGTCAAGAAAGAAGAGGCCTCTGCAGTAGGAAAATTCATCATCAAACTCCAAGTGGCTGAGAACCCATCCCCATCAGGGCAGAAATGAACAGAAATGGGCACAGCTTTGTAGCTCCCCCAGCTTTGGCATGGGCCCTGGGCCTGGAGCAGGAGCAGCTCTTGAGGGCCCCAAGGCCAGGGTTCTTTTGCTGCCCTGGGCAGATGGGATGGCAGCAGGGGCTGCAGAGCTCTCAGCACCTCAGCCCGAGGGGAGCAGGGCAGCCAGGGAGCCTCCTTTGGCCTTGGCCAAGCACCTTCCCCCATGGCTGGGGCTGAGTCCTGTGGCAGCTGCAGCTGCTGCTGTGCCCTTGCCAGGGGCTGAGGCCATGGGGCAGTGCCCAGAGCAGCCTGGCCTGAGCAGAGCTGTGGGGCCAGAGCCAGCCGGGCTGGGCTGGGGAGAGGCCCTTGGTGCTGCCAAGAGCTCAGGGCAGCTGGCAGAGCTTGCAGGGAGCTGGGCTGGGCTCAGAGAGCCCGGCCCAGAAACCATCAGTGCCCATCTCAGCCTGGCTGAGCGTGCAGGGGCAGGACTCAGGCCAGGCCTTGTGGGGCAAGGCCAGTGCCTGTGCAAGGCATTGCAAACAGGCAAGTGGCCCAGAGAGGAGGCTTCTCTGTGCCCTTGGTGGCATGGACAGAGCAGAGAAGGGGCCCAGGACATTTGCCAGCACCAGCCTCTGTCCCCATGCATTGGCAGCCCTGGCTGCTGAGCCCAGCTTTGGCCTGGGCTGAGTTTGGCTGTGGCCCAGCTCCATCCTCCTGCGGGGCTCAGGGCCTGTTCCCAGCCATGGCCAGCCCTGGCTGCCTCTCTGCTGGCCCAGAGGCTGGCAGAGCCCGGGGCAGGGCTGTCTGTGCAGCCCCACAGGTGCCACAGGCTCTGCAGGAGCTGGCAGAGGCTGCCCAGCAGGGAGGCCATGGGGCACAGAGCCCCAAGGCTGCTCTGGGCACCACAGCACAGGTGCCGTTCCCAGCCGCAATGCTCCTTGCCCGGGCTGGGCCTGCACAGGGGCTGGGCCACCATGGCTGTGCCAGCACAGGGCCACAAAGGGGCCACGCAGCCGCTGCTGGGGCTGACAGCAAGGCCAGGCACACACAAGCAATTGCTGAGCATGGCCTGCGCTGGCCAGGCCTGACTGTGCCAAAGGCAGAGCTCAGCTGCTCTTGGGGGCTGCAGGAACCGTCCAGAGCCCAAAGAGACTCCATGGCTTTGCTGGAGACCAAGGCTGCAGCAGAGAAATGCAGGGCTGCTGCGGGATGGGGAGGGCATTGAATTCCAGCACACACCTCAGCTCTCTGATGATCTCAGCACCATGCTGGGCCCTGTTTCAGACTGGAGCAGAGCAGATGTTGATGGGACAGGAGCCCTGAGGGGCTGTCAGGGACCTGCAGCTTGCAAGGTGCTCTGCTCTCCCTCAGGTGCTCTCTGAGACATCCTATTCCAGCTGGGCACCTCAGGGCACAAGTGGCACTGCCTGTCCATGGGTACACAGCTGATGTCTGCCTGGAAAGGAGAAGAGGTTTTAATACTGGTTAGTTTCCTAATATACAAATGGATCTTTGTTACCTGGGTCATTTGAGCATTTTTAAGCCATGGGAATTTTTTCCCACCAGGAACAGGAACTTCCTGGAAGTGTAATGATGGCAGAAGAACAAATACTGATCCTCCTGTGGACTTGTGTCACCAATATCCAGTGTATTGCTTCCTCTCAATCTTCCTTCATGTATTTCCAGCTCTCCTGGTTAGATGGCCATGTCTAAGGATGCCCCTTCACTAGAGCAGCTGGATCAATGTCTACCTTGCTGTTTTTTGATTTCCTCCTCCAGATGCTCTCTGGTCTTTCAAGTGCCCTTCAAATGACTGGTTTCATGCTTTGAGGTGCAGAGAGTTGCCCCATATTTCTGAAGTTCAATAAATATCATGTTAGTCAACATCTTAATTGCGTTTATATCTATCACTTAATTTTTCCTATGTCTTTGCCTAAAACTGTTATGTACAGAAATCCCTTGGGGATGGGGGACATTTCAGATGCTGTTGGTACATCACAGAGAGCTGAGGAAAGAGCTGTGAGCGATATTAAACGGTTCAAATGTTCGACTGTAGCATTGTGTGTGTTTTATATGGGTTTATTGTAAAGTTGGTTCTTTTTTATAAGTTAAGAATTTGGTTTGACCCTCTCTTCCCTCCATGTTCTTCCTCCTAATGGTTTGTTCCTCCTACCTGTTGCCTGCCAATCATTGTAACCGTCCCCTCTCATGTCAAGAATCTTCTATGTCAATCATCCCTCACCTAGAATATGATTTTTCCCTTCAGCCTTTTCCCTCCCCTGGGCCCTTCCTATTGGTTCAGTTGTGTCCATCGCTGCTCCCCTGGGTTTTGCTCATTGGTCCCTCGTGTCTCTTCTGTTGCCCCCATCCCCTTTTTAAGTGCCTCCCTAACGGTTTTTCCCTGACAATGTCACTGGCCCGGACTGGGCTAAAAAAGTGCCTTGGCATCCACATATGTGTCCACTCCTTCATTCCATCACCTCAGTTCTTCACAGTCCTGCTCTCGCCTGCATCACCACACCGCAGACGGAGCCAGTACTCAGGGGTTCTTGCCGAGAACCTGGGAGTGGCGGGATTTGTAGTCTCCACTGGTCACTCCAGGAGCGGCTAGCCAGCCGGTCAGCTCTAGTGGCTGTGGAAGTGAGACTGCGTTCAACGTGTGTTTGTTGGCAAGAAACCTTTCTGTGCCTCTGAGTGTCACCAGGCCCTTAGCCCAAAGGACACAAACCTGATGAGTTGTGGTTCCCACTGCAGGGGCTGCACTTGGACCTTGGCTCTGCACAGGAGAGCTCTTCATCCCCTTTCTCTCTTTTCCTCCCTCTGGACATGGAGGGAGCTCCTGACTTCAGTTGTGACTCGTGTGTGCAAAGAGCAAATCTGGGCAGAATTGGGGCAGGGAGGGTTTGGGGGGACCTTGGGATCTGTGCTGGGCACAGAAGGTGTTTTCCATTGCTCTGTCTGCTGTGGAAAGTGGATTCAATATCCAGCAGAGGAATGACTTTTACATTGATGGAACTGTGCCTTCCCTTGGCTTTGTTGACTAACAATAAATGAACATCTGTCAGTGTCTCAGGCAGCTCCTTCTCCAAGGAAAGCAGGTGGGAGTTGGAGCCAAGGAGCTGAAAGCTGCAGGTGCAGCCTGGGCTGGAGGGAGCTCAGATTTGCACAAGGCTGCTCTGAGTGCCAGGGCTTGGATGGGGGAAATGGTGGGGTGGGGGTAGGGACAGAGTTTTTTTGATTGTCAGCCATGAAGGGTCTTGATTTCCATATTTATTCAAACTGCATGAGGAGGTAGTTGGATTCAGTGTCAATTGGAGATTGCATATATCAATGAATTATCAGGAAAAAAAAGCTAAACAGGACCTGAAAAATCCTTTCTCACTGTCTTTTTAAATATATTGCATTCACTGCAGATATACTACTGAGATCTGTCTAATTAACCACAAATGATTTGAAAATTAAAATCAAATTATCCCCAGAGGCTTGGCTTGCTAAGGTGTTCTGAATGTTAATGAGCCCTGGGACACTGAATTCCTGCACTCAAGAGCTGAAGGCTGAACAAGCCTCTGGAGCAGGAAAATTCAGCAGCAGCCTCCAAGGTGCTGAGGATGTCAGCAGCCCCCACTGAGGCCATCCCTGCCCAGAGACCGTGGGGGAATGGGCAGACAAGGAGAGCGTCCCTGGGGCTGGGGCAGCACAACTCAGAGGCACCAGGGGCTCCAGCTGGGCAATGGAGTGTGGAATGTGGCTGGGAAAGCCCTGCCTGGGCTGGGCCAAGCAGGACACACAAGCCCTGACCCCCAACCCCCAAACAATTCTCTCAAGGAGACATTTAAAAGGAATTACAATTGTTTCCTTCCTCTGAGTTGGATGCACTAGAGAAATACCAACAAGAGATTCTCAGGAGCTCAAAACAGCAAACCAATCTTTACTGGGAATTTTAGAAAATCAGAGAAACTTTGGCAAAAGGTTTTCTATGACATTCAATCAACAAAAAACAGTTATCAACGCTTTAACTTGACCCATTCAACTTCAGAAACTCTATGCCTGTTCAATTTTATGTTTAAAAAAATTTGCAAGATGACTAAAACAGAAATAGACACAGAAAGAGAGAAAGACAAAAAAGATTTAGAGAAGCACACACAGAGCTATTAACTCCTGGATTCCAGCAGTGTTCAAATGGAAATTCCAAGAGGAGATAGGGTCCACAAATGTGCTTGCCTTGTTGTTAGCCTTAAACACCCCTTGGTCTCCCTGGGCCCCTCCCCCAGCTGGGACTTGGTGTCATTTGGTCCCTCAGGAGCTGGGCTGGGGCTGCAGAGGTGGCTGTGGAGCATTGCCTGTGCTGTGCCAGGGACTGGCAGCCACTGCTGGGCTGGGATAGAGGCTCTGGGGGGATTGGGGTTCCGGGGCAGGGCAGGGCTGGGGTTCCAGGGCAGGGCAAGGCTGGACCTGCCCCTTCCTCTCTCACACACAAAATGTTTCCAGCCAACAATCTCCTCCAGTCTGACACAAAAGGAGGTGAAATCCCAAGTCTGGTCTTGGGTACCTGGCTGAGAAGGACAGTTCTTTTCCATAGGAAGGAAAGCACAGAGCCCCAGTGTTTGGAAGGCAGGTGAGAGCCTCACTAGGCCAAGGCCAGCTAGATTTGTGAGGTATGGCAGATTTTGTCTGGGAGCAGTCTTTGAATTTAGGGAATTTTGGAGGTGGAAATCCAATCTCGACCATGGGCGCCCGGAGAAGCAGGATGGTTTTTTCCCATAGGAAGGAGAGCATGGAGCCTCTCCAGTGTTTTGGGGATAGATGGGAGGTGACCTTTGTAAAACCACTGCAAGACAGACTTGTCCTGGCAGTATTCCTATGTGAACAATCCCTGGGTATAAGGAAATTTGGAGATGAAATCTCAGTTCTGTCCACAGGTGCCTGGAGGAGAAGAAGAGCTCTTTTCAATTGGGAAGGAAGGCACGGAGCCCCATCATTTGAATAGGAGATGAGATGAGACCCTCAACATGCCAAGGTGATTTATCAGGCAGCCCCTGGGAGGCCAAACCAGCCAGGCCTGCTTCATGTTCCCTTAGTTTTGTGGGGCCACATATTATCACAATGCTGCCTAGGATCCATGAGGCCCCACAGTGCCATGATGACAACTTGTTTCTATGGGGTCCAGCCGTGTCACAAGGGCAAAGTCGTGCAGTGTCACAATGGACCCTTGGGTTGATGGGGTCCCACAGTGTCACACTGGCCCCTAGGTTCCAGAAGGCTCTGCAGTGTCACAATGGTCCCAATGATTCCACGAGGCCTTGCTGTGTCACAATGATCTCTGTGGTTCCCCAGGCCCCACAATGTCATGTCACTCCTCTGTTCCATGAACCCTTCAATGTCACAATGGACCTTTGGACCCTGGGGGTTTGTGGTGTCACAATGGTCTCCTTTGGCTCCACACTGTCACAATGGGCCATTGATGATAGGAGATATAATAAAGCCTCTATTCTGGCCTTATTATCAAGCAGTGCAAGATAGCCCGGGAGCCCAGTCCTCAGGGAGACAGGGTGCCTTACAGCTAGGCTAGCCCGAGGCTGATGCTGCGGGCTAACCCCCTTAGCAAGCTTGGTGATTACCAGCTCTTTTGTGGTTGCAAGCTCTCTTAGGATCTCAGCTCTTGCTTGCTAGGTAGGTTGCCCTTGGCTGAGGGCAGCTGTAGGCGAGAGAGGAGAAGGAGGTCCTGGTGTTCCACAGTGATGGCTTTATTGGGGGAGTCTGTGAAGGGTCCCAGCAACAGCTGTTCTTCTGTCAAATGGGCTAAAGTAGGCCCCTTTCATTGGGTTAAGGGGGATCCAAACTTGACCAATAGTTAGGGTTTAGGTAACATAGCCTATAGGGTTACAGAGATAAGCTATGGGGTGGAGATCAGAGAGACAGGAACTTATGTTGCTGTCTCAGCAGTTCCTATTGTTCAGTCCTCCATGGAGCCTTACCCAGGTCCATAGGGTTTACTATAAGGAGGCCCCTCTGTGTCACCCTGGAGCTTTGGTTCCACACAGTCCTGCTATGTCACAATGAACCCTTGGTTCAATGGAGGTCTACAATGTCACCATGGCCCCTAGGTTCTATGCAGCCCTGCAGTGTCACAATGGTCTCCTTTGGTTGGCCAGTGTCACAATAGACCACTGATGACACAAGGCTCCACAATGTCACAATGGACCTTTGGCTGCATGCAGCCCTGCGGTGTCACAAAGGCCTCTTGGTTTCACGAGGCCCCACAGTATCACAATGGTCCTCTTGGTTCTGTGGCGACCCCGTATGGTCACAATGGTCTCACTGGTGCAATGAGGCCTCACAGTGTCACAATGCTTTGCTTATCCATGGGGCCTCATAGTGTCACAAGGGTCTCCATGATTTCCATGAGTTCCCTCAGTGTCAAAATGGCCCCTTAGTTCCGTGAGGTTATGAAGTATCTTAATGGTCTCTCCATGGTTCCTCGAGGCCTTACAATGTCAAAATGGACCTTTGGCTTCATGGGGCCTCAAAGTGTCACAATGGCCCCTTGGTTCCATCACACCCCAGAGAGTCACAATGGTCTCCACAGTTCCAGGAGGCCCCATGGTGCCACAATGGACCCTTGTTTTGATCGGACCTCTCAGTGTCACAATGATCCCTACATTCCATGGAGTCACACAGTGTCAGTACAATCCCCTTGGTTCCATGAGGTCCAGCAATGTCACAGTGCTCTCCATGATTTTATGAGGCCCCACAGAGTCACACTGGTCCCTTGGTCTCATGAGGCCCCACAGTGTAACAATGATCCCTTGGTTCCATGGGCCTTGTGCTGCTGCATTCCCCCCTCCCCTTCTCAGGCTGCCCTGCCAGCTGAGAAATGCTCCTTGGGCCTCGGCCTTGGCCAACAGCCCCTGGGCTCAGCTCCTCTGCAGCTCATCACAAACACTGTCTGCTCCAGGCACTGCTGCTGCCCAACCAGCTCCTGGTTTCTGTAGGAGCAGCCCTGGGAACTGTTTTTGTTCCCTCAGTAGCACAACATCCCTGTTCTTACACTGCCAAAGAAAGCTGTTGGTGCCAAGTGCAGCCAGGATGAGCCATTGCTGGGACTGGAGCCCCTCTCTTGGGGCCCTGCACACAGCGCTCCAAAAGGAGCCCTTGGAGCTCTCCTGGGCCAGCGACTCCCTCTGAGTGGGGCCTCTCCCAGCCGGGAACTCTCCCGTTTGCTGCACTCAGGGATCCTGAATAACCACAGAGCCTGGGCCGATCCATCCACTCCTCCAGGTTTAACCCTCCACCCGCTGGGGAGATGCCAAAGCATCCACAGGGAGCATTTCCTGCCCTCAGGGGAATTTATCACAGGTGCCTTGCACTGACTCTTTGTGTCTGTGTGCACACAGGAGTGCCTGTGCTGGGGAAATGTGGCAAAAACGCTGCTCTCTGAGGGGTTGGAGTACCTTGGATAGCTGAGTCAGTCAGATATCCAGTTATCAGTAAGTAAGTATAAGTCACGAGGTCTAAACAAAGTTAAATGCTGCTAAGAGTTGCTCTTTTTCCAAGTTGTTAAATTTAATTTATTAGCTAAGTTAAGGATTGTTAAGTGTAATTCCTCTGTTAAATTTATAACTCATAGGTTTTAAGTAAGGTTAAATAGTGTTAAGTGCTGCTCTTTTGCTAAACTGGGGAGTTGAAGGTACCAGTTAAAGTTAAGGTATAAGTAAAGTCCTGTTAAGTTTGAGCTCTGTTAAGCTTTTGGCTCATATTCCTTTTATCTTTGCCCTCACTGTCCTTGTGTCTCACACATACCCAGGAAGAGTTCTTGGCTGATTTCTGGTTTGATTGACAGGATTTGATTTGGTTTCGTTGTTGCCTTATTTCCTTGGAGTGCCTGAACTGTCCAGTCAGGAGCAGAGTGACTCTTGCCAAGGAACTTTGTGCTGCTGTCCCTTAATATTAAATCTGGTGTTTGCAGATCACTTGCTGGGGATTTTTCAGTGCTCTCAAGCCCTCATTGGTAGCAGTGTGAAGGAGCCCTGGCCCAGGCTCTGGCTCTGGGGGACATGGGGATGCTGCCGGGGGGTCCCTGTCCCCCTGTGCCACCCCCAGGGCCCCGGCTCCCCATCCCCGTGTCAGGCTCTGGGCTCGATCTCGTGGAACATCCTCTAGGGGAGGCTGCGGGGCCGGGGGACCCGGGGGGACCCAGTGGGACAGGGGACCCCGCTGTGAACGAGCAGGGTTGGAGTGCTCTGGGGGGAATTGTGAGGGGTGCCAGGGCAGAGTGACCTCCCCACTGACCTCACACAGCCCCTGTGATGTCACACAGCCCCTGTGATGTCACACAGCCCTTTTGCAATGTCACACAGTCATCTGTGATGTCACTGCCGGCTCTGGGACATCACGCAGCACCTTTGTGATGTCACAGTGCCAGCTCTGGGATGTCACCTTGGAATGTCATGCACCTGCACTGTGATTTCACAGAAGATTCTGTGGTGTCAGAAAGTCACTATGTGATGTCACAGCCTGTCCTATGATGTTACATAGCCACCCAGTGATGTCACAACCCACTCTCTGATGTCATAGAGCCAGCCTCTATGATGGCAGGATCTGCTCTGTGGCCGCTCATTCTACCCTATGATGTCACAGACAGCTGTATGATGTCACAACACCCTCAGTGATGTCACAAACCCCTCTCTGTGATGTCATACTGCTACTCTGTAATGGCACAGCACACACTTTCACCTCACAGCCTGCTCTATGATGCCATCCAGCCATGCCATGATGTCACAGCCTGCTTTGTGATGTCACAGAATCCCCTCTGTGATGCTGTAGCTGCTCATTGACCTCACACAACAAACTCTGTGCTCTCATAGCCCTACCTGTGACCTCACACAACCCACTCTGTGCTGGCCTTGGCCTCTTGGGGACCACCTCTCATCTGCTTTCAAAACACCTGGGGGCCTGTGCTTTTCTTCTCATTGAAAAAAACATCTCTCAAGTCCAGGCATCCATGGCCAAAATTGAGAATCAGCCTCCAAAATTCCTTATATCCAAGGATAGCTCCCGGAGAAAAGCTGCCAGGTCTGTCCAGGTTCTCTTGGTTTCCTGAGAGCCAGTTCTCATCTGCCTTTGAAACACTGAGGCTCTGTACTTTTCTTTCTGTAGAAAAGAACTGTCCTTCTTGTCCTGATGCCCGTAGACAAAAGTGGATTTTGGCCCCCCAGATTCTGTCTTTCCAAGGATTCTTCCCTGACCACAGGTCTGGCTGGCCTTGGCCTCATTGGGGCTGCCTCTAATCAGCCATTGAAACACTGGGGCTCTGCCCTTTCCTTCCCATGGAGAACTGTCATTCCAGTCCAGGAACCCATGGCTGAAATGGAATTCCACCCCCAAAACTCGCTGAATATCTAAGGGTTACTGTAGGACAAAAACTGCTAGGACAGACAGGTCTGGCTGGCCTTGGCTTCTGGTGACTGCTTCTCATCTGCTTTCAAACCCTGGGGTTCTGTGGTTTCCTTCCTATAGAAAAGAACTGCCCCTCTTGTCCAAGTGCTCCTGGCCTCAAGCACTTGACAATTGATAGGGACATGGGAGCCCTGTGCTCAGTGGGGTGGGGAGTGAGGACAGCAGAGGAGAGCCCTGGAAGGGATTGAAGGGTGGTTTCAGAGTTGGTGGATCCTTTTCACATAGTAGAAAACAGATAGAGAAAGAAAGAATTATTTCCAAAGGCACCAGAGAAAACCCAGACTGGACACCAGGATAAAGGAATTTCCCTGCCAGGGCAGGGCTATGGCGCAGCACGTTCCCAGCATGAGCCTGGAGCAGCCCAAGGCTTTGTGTGGGCAGGCAGAGGCAGGCAGGAGGCAGAGCTGTCAGCAAAGGAAGGGCCCAGCCAGGTGGGGCAGCCGGGGGATGCCGACAGCCTGCAGCGACAGAGGCGCAGGTTTGCTCAGCATCAGAGCCACCTTCGCCTTGCTTGTCCCCACCTGTCATCACTGCCTCCAGTGTTCTGCTCTACCTGGAACTTGGGGACATTTTCACATGAGTTGTGTCCCTCAGTGGGTCCCATTTAAAGAGAATTTGGACTTTGAATCTGATTTTGAGTTCTTGAGAATTTCTTTGAGCACACACTGAGGCACTGAGTCTGATGCAAAGAGCACCAAAGCCCCAGAGGGTCATTGAAGTCCTTGTGCCGTGTCTGTGCTGCTGAGCTGGGCCGGGCTCCTGGCCCAGAGGCAGCTCCTGGCAAGGACAGCGCTGCAGAGAGACAGCTCTGGGCAGGAGCAGCTCCTGTGCACAGCCCAGCAGGGCTGGGGCACTGCCAGGGCCCCTCCGGGACACCAGCAGGGCACAGACCGAGCTCACAGGGGCTCAGCACTGGCAGGAGGGGCTGTGGGATGGCCCCAAGGGTGTTGTGTCACAGCAGCACCTCTGTGGCAGTGTCACAGAGGCACAGAGCAGCTGGGATGTCAGCAAGGGGCTGTGTGACAGCACAGAGTAGCTTGTGTGAGGTCACAGATTGGGCTGTGACATCACAGAGTTTGTTGTGAGAGGTCATTGAGCAGCTACACCATCATAGAGAGGATTGTGGGACATCACAGAGCAGTCTGTGATATCATGGTATGGCTGGATGACATCACAGAGCAGGCTGTGATGTCAAAGTGTGTGCTGTGACATTACAGAGTGGCAGTATGACATCAGAGAGAGGGTTTTGTGACATCATTGAAGGGATTGTTACATCACAGAGCTGACTCTGGTGTCATAGAGTAGGGTGTGACACCATAGAGCAAACTCTGCCATCATAGAGGGTGGCTCTGTGACATCAGAGAGTGGGTTGTGACATCACTCGGTGACTCAGCAACATCACAGAGCTGGCTGCGACATCACAGAAAAGACTGTGATGTCGCAGTGTGACTTTGTGACATCACAGAGTCTTATGCAACATTACAGAGCCGCTGCAGGACATCACAGGATGACATCTCAGAGTAGGCTCTGTGACATCACACGAGGCCATGTGACATCACAGGTGGTTGTACGACATCACATGGGCTGTATGACATCCCAAGGGCAGTGTGACATCACAGGGGCTGTGTGAGGTCACTGGGGAGGTCACTCTGCCCCGGCCCCCCTCACAGTTCCCCCCAGAGCAGTCCAAGCCCGCTTGTGCATAGCAGAGTCCCCTGTCCCCCATGGTCCCCCGCCCCTGGCCCCGCAGCCTCCCCCAGAGGATGTTCCACGAGGTCGACCCCAGAGCCTGACACGGGGATGGGGGGCCGGGGCCCTGGGGATGGGACAGGGGGACAGGGACCCCCCGGCAGCGTCCCCGTGTCCCCCAGGGCCAGAGCCTGGGCCAGGGCTGCTTCACCCTGTTACGAATGAGGCCTTGAGAGCGCTGAAAAAATCCCCAGCAAGGGAGCATCAAAAACCAGATTTAATATTAAGGGACAGCAGCACAAAGTTCCTTGGCAAGAGTCACTCTACTCCCGACTGGGCACTTCAGGCACACCAAGGAAACAAAGCAACAACAAAGCCAAACAGAATCAAGGCAATCAAACCAGAAATTAACCCAGAACTGTCCCTGTGTGTGTGTGTGTGTGTGTGTGTGACAAAAGGACAGTGAGGGCAAGGATCCAAGGAATACGACCTAAAAGCTTAACAGAGTTCAAACGTAACAGGACTTAACTGATACCTTAACCTTAACTGATACTTTCAACCTGACAATTTAGCAAAAGAGCAGAGCGTAACAGCATTTAACCTAACTTAAACCTATGACTTTGCAATTTAAGAGAGGAATAACACTTTACAATACTTAATTTAAAACTTATATTAAAGGTAACAACTCAGCAACTAAGAACAACTCTTAGCAGAATTTATCTTCACGTAGACTGTGTGATTTAACTTACCTAAAAGCCTGACTGACTCAGCTATCCAAGGCACTCCAACCCCTCAGAGAGCAGCATTTCTGTCACATTTCCCCAGCACAGGCACTCCTGTGTGCACACAGACACAAAGAGTCAGTGCCAGGCACCTGTGAGAAATTCCCCTGAGGGCAGGAAATGCTCCCTGTGGATGCTTTGGCATCTCCCCAGCAGGTGAAGGGTTGAGCCTGGAGGAGTGGATGGATCGGCCCAGGCTCTGTGGTTATTCAGGATCCCTGAGTGCAGCAAACGGGAGAGTTCCCGGCTGGGAGAGGCCCCACTCAGAGGGAGTCGCTGGCCCAGGAGAGCTCCAAGGGCTCCTTTTGGAGCGCTGTGTGCAGGGCCCCAAGAGAGGGGCTCCAGTCCCAGCAATGGCTCATCCTGGCTGCACTTGGCACCAACAGCTTTCTTTGGCAGTGTAAGAACAGGGATGTTGTGCTACTGAGGGAACAAAAACAGTTCCCAGGGCTGCTCCTACAGAAACCAGGAGCTGGTTGGGCAGCAGCAGTGCCTGGAGCAAACAGTGTTTGGGATGAGCTGCAAAGGACCGTGGAGACCATTGTGACACTTTGGGGTGTCAGGGAACCAAGGGACCATTGTGACACTGTGAGACCCCATGGAGCCAAACATCCATTGTGACATTGCAAGGCCTCATGGAACCATGGACAGACTATTACGATACATCACAGCCTCATGGAACCAAGAGGCCATTGTGACATGGAGGGGCACCATTGAATCATGGAGACCGTTGTGATACTATGAGGCCCCATGGAACAAACAAAGCATTTTAACACTGTGAGGCCTCATGGAACCTGTGAGACCATTGTTACCCTGGAGGTCCCCACAGAACCAAGAGGACCATTGTGATACTGTGGGGCCTCATGAAACCAAGAGGCCTTTGTGACACTGCAGGGCTGCATGGAACCAAAGGGCCATTGTGACATTGCAGGGCCTCATGCCATCAATGATCCTTTGTGACACTGTGGAGCCAAAGGAGATCATTGTAACACTGCAAAACTCCAGAGTCCAAAGGTCCATTGTGACATTGCAGGCCTCAAGTAACAGAGGAGCTGCATGACATTGTGGGGCCTGGGGCACAACAGAGACCATTGTGACACTGCAAGGCCTCATGGAACCAAGATGTCATTGTGACACTATAGGGCGCCATAAAACTAGGGGAACGTGGAACAGGTCTGGCTGGTTTGGCCTCCTGGACCCCCTTACTGGTCCAGATGACCATGGCATGTTGAGGGTCTCTTCTTGTCTGCTGCTGAAACACTGGGGCTCTGTTATTTCCTTCCTATGGAAAAGATCTGTCCTTCTCCTCCAGGCACCCATGGCCAGAAATGGGATTTCACCTCCAACATTGCCTTTTGTGAGAGACTGGAAGAGACTGTTGGCTCAAAACATTTCATGTGTGGGGGATGAAAAGGAAGGTCCAGCCTTGCCCTGCCCCGTAGCCCCAATGCCCCCAGAGCCTCTATCCCAGCCCAGCAGTAGCTGCCAGTCCCTGGCACAGCACAGGCAATGCTCCACAGCCACCTCTGCAGCCCCAGCCCAGCTCCTGAGGGACCAAATGAGCCCAAATCCCATCTGGGGGAAGGGCGCAGGGAGACCAAGGGGTACTGAAGGCTGACCACAAGGCAAGCACAAATCTTGGCCCTACCTCCTCTTGGATTTTCCATCTAAACACTGCTGGAATGCAGGAGTTGGTAGCTGTGTGTGCTTCTCTGTATCTTTTTTGTCTTTCTTGCTTTCTATGTCTTTTTCTTCAGTTTCTGTGCTCCTGCAAATTTTGATTAACTTAAAATTGAACAGACTTAGAGTTTGTGAGGTTGAATGGGCGAAGTCAACACTTTGAGAAGTCTTTTTTGTTGACTGAATATCTGTCATTGTTTGACATGAGAAGAATTTTAAAAAGTAATACAAAACTTTTTGTCAAACTGACAATCTGTTAAACCACTAAGATACTGAACATGCCTCTGTGAAACACAAATGTTAAAGATGAAAAAGCCCTGGAACCTCCTCTTTCTTTTCCAGTCAACAAAGAAGCAGCGAGCCCCAGCCTCCATTTCAACCAATCCAAACCAAACCAAACCAAACCAAACCAAACCAAACCAAACCAAACCAAGCAGCCCTGCCATGGGCTGAGCCCACTCCCTCCTCCCCAGGCTGCCCCCCTCCCCATCAGCCCCACTGTAACCAAAGCAAACCCCAACAACTACCAAACAGGAAAACAAAAGAGGCTACAAAACCCCAACCAGAACAAAGCCAGCCACAGCTATTAAAATCTTACCACCAAGTCCCCTCCCCCCAAAACAACTAAAACACAAACCCCTACAACCTACAACCCATAAAAAATAACCCTACAACCAAAATTAAACACAAAACCCCCCCAAAACTATCATTAAAACCAATTCTAATACAACCCAACCACAATTTCCAGCAGAAGTTACTGGCAGGTCAGGTGTTAACCCTTTCTATACTTCAATCCTCTCTCAAGTAAAAGGAAAACAAAATACAAGCATTTCAAAAAGCAACATAAAATCATGAAAGTCAATAAAGGAGAAATGAACTCCCCCCCCAAAAAAAAACCAAAAAAAAAACCTTTATCTGAAAACTAAAATTCTCTTACAAACTATAAAGAAAAAACTCTTTTTCATTATAACACATAAAACTATTAAGATATAAAAAAATTGAAATTAATATAATACAAAAACCTCCAAACTGAAATAAACAAATGTTAAAATAACTGTAATTTCATCGAAAGTTCATACAGAAATTAAAATGTAATGCAGTACCGCCAAGAGAAGATCTCTATTCCCAGAGATAAAAAAAAAATTAAAATTATATAAAAAAGATTTTTACCTTTAAAGAATTGATCTTTAAAACAATACCCCATAAGTCAACATGGCCCATCAACAAGCTGTAAAAAAGCTTCTGGCAATAAAAATAACTTCACAATGTTTTGTTTGCCCAATTATCCCATCGTAAAAAAAACCAAACAATATTAACAGTAGTAGCAATTTTAATTGAATAGTTGAAATAAAAAAAAAAAATTGATACAATATAATTTGATTAAAAAAAGGGGTAATTTGGTTCCAATAACAGCGCATAAGCAAAAGATAACCACGGAGTACAGAGGGCAGGGTTTTGGGACCCTTGCCACATCACATACAAGCTTGCCAAGTGAAAATCACCCCTTATATGCCATGTGTCAATGCCATCTCCTCCTATTTTCAGTTCGTCATATCTCTATCTCCGCCTTCATTACCACCTTTACCACGCGTGTGCCGCCGCTCGGTTTGGTGGTCGCACAAGTCTTTGGGGGTCGTCACTGATGAAGGCCCTGTAGTCTTCTTCGTTCTCCTTTAATTCACCTTTGGGTTACACATGCGCACCAAGCCAGTACAATGTAAGCCAAGACTAACGTATCACTGCATCTACATATCAAGGTAATAAATCCCTTATAATTAGCATTTTCTGGGACCCAATCAGATTTTGCTTCCTTTCTGCTCATTTTTAGCAACTGTATCTTCAGCTTCTTTTCCTCCTGTCCTTGTGAACATCATGCCGGGAGGGGGGGGTGGTGGGGCCCCTCCTCTCCCCCTCTTCTTTGGCATTACTACTTTTACCTGTTTTATTATTCCCAGATATTAATTACTGTATCAATATTGATTACTGTTTCAATTTCTATCAGCACGAATATCATACCTATTTGTCACAACAATAACAAAGTCCTCCAGACCACTGTTATCCATCACAAAATTAATAACCACAAAACCGCTATTTTTTCCTCTTGTAAAAGAATCTCCATAGCATTAACATATCTCATATAATAACAATCTCTCATAACATATCTCATATAATAACAATCTCTCATAACATATATAATAACAATCTTTCATAACATAAAAAGAAAAACTTCTCTCCCAAAATAAACTACAACAAGACTATTTTAAAAAAATAAATAAGTAGAAATTATAGGATTCATTTCCTTACATTGCCAGTAAAAATAACATTGTAAAAAAAAGGTGTTCTAAAGAGTTTATTTAAATTCTTACTACCTTTTTTCTTTTAGTTACTTTTAATAAAATTTTCTTTCTACCCTTTAAATATTTTAAGCCTACTTTACCTTTCTCACAATCCTATCTCACAACAAAATAAATACATAAATAATTTATTGACAATAAAATCCACCACACTCATCAATACGTTAATTAAGAAATCTCAAGATTAGAAAAATCTTGAATTAACAAACCAAAACCACTACAGTGTCATAATAACCTTTTGCCAAAGTTTCTCTGATTTTCTAAAGTACCCAGTAAAGGCTGTTTTGTTGTTTTGAGTTCCTGAGAATCTCTTGCTGGTATTTCTCGAGTGAGTCAAACTCAGAGAACACAAAAAATTGTAACTCCTTTTAGATGTCTCCTTGAGAGAATTGTTTGGGGGATGGGAATTAGGGCTTGTGTGTCCTGCTTGGCCCAGCCCAGGCAGGGCTTTTCCAGCCACATTCCACACTCCATTGCCCAGCTGGAGCCGCTGGTGCCTCTGAGTTGTGCTGCCCCAGCCCCAGGGACGCTCTCCTTGTCTGCCCATTCCCCCACGGTCTCTGGGCAGGGCTGGCCTCAGTGGGGGCTGCTGACATCCTCAGCACCTTGGAGGCTGCTGCTGAATTTTCCTGCTCCAGAGGCTTGTTCAGCCTTCAGCTCTTCAGTGCAGGAATTCAGTGTCCCAGGGCTCATTAACATTCAGAACACCTTAACAAGCCAAGCCTCTGGGAATCATTTGATTTCAGTTTCCAAATAATTTGTAGTTAGGTAGATTTCAGTAGTGTATTCAAAGTGAATACATGATATTTAAAAAGACAGTAAGAAAATATTTTTTAGGTCCTGTTTAGTTTTTTTTTCCTGTTAATTCATTGATATATGCAATCTCCAATTGACATTGAAACCAAGTACCTCCTCATGCAGTTTGAATAGATATGAAATCAAGACCCTTCATGGCTGACAATCAATCAGACTCTGTCCCTATCCCCACCCCACCATTTCCCCCATCCAAGCCCTGGCACTCAGAGCAGCCTTGTGCAAATCTGAGCTCCCTCCAGCCCAGGCTGCACCTGAAGCTTTCAGCTCCTTGGCTCCAACTCCCACCTGCTTTCCTTGGAGAAGGAGCTGCCTGAGACACAGAGGGATGTTCATTTCTTGTCAGCCAACAAAGCCAAGGGAAGGCACAGTTCCATCCAATGCAAAAGTCATTCCTCTGCTGGATATTAAATCCACTTTCCACAGCCAACAGTCTCAGAGCAATGGAAAACAACTTCTGTGCCCAGCACAGATCCCAAGGTCACCCCCCCAAACCCTCCCTGCCCCAATTCTGCCCAGATTTGCTCTTTGCACACACGAGTCACAGGCTGAAGTCAGGAGTTCCCTCCATGCCCAGAGGGATGAAAAGAGAGAAAGGGGATGAAGAGCTCTCCTGTGCAGAGCCAAGGTCCAAGTGCAGCCCTTGCAGTGGGAACCACAACTCATCAGGTTTGTGTCCTTTGGCCTCAGGGAGTGGTGACACTCAGAGGCACAGAAAGGCTTCTTGCCAAGAAACATGAGTTGAACATTAGAACATTTTAATAACCATCACAGCTTTCCCTCAGCTCTCTTTGGTGTCTCAGCAGCTTCTGACATGTCCACCATCCCCCAGGGATTTTTGTATGGGAAGAGTTTTAGACAAAGACATAGGAAAAGGTAATTCTAGGATAGTTATAAATTTAATTAGAATTTTGAGTAATGTGATGTTTTTTTCAATTTCAGAAATATTGAGGAACATCCTGAAGTTCAAAGCATGAACCCAGTCAGTTGCGAGGCACTCAAATTGACCAGAAAGCATCTGGAGGAGGAAATCTGGGAGAAATGGAAGGGAAATAGATCCAACTGGTCAAGTGAAGAGATGTCCTTCGACATGGCCATTTATCCAGGAGACCAGGAAGCATGTGAAGGAAGGAGTGTCATGAAATATTAGACTGAATATTGATGGCAAAGGCAGAGGGGAAGATCAGTATTTCTTCTCCTGCCATCACTAAAAGGATCCAGTAGATCCAGGAAATTCCTGTTCCTGGCAGGAAAAATTTGCCATTTCTTAAAAGTATTTAAATGACCAAGATAATAAAAATACGCTTGTATATTATGAAACCAATGGTGTTAAAACCTGTGCCCCTTTCCAGGCAGACATCAGCTGTGTGCCCATGACAGGCAGTGCCACTTGTGCCCTGAGGTGTGCCCCATGGCCTCCCTACTGGGCAGCCTCTGTCCTGCAGAGCCTGTGGCACCTGTGGGGCTGCACACACAGCCCTGCCCCGGGCTCTGCCAGCCTCTGGGCCAGCAGAGACGCAGCCAGGGCTGGCCATGGCTGGGAACAGGCCCTGAGCCCCGCAGGAGGATGGAGCTGGGCCACAGCCAAACTCAGCCCAGGTCAAAGCTGGGCTCAGCAGCCAGGGCTGCCAAGGGCTGGGCACAGAGGCTGGTGCTGACAAATGTCCTGGGCCCCCTCCCTGCTCTGTCCATGCCACCAAGGGCACAGAGCAGCCTCCTCTCTGGGCCACTTGCCTGTTTGCAATGCCTTGCACAGGCGCTGGCCCTGCCCCACAAGGCCTGGCCTGAGTCCTGCCCCTGCACTCTCAGCCAGGCTGAGATGGGCACTGATGGTTTCTGGGCCAGGCTCTCGGAGCCCAGCCCAGCTCCCTGCAAGCTCTGCCAGCTGCCCTGAGCTCTGGGCAGCACCAAGGGCCTCTCCCCAGCCCAGCCCAGCCGGCTCTGGCCCCACAGCTCTGCTCAGGCCAGGCTGCTCTGGGCCCTGCCCACGGGCTCAGCCCCTGGCAAGGGCACAGCAGCAGCTGCAGCTGCCACAGGACTCAGCCCAGCCATGAGGGAAGGTGCTTGGCCAAGGCCAAAGGAGGCTCCCTGGCTGCTCTGCTTCCCTCGGGCTGAGGTGCTGAGAGCTCTGCAGCCCCTGCTGCCATCCCATCTGCCCAGGGCAGCAAAAGAACCCCGGCCTTGGGACCCTCAAGAGCTGCTCCTGCTCCAGGACCAGGGCCCATGTCAAAGCTGGGGAAGGCAAAAGCTGTGCCTATTTCTGTTCATTGCTGCTCTTGATGGGGATTGACCTTCATCCACTTGGAGGTTGCTGATGAGTTTTCCTACTCCGGAGGCCTCTTCTTTCTTGAGCTCTTCAGTTCAGAAATTCACTGAAAAAGGCTCATAATCATTTGTTCAAAACACTCAAATAAGAAAAGCCCATGGGAATAATTCAAGTTTTCAGTTCTTCTGTGGGTAATTAGACATTTTTTAGAAGTCTATTCAAAGTGAATCTGCTATATTGGAAAAAAAGCAGAGAAAATTGTTTTCTCCTGTTTTTTTTTTCTGTTTATAATTTGGTATCAGCAATGTCCAATTGATATTGCCCCCTGCAACTTCTAATGCAGTCTAAATAGATAAGAAGATCAAGACCCTTCATGGCTGATAATCAACCAGACTTTTTCCCCACCCTCTCCTCACCATTTCCCTCATCCAACCCCTGGCACTCCTATGGATCAGGAATGGTGTGGCCAGCAAGACTGTCACACTAGGATCTTTTCTCTTGAGAAGCTGTAATGTTTCAGCTGCTCCATGTTTTGTTGCTTTGAAATGTGATTCTGAGAACTGTTTACCCAGCAGGTGAAAATGTTTCTACTTGATGACCAATTACAGGTCCAGCTGCTTTGGTACTCTGCTCAGTTACAAGATTTTATCATTCCATTCCTTTGCTTTCTAACCTCCAGTGAAATCCTTTTTTGTATTCTTGTAGTATAGTTTTATTTAATTATAATATATATCATAAAATATTAAATCAGCCTTCTGAAACATGGAGTCAGTATTCTCATCACTTCCCTCATCCTGGGACCCCTGCGAACATTTGAACTGAGGACCAGGACAGTGAATCTTCCTCTGTGCCTGGCACTGGTTAAGCAGCACCTTGAGTGCTGTTTCCAGTTCTGGGCCCTCAGTTTAGGAAGGACATGGAGGGGCTGGAGCGTGTCCAGAGAAGGGCAACAAGGCTGGGGAGGGGTCTGGAACACAAGCACTGTGAGGACCAGCTGAGGGAGCTGGGGTTGTTTATCCTGAAGAAGAGGAGGCTCAGGTAGACAAGGCGGTGTCAGGGCACAGGTTGGACTTGATGATCTCCAAGGTTTGTCCAACCTTGCTGATTCTGTGATTCTCTGAAACCACCCTTGGAGCAGTTGCAGGATGAGCCCTGGGCCTCCTCTTCAGAAGCTCCAGCAGCCCAGGTCCCTCAGCTTCTCCTGCCAGCCCCAAAGCCCATCCTGTCAGTCCTGCAGAGCCTCTGCAGCTCCTCCTCACTGCCCAGAACAGGGAGCCCCAGAGCCAGACACAGCAGCCCAGATGTGCCCCCCTGGCCTGGGGTGCCTCTGGCAAGGGAGCAGCACCAGGCACTGCAGGAGCCTGCAGACAATTCCTGCAGCACTTGTAGGATGATCCTGCTGCCCAAAGGACCTTCCCATGGTGGCAAGTCAGGAACTGCAATGGGGAGTGGAGCCAGAGAGAAAGGGCAAGCAGGGGTGGGCTGTTTGAAGGGGAGGGGACAGCAATAGGCAAGAGGAAGAAAGCAAAGCTGAAGCCAAGGAAATGCTCGGGGTAGTTTGGGAGTGGCTGCCAGGCAGCCCTGGCTCTGAGCAACAGTGTCCGCAGTGGGACAGGAAACTCCCAGCTGATGGGAACAAACTTTCTGGCTGACTGCAGAGGCCAGGACAAAGCTGAGTGGTTTCCCTGGTGTCCCCCAGCCCTTGCTGGCCCCAGGGGCTGATGGCATTTGTGCTCCCTCAGGTTCATGTCCCCACACCAACAGCATGGGGGTGCTCCCCCTGCTCTGTGCAATGCAAACAGGGGCTGCTGAGCCAGTGCTGCCGTGTCTGTGCCTGCAAGGATGGGGCACCTGTGTGAGCTGGGGGAGAGGCCAGGGCTGCAGAGGGGGGATGTTGTTGGCAGCTCCATGAGGATGCTCTGGGACGCTGCCCTGGGCTGTGCAGCGCACTGGGGATGGATCAGCCCCTGCTCTGCTGCTCCTTCCCCTCTGCCCCAGGGCCCTTGCAGAGCCCCAGCCATGCTGTTTGCCCCCAGCCTGCCCACGGCCAGCCTGGGGCTGCCCACGGGGCTTTTCTGTGCTGAGCATTGGCCGGGGTGTGTTCTTGAGAGAGCCTGGGCAAGGAGCCTGGAGCCCCCAGGCCCTGGCCTGAGGCGTCAGCGCTGCCCCAGCAGTGCCCATGGCCTGTTCCTGCTGCAGCCCCGGCACTGCCACCCCCAGGGCTGTGCCCGGCCCCGAGAGCACTCAGGCCCTGCAGCAACACCAGGGCCACCAGGGCAGCGGGGCAGGGCCATGGCAGCAGCACTGGCAACGCCAAGTGCTGCTGCTGCTGGGCACAGCTACTGGGCCAGCACTGATCTGCCCCAGCTCTGCACACAGACATTGCTGCTGCCGCTCCAGAGAAGGCAACAAAAGGGCATCTCTGCAGAAAACTCTGGTGGGAGATCCTCTAGTTTCTATACATACACCAGGAGTACTCACTCTGTAGCCATAGGGAAGTTGAAGAGAAACAAAATGAGAAACGTCACAAACAATGACATTTCTTTGTAGATAGCATGAAAAACAAAAACAAGGGAAAAAATACCCCACATCTAAACCAACCAAGTATGACAGGTGACTTTGATTACAACTGATTTGCAGAACTTTGCCAGCAGTTTAATGTTCCTGAAAGCATCCAGTCATCAGTCTCCTCATTGCAGTCTTGAGCTCCTGGTTCCTCAGGCTGTAGATGAGGGGGTTCAGGGCTGGAGGCACCACCGAGTATAGAACTGAAACTGAAAGATCCAAAGATGGGGAGGAGATGGAGGGGGGCTTCAGGTGAGCAAATGTGGCAGTGCTGAGGAACAGGGAGACCACAAATAGGTGAGGGAGGCAGGTGGAAAAGGCTTTGTGCCATCCCTGCTCAGAGGGGATCCTCAGCACAGCCCTGAAGATCTGCACATAGGAGAAAACAATGAACACAAAACATCCAAATCCTAAACAAGCACTAACAACAATGAGCCCAACTTCCCTAAAGTAGGATTTGGAGCAGGAGAGCTTGAGGATCTGGGGGATTTCACAGAAGAACTGGCCCAGGGCATTACCATGGCACAGGGGAAGGGAAAATGTATTGGCTGTGTGCAGTAGTGAATAGAGAAAGGCACTGGCCCAGGCAGCTGCTGCCATGTGGGCACAAGCTCTGCTGCCCAGGAGGGTCCCGTAGTGCAGGGGTTTGCAGATGGACATGTAGCGGTCGTAGCACATGATGGTCAGGAGGGAAAACTCTGATCCAAGGAAGAAGAAAATCAGAAAGGCCTGTGCTGCACATCCAGTGTAGGAGATGGTTCTGGTGTCCCAGAGGGAATTGTGCATGGCTTTGGGGACAGTGGTGCAGATGGAGCCCAGGTCAGTGAGGGCCAGGTTGAGCAGAAAGAAGAACATGGGCGTGTGCAGGTGGTGGCCGCAGGCTATGGCGCTGATGATGAGGCCGTTGCCCAGGAGGGCAGCCAGGGAGATGCCCAGCAAGAGGCAGAAGTGCAGGAGCTGCAGCTGCCGCGTGTCTGCCAATGCCAGCAGGAGGAAGTGCCTGATGGAGCTGCTGTTGGACATTTCTGTGCCTTGGTGCCTTGGCATGGGGATCTGTAAAAAAAGTGACCATGTAATAGTTGGGTTTGGAGAGGACTTTAAATATCCCAGCACATCTTGCGTGCACGTTTCCCCCACTGCCTGCCCAGGGTTCTGCTGCCTGGAGCTGTCCCTGCAGGCAGCTGCTTCCCTGTGCCCAATGCTGGGCCCTGCCAGTGCTGCCAGAGCCCAGCCCAGCCCTGGGGGCTCAGCTCTGCCCTGCAGACCCCTCCCAGTTCTGGCACTGCCCAGGGGCAGCTCTGGCTCTGCAGGCTCTGATGGCAATGTCAGAGCAACCCTGAGGAATCTGGAAAAGCGACAATGATGCTGCCTTTGGGTTCCTGTGCTGATTGCTGTTACTGCCTGGTTTATTCAGATCACAGAGAATTTAATTTTCCAACCGCAACTGAGTGATGAATATCTATGTGCAATTTCCAACCTAGACCAGTCGATTAAAAAAAGCAGGATTTTCCCTGTTCTGCAGACCCTGCTTCATTATGCTCCCTGTAAAATCTACTTGGAAATATTGTGCAGTCAAATGTGATGCTGGGAGCAGTCCTGAACAATGCAGCATCCTCCCCACACAAAGAAAACACTTCCAAGCCTGACCAGCTGTCTCCTCCCACCCAGACCTTGTCCCCCCGTGCTGGGAGCAGCTGCCAGGGCTGGCTGAGAGCTGTCCCTGCAGGCAGCAGAGTCCCTGCCCCAGCACAGCGCCCTGGGCTGCAGGACCCTGCTCTGCACGACAGCCCTGGGCACCCCTGGCTGCTCTGCACAGGAGACAATCAGAGAATGTACTCACACGGTCTGCAGGCATTGGGATGTTCCAGCTTGAGGAGATGGCTCCAGGAGCTGCAGCTGCATTGTCCTGCAGCCAGAGGTTCCTGTGCCAAGGGCTGGCAGTGATTGTGCCCCAGGCACTTCTCAGCACCTTCCCAGCCCTGACTGATTGAAGCTCTCTGTGCCTCTGTGCTGTGCCCAGGGTGGCTGCAGGCAGTGCCCCAGCCGTGCTGGGCTGGCAGAAGAGCTGCTCATCAAGAGAAATGTGCTTTTGAAGCTCTGCTTGGTTACCAGGAGCTGCCTCTGTGCCAGGAGCCCAGCCCAGCTCAGCAGCACAGACACAGCACAAGGACTTTAATGAGCCTGTGGGGCTTTGTGCTCAGGCCCTGAACATCAGTCCCTGAGAGGGAGCTGAAGAAACCTCTCCAGAACTCCAAGTCAGAATCCAACTCCAAAATTTCTTGGACTTTTAATGGGTCCCACTGAGGTTAACGACTGAGAAAATGTCCCCAGGCCCCAGGCAGAGCAGAGAGCTGGAGGCAGTGATGACAGGTGGGGACAAAGAGAAGCCAAGTCTTGGTGCCCTGGGGCACAGCGGCAGGGTCTGTGCCAACAAGGGCTGGGAGGAGACACCTTGTCCTGAGGCCCTGGGGCCTCCTGGCACAGCCCCAGCCAGGCTGGGCACTGTCAGCCCCTTGTCCTGCCCTCAGCATTCCCCCCTGCCTACATCCAATGTCCTCACAGATCTGCTGGAAGGAGTCCCTGGGGAGCCTTGCTCAGGAATGGCTCTGGGGGCTCCTTTATTCTCCCTGCAGGGATTGCAGGTTTTTCAAAGGACTTTAGGTTTGGCTTTTGCCTTGGAGTCTCTAAGAGGTTTCTGCAATAATCATGGCCTCCAATTATGTGCTGTAATTAGTCCCTGGAGAGGCTTTGTCAGTAACAGCACTCAGTGGGGCTCATTAATACTTAAGGGTACTTCAGTTTTATAAACTACTTTGTGTTTCCCTTTTGATACATACTATGAAAAAGATTGTGCAGTTCCAGCCTCCAATGTCTCCTTTAATGAGTCCCTTGAGAGCCTTAATCTGTAATGACACTTAGTGGGCCATTTATGCTTCAGGGTACTTCAGTTATTTTAAGGTACTTGGTATTTCCAGTTTGATACAGACTCTGTTAGAACTTTGTACAATCATGGCCCCAATTATCTGCTTTAATGAGTCCCTTGAGAGCTGTGTACTGACACTCAGTGGGGCTCATCAATGCTTTGAGATACTAAAGGTTTCTAAGGTACTTTGGATTTTCCTTTCCACACTGAGTGTCCAAGAGGTTTTTGTGCCATCCTGGCCTATAATTCTCTCCTCCTATAAGTCCATGTGGAGCCTGTGTAGGGGATGGACCTCAGTGGGACCCATTCATGCCTGGAGACATTTTGGGGTTTTCTTCTGACTTTGACTCCTGGAAAGGTTTGTGCAATCTCCTCTCAGGCCCTGAGGTTCCAGGGCTCATCTCCAAATGCACTACAGGGCTCATTAGGATCAAGCAAGTCCTGACAGACCATGGCTCTGCCTTGATTTCCCTCTTGTCTGAAGCAGTTCATCAGGAAGTTTTTTGTAGTATTTTTTGAGATTTCTTTGCAAATGTTTTAATTAGTGTGGTGGGTTCAGTGTTGGCTAATTACCGGTACACTCACTAGAATACACTTACTCAGTATCTGCTGTGTGGTAGGATTCGGAGGAAGGCAAATTAGGCTCAAAACTTTTAAAGGGTATAAAGAAAAATTCATAATAGTAACTAAAAGAAAGAGTATTTAAAGGGGGTAACGCAATGTTAATACTAGCAATTAAAAGAACAATAGGAATCAGAATCAGAAAACTTTGAGAACACTTCTCCTCTCCCTACAACCTTTTCTTTCCTATTGACAATATAAGGAGACAAAATCTAAAATTTCCAGTCAGTTTACCACCTCTAGAATAGTTTTCTTCATTTCCTTTAGGGAGAGGAGTCTCTCTTTCATGCTATGGAGACTTCTCCATAAGAAAACTGTTTTCTCATGGCTCTCAATTTCCACGAATAGCAGCCATCCAGAAAATCTGCAATTGTGAAGTCCCTCCCATTTTTTCACATCTTTTCCCCCAGCTGTGTTTATGGGCCATGTCAACTTATGGGGTGTTTGTTTAAAGATGAACTGTTTAAGAGCAAGGTTCTCTTCATTATTTCTGAAATCATCTTCATCTCTGGGAACAGAGATCTTCTTCTCTCCCTGAGGGCACAGGGTCTCATCACTCTACTCTCTTTCCTTGTTCAAACTTCTCATGGGATCACAGCTACTTCAGCATTTGCTTACATTAGCATGGGGGCCTTTCACGTCAAGGGCCCACGGCCAGTTATTAATAGACTTTTACTCCATGATTCACAGAAGGCTGACAATAATCTTTATTAAGAAACCCATACTTTTATAGGCTAGTTCGCTACAGGTGGTCCTAATTGGTCCTCCAATCCAAATACCATCACCATTGGCTGTTTAGGAAACCACCCATTGGTAAATCTCCATAACACATTCCACATGTTCACAATACTAGGTTCAGCTAGTGAAGATAAGAATTGTTTCTCATTCTTTTCTTTGATCTTCTTACAGACTTTCCCACCATGATGCCGGGGAAAGTTGTTTCTCTCTGTGACCAGAGAGCTGCTGCCACAGAGGCAATTCTGAACAAGTCATCTCCCCGTACTTTTCAATGCATTATAGAGAAAAAGAGAGTCTGATGTATCAATTACATCCTTCTCCATAGCTTTACAAGAGGATTTCAGCCCCAAGATCAAGGCATCTCCTCATCCCTCCCATCTGGGACTCAACTTCCTCTTCACTGACCCCGGCATCTTCATGTTGCTCCCCTATGTGCCTGCACTTTGTCCTTTTCTCTCACTCGAGGGAGGATGGAAGAACTGAAAGAGTTCATTATCTCACCCGGGGCCTGCAGATAGTTCCGTGACCCCGGCTGGGCTCGGTGCTTGCTGCTGGAGCTGTTTTACAATGGAGGTTTCTGCAGCGGCTGCGCTGGGGCTGTGTCAGGATGGGCCGCGCTGGGGCAGGGCCAGGATCTCAGCAGCCAGGCCAGAACACAGCAGCAGCACCGCCAGGGGCTGATGGCTTCTCCTCCCCTTGCCCGAGGCTTGCGGATGAACCCCAACGGTGGCAGAATCTTGGCCAAGCCAGCCCAGCCCGGGGCTGCTCCTGGGGCCCGGCAGATCCTGGCTGGGCCCGGCAGATCCTGGCTCGGCCCAGGCTGGCGGTGGGGCAGGGCTCAGCAGTGCCCAGATGTTCACAACTGCAGCCATGGCCCGGCCCGGCCTCGGCCCCGCAGCCTCCCCTGCCCTGCCCGGCAGCCGATGGGGCCTAGTGGGGTCCCTGGGAAGCGGCCCGGCCCCACGGCAGGAGCCGCCCGGCCAGGCCTGGCTGAGACGGGGCCGGGTCAGCCTTGTTACCTCTTTGCCAGCCAGAAGGGAAAGAGACCCTCCCAGGCTTTCTCATCTTTAACATGTGTCTTTGCAGAGGTGTGCACAGTTTCCTTAGTGGTTGAACAGATGGTCAATTCTCAAAGCTAATTACTGATTGATTTTTTTGCAAGACACAGAGGAAGCTGCTTGCAGCTTCTCTTAAGACATCACTTCCATGATGCAAAACCACCACAACAGCACAGAGCACAGAGCTCCTTTGTCCATATGTAGTGGTCATATGCCCAAGACCTCAAAATCCCTTATTAGGTGATCTCTGTGCCCTCTGCAAGGTGTTTCCAAATGAAAATATTCAGCTCATAGTCTAAGAAAATCACCAGAGGACAGAGCCAGCCTGACCTGATTTTCCTGGGTTTTTTTTTTTTGTCTAGGAGCAATCCTTGGATATATGGAATTTGGGAGGCCAAATTCTAATTTTGGCCATGGTCCCTGGAGAAGAATGCTGGTTCTTTTCCATAGGAATGAAAGAAGAGAGCCCCAGTGTTTCAGAGGTAGATACGAGATGACCACCAGGGGCCAAGGCAAGCCAGAGTAAGCAGTTTTTTCTGAGAGATAACCTTGCATAGAGGAAAATTTTTTGCAAAAGTACCTATTTTGGCAATGGGTATCTGAAAAGTCAGACGATTCTTTTCCATAGAAAGGAAAGCACAGAGCCCCAGTACTCTCAGCTGATGAGAGGCAGCCCATGACATCCCCACATCAGCCAGACCTGTCAGGTGGCCCCTGGGAGGCCAAGCCAGCCAGAGCTGTTCCATGTTCCCTCGGTTCCATGGGGCCCCACAGTGTCCCAATGGTCCCTTGCTTCCATGAGACCCTGAGGTGTCCCAATGCCCCCTTGGTGACAGGAGGCCCTGAAGGGTCACAATGGTCTCTGGGTTCCATGAAGCCCCTCTGTGTCACCATGGTCCCTTGATTCCATGGGCTCCAGTGGTGCCACAATGATCCCCATTGTTCCATGGGCTCCAGTGGTGCCACAATGATCCCCTTGGTTCCATGAGGTCCCCACAGTGTCCCAGGGATCTCCATGGGAAGGAAAGAACACAGCTCCAGTGTTTCAGGGGCATCCACAAGAGGCCAAGGCCAGCCAGAGTTGACGGTACTGGCAGATTTTGTCTGGGACCAACCCTTATATACAGAGAACTTTCGAGGTGGAATCCCAATTTCAGACATGGACACCCAGAGGAGAAATTCTTCTCCATAGGAAGGAAAGCATGGAACACTGGTGTTTGAAAGGCAGAAAAAAGGCGGCCATCAGAGGCCTAGGCTAGCCAGACTTTCTATCCTGGTAGCTTTTGTCTGAAATCAACCCTTGGATATAGGGAATTTTGGGAGGTGGAGCCCCAATTTTGGCCATTTCTGTGTAGATAAGAAGGGCGGTTCTTCTCCAAAGCAAGGAAAGCAGCGAGCCCAAGTGTTTCAAAGCAGATGAGGAGAGAGGTGGCTCCTGGGAGGCCAAGACAGCCAGATTCGATTGTCCTGGCAACTTTTGTCTTGGAGGAATTCTTGGATATATGGAATTTGGGAGGAGAAATCTCAATTTTGACCATGGACACCTTGAGAAGAAGGACAGTTATTTTCCATTGGAAGGAAAGCACCAAGCCCTAGTGTTTGGAAAGCAGGTGAGATGCAGCCCCCAAGAGGCCAAGACCTCTCCAAGAGGACAGACCTGTCTGTCCTGGCAGCTTTCACTTGGGAGCAGTCCTTGGATGTATGGACTTTTGGAGGTGGAATACCAATTTTGGCCATGGGCACATGGTCAAGATGGATGGTTTTTTCCTTCAGGAGAAAAAAGCGTGAAGTCCAAGTCTTCTGGAATAAGAAGAGATTGGCCACCCTTAGGCCAAGCCAGCCAGACCTGTCTCTCCTGGCACCTTTCATCTAGGGCTTATCCTTGCACGCAAGGCATTTTTGGAAGTGGAATCTCCATTTTGGCCATGGGTGCCTAGACAGGAAGAAGAGTTCTTTTCATTAGGAGGGAAAGCCCAGAACCCCAGTGTTTCAGAGGCAGATGAGAAGCAGCCGTCGACATGCCAAGGTCAGGTGGACTTGTCAGGTGGTCCCCAGGAGGCCCAGCCAGCCAGACCTACCCCATGTTCCCTTGGTTTCATGGGACCACACAGTGTCACAATGGTCTCCTTGGTTCCATGAGGCCCTGGAGTGTCACAATGTTCCCTTGCTTCTGTAGTGTCACAATGGCCCTGTACTCCCATGATGCCTTGCAATGTCTCAACGGCTTCCTGGTTCCACAAAGCTCTGATGTGTCACCATGGCCCCTCGGCTCCATACGCCCTCGCTGTGTCACAGTGGCTCCTCTATGACACTACGGGCTGCACAAGGTCACCATGGACCCTTGGCTCCTTGGGGCCCCCAAGTTTCACAATGGTTTCCTTGATTCCATGAGGCACCACAGTGTTACAATGGCCCCTTGGTTCCAAGAGGTTCTTTAGTGTCACCGTGGTGTCCTTGGACCCTCATTGTCACAACTGACCCATGGCTCCATGAGTTTCCATAGAGTAAGAGATGGAATGAAGGATGCGGGACTCCAGATGGCTCTTCAAAATGCAGTTTATTATATCCAAGACATTACAGAAGTCTAGGGTCACAGGTGACAGAGCCTGTGCCTGCAGCTGTCAGCTCCATCTTCAGACAAGCCTGAAGACCCTTTAGCTTTGGTTACAATGCATTATATACTTTCCTTGCGGAGCATCCTAATACAGAAGAACAAATCTATACCATAACTTTTGCCTATAGCCCATCATAACTTATGTAATTACCATATTCATGTTACTATTCTCCAATCCCTAAAAGTTAGTACATTACTGTTTAAGCTAGAAGTTGCTTTCCAGTTTTCTTGCAGTGGAAAATTCTGAAATCTTTTTTCTGCTTGCAAAATTTGCTGACTTGTTTGCCTCTGCTGTCTTTCTGCTTGGTAAAAACGTTGTTTGAGGTGGGCTTATCCTTTGCACTAAGTCATAAAAACCCCTTCTAACTAACATACGCTTTGCCTTCTTAGCTATCCAGTAAGACTGGCTCTGTAATTCTTTTCTTTTGTATCAAAACTTGCTTTCATTTATATTCCGTTTTCAGATTCTACATTCAAAATTCTTTCTGCCAAGCACACATATCTGTGAGACTTTCTTGTCAAACATTCATCCTTCCCAACATCCCTATAGAGTGGTCAAGTGCCTGAGGCCAAGAGCGCCTGGACAAGTAGGGCAGTTCTTTTCTATGGGAAGGAAACCACAGAACCCCAGGGTTTGAAGGCAGATGAGAAGCAGTCACCAGAGTCCAAGGCCAGCCAGACCTGTCTGTCCTAGCAGTTTTTGTCCTACAGTAACCCTTAGATATTCAGCGAGTTTTGGGGGTGGAATTCCATTTCAGCCATGGGTTCCTGGACTTGAATGACAGTTCTCCATAGGAAGGAAAGGGCAGAGCCCCAGTGTTTCAAAGGCTGATAAGAGGTGGCCCCAAGGAGGCCAAGGCAGCCAGACCTGTTGTCAGGGAAGAGTCCTTGGAGAGACAAAATTTGGGAGGCCAAACCCCACTTTTGTCAAGGGGCATCAGGATGAGAAGGACAGTTCTTTTCCATAGGAAGGAAAGTACAGAGCCTCAGTGTTTCAAAGGCAGATGAGAGATGGCCCTCAGGAAACAAAGGGAACATAAACAGTCCTGGCAGCTTTTGTCTAGGAGCTATCCTTGGATATAAGGAATTTTGGAGGTGCATTCCCGTATTGGGCCATGGAGGCCTGGACTTGAAAGATGGTTTTATTTTTTTTTTCCATGGGAAGAAAAGCACAGCCCCCAGTGTTTTCAAGGCAGGTGAGAGGCAGGTCCCAAAAGGCCAAGGCCAGCCAGAGCTGTCTTTCCTGGTGTGGTGGTTTGACCAGGAAGAAGTGGGAATTCTGGGATGCTGTGGTCAAACCAATGGATGTTCGGAGTTTGATACTGACACCTGGTGTAGCCAGTGGGGTTTGGACACACCTCCGAGAATACACAGGGGTTAAAAAGCAGGGCACTGGCCCTGGTAGGCTCTCTTGGGACGTCGAGGCGAAGAGGTCAGATCTCCCTCCCCTGTCCAGCCGCTGCTGCTGGGCGGAGGAGGGGCAGCCACGTGGTAGGCCCTGGGCCTGGACTGAGATGGGAGGTGAGGAGGCCCTCGAGGATGGAAGGGTGGAAGACTCCAGGGAGTCAGCCCTCGGGCAGCCATCCCCACCCCCCCAGGAGGGAGAGAGAGAGCCGGCGACACCGAATGTGATAGCAGCCGGCCCAGGAGGAGAAGCGGGGGAAGAGTGCCCGGCCGGAGCGGCAGCGTGTGTGGGAGTGCCGCAGCTCCGGGACAGACAGAGACTGAAAGTTTTAACCCTTTTCTTTCATGATTGGGGCCTTGCAAAAATGCTAATCCTCCTCGAAGCTGAATAAGAAGGGAGATAAGAGATGAGATGAGACAAGGACCTGGCCTGAAGGACGTAGAGAAGACTGGCTGAGTGAAGAGAGAGATGCTTGGAGTGGCCTTGTGGCTGGACTTTTCTTGTGGCCATGGACTCAGTTAGTTCCTGTGACACAGAGACTGCACTTAGGGGGAGGCAGTGCCTCAGAACCAGGAGGGTTCATCGTGGGGATCCCCCGGCCCCAGGGGGTTGGAAAAATATGGGGGGGACAGATGTCCCAAAGCAGAGACTGTGCCTTTTTGGAGTGAGACAAGGCATCCTTGAAAGACAACCCTAAAAGCAGCTCTGGCCATGCACGGTGGTGAGAGCACTGGGCATGGAAGGAAGATGTCACAAGCGGCAAAAGGACTTTTTTTCCGGGCGGTGCCGAGTGACATGGAAGCACACGAGGTTTCAGTGTGTTTCCAGGGGAAGCCTATGGAACAAGAAGGACTCCTCTCCTCTTCATGAACTGAAGTTTGAGTATACTAAAGTGTGGTGCCAGGCTGGGCAGTTGGTGATTTGGGAGAATGTATCGGATTTGGAAAGTCAGGTAGTGGGGAGGAGGAAAGTGGTTTTTTGTAAGGTTTTCAATTTTTTTTTTCTTTTCCTTATAGTTTTTTCCTATTTTCCTGTAGTTTAGGTAATAAAGTGTTCTTTATGTTTAAGCTGGAGCCTGTTTTGCTTATTCCTGGTCACATCTCACAGCAGACACCAGGGTGAGGGCATTTTCATGGGGGCACTGGCTCTGTGCCAGGCTCAAACCATGACACCTGGCAGGCAACATGTGGGAATATTCCTTGGATATAATCACATTTGGAGGAGGAATCCCAATTTCGGCCATGAACCCCTGGAGGACAAGGACAGTTCTTTCCCGCAGGAAGGAGAGCACAGAACTCCAGGGTTTCAGGGACTGATGAGAAGTGACACTCAACATGCCAAGGTCAGCAGGACCAGTCAGGCAGCCCTCAGGAGGCCCAGCTAGCCAGACTTGTTCCATGTTCTTGGATCCTTGGGGCCCTGCAGCATCACAATGGCCCCATGGTTCCATGAGGCCCTGTAGGATCAAAAGACATCTTTGTTTCCATGAGGCCCAGTGATATAACAATGGTCTCCTTGGCTCCACAGTGGCACACTGGCCGCTTGCTTCCATGAGGCCTTGCAGTGTCAAAATGGTTTCCTTGTTTCCATGGGACTGTGCAATGCCACAATGGCCCATTGGTTCCACCAGGCCTGGATGTGTTACACTGGCCACTTGCTTCCATGGGGACCCACAGTGACACAGTGGCCCTTGCTTCCATGAGGTACCTTGCAGTGTCACTGTGGCTGCTTTGGTTATACAAGACCTTGTGGTGTCACAGTGGCCCCTTGGTTCCTGTGGGTCTTGAAATGTCATAATGGTCTCCATGGTTCAATGAGGCCCCACAATGTCACAATGGACTTTTGATTCAAAGAGCTTTTGTACTGCCAACAACAGCCAACAACATTCTCCTTGATTCCATGGTGTCACACTGGATCCTTGGTTTTATGGGGATTCACAATGTCAGCAGGGTGTCCTTGGTTCCATGAGGCCCTGCAGAGCCCCTTGATTCAATGAGGCCTCAAAGTGTCACAGCGGCCTCCAGGATTCCACGAGGACCTGCAGTGTCACCATGAACTTTGGTTCCATGTGTTACAGCACTGTTCCACAAAGCCTTAGTTCCATGGGGCCCTGTAGTGTCACAATGGACTCCTTTGTTCCATGGTGCCACAAAGCGTTACAACTGTCCTTTAGCCTGCCAACACTCCATAGTGTCACAATGGTTCCTTGCTTCCATCAGGCCCTATATGGTCACAATGGCCCCTTGTTTCAGTGAGGCCTTTGGTGTCACATTGGTCTCCATGATTCCAGAAGGCCTTGCAGTGTAACAACAGACCATTGGTTTCACTGAGCCTCACAGTGTCACTGTGGTCCCCTTGGCTCCACAAGGCTCTCAAGTGCCGCAATGGCTATTTGGTTCTACAAGGCCTCAAGGTGTAAAAATGGCCTTCATGGTTCCATGAGGCCCTGCTGTGTCACAATGGACCTTTGGTCCCATGAGGCCTCAGAGTGTCACAATGGTATCCTTGGTTCCATTGGACTCTTCATCCCAAGGAGACCCACAGTGTTCACTGGAGTCCCCTTGATTCCATGAGGCCCTTCCATGCTGCAATGGCCCCTTGGTTCCAGTGGGTCCCAAAGTGTCAGAATAGTCTCCATTGTTCCATGAGGCCCCACAAAGTCACTGTGGTCCCCTTGGTTCCACAGGGCCCCACAGTGTGATGATGGACTCGTGGTTCCATGAGGCTCCTTAGACATGATGGTCTCCTCAGATCCACAGTGTCACAGTGGCCCCTTGGCTCCACGTGGCCATGCTGTGCCACAGTGGCTCATGGTTCCATGAGGCCACACAGTTTAACAAGGAATCCTTGGTTCCATGGGGTCTTGCTGGGTCAAAAAGGTCACCAAGAGGTTTCTCAGTGTCACAATGTTCTCCTTGGATCCGCAGTATCACAATGGACCATTGGTTCAATGTGGCTCCAATGTGCCAAAATGGATTTTGGTTCCATGGGGTTCTGCTGTGTCACAATTGACCTTTTGTTCCATGAGTTTGCTCAGTGTCACAGCTGACTCCTTGGTTCTGTGAGGCCCCACTGTCACCAAGTCTCCAAAATATCCGAATAAGGTTCCTTAACACTAATTTGCTATTTAAGAGGGTATCATTTATTCAGGCCTGAGGTTTACTGAGGGATAACTCCTAACTTTATGTGGACATGTAATTCTACCAGCGCCACTAAATGTGTATTACAGTTTACCCATTACTATAAAACCCACCCCAAGTTCCCAGATTCAGTCCTTTTTTCTCTCACTGCACTCTTGAGCCAGATGTCTTCACTTCCAACCATTCCTGCTGGGAAAGCAGCTCCTGCATGCCTTGTTCCTGTGCAAAAAGTTCACAGGCACAGTAAAAATTGAATTAGCCCTTTTGGTATCAGCCCAAGGCTTTGTGTGGGCAGGCAGAGGCAGGCAGGAGGCAGAGCTGTCAGCAAAGGAAGGGCCCAGCCAGGTGGGGCAGCCGGGGGATGCCGACAGCCTGCAGGGACAGAGGCGCAGGGCAGGGACACCGTGGCACAGCCTGGGCTGCACAGGGCACAGGGATGGGCAGCAGCTGCAAGACAGCCCTGCCAGAGCCAACCTGGGCAGCACTTTGGCCATGGCTGCTGGGCCTGGGCCTGAGGCAGGAGCAAGAGACAAGTAACCCTTGCAGGCCTGGGGCCTCATTGCCTCCTTGTCCCTGCTCAGCAGCCTGGCAGGGGCCGCCCCATGCTCCTGCCCCTGGCATTGCACATCCCCACAGGCCAGTGCCCATCCTGGGAAGAGCCCTGAGCACGGAGGGAGGGACAGGATCTGCATGGCCAGGGGCTGGGGCTCAGGCCTTGGCCCTTTTCATTCCTCAAACACATCCAGCTTTGCTCAGCATCAGAGAGAGCTTGGCCTTGTTTATCCCCACATGTCATCGCTGCCTGCAGTGTATTGCTCTAACTGGAACCGGGGGACACTTTCTCAGTTGGTTCTCTCAGTGAGATCCATTAAATCTTCAAGGAACTTTGGAGTTTCAATTTAATTTTGAGTTCTTGAGAAGTTCTTTGAGCCCACTCTGAGGGACTGAGTCTGATGCAAAGAGCACCAAAGCCCCAGAGGCTCATTAAAGTCCCTGTGCTGTGTCTGTGCTGCTGAGCTGGGCCAGGCTCCTGGCCCAGAGGCAGCTCCTGGCAAGGGCAGCGCTGCAGAGAGACAGCTCTGGCCAGGAGCAGCTCCTGTGCACAGCCCAGCAGGGCTGGGGCACTGCCAGGGCCCCTCAGGGACACCAGCAGGGCACAGACAGAGCTCACAGGGGCTCAGCACTGGCAGGGGCTGTGGGATGGCCCCGAGGGGGCTGTGTCACAGCAGCACCTCTGGGGCTGTCATAGAGGCACAGAGCAGCTGGGATGTCAGCAAGGGGATGTGTGACTGCACAGAATGGGTTGTGTGTGGTCACAGATTGGGCTATGACATTACAGAGTTTGTTATGTGAGGTCATTGAGCAGCTATGGCATCATAGAGAGGATTCTGTGACATAACAGAGCAGGCTGTGACATCATGGCATGGCTCTGTGCCATTATATAGCAGTCTGTGAGGTCAAAGTGTGGGATGTGACATTACAGAGTGGCAGTATGACATCACAGAGGCTTTTGTGGCATCACTGAGGGGGTTGTGACATCACACAGCTGTCAGCGACATCATAGAGTAGGGTGTGAGGCCTAGAGCAGACCCTGCCATCATAGAGGGTGTCCCTGTTACATCAGAGAGCAGGCTGTGACATCACAGAAGAGACTGTGGCATCACATGGCGGCTTTCTGACATCACAAAGTCTTCTGAGACGTCACAGTGCAGCTGCATGACATTCCAGATTGACATGCTAGAGTTGACTCTGAGACATCACAGGGACTTTTTGACATCACAGTGTCTATGTGACATCACAGGAGTTGTCTGATATCACAGAGGGCTGTGTGACATCACAAGGGTTGTGTGACATCCCAGGGGACCATGTGACATCACAGGGGGCTGTATGACATGGCTGTGTGACATCACAGGGCTGTGTGAGGTCACTGGGGAGGTCACTCTGCCCCGGCCCCCCTAACAGCTCCCCCCAGAGCAGTTCAACCCTGCCCGTGCACAGCAGGGTCCCCTGTCCCCCCAGGTCCCCCCGCCCCCGGCTCCGCAGCCTCCCCCAGAGGATGTTCCACGAGGTCGACCCCAGAGCCTGACACGGGGACGGGGGGCCGGGGCCCTGGGGGTGGCACAGGGGGACAGGGACCCCCTGGCAGCTTCCCCGTGTTCCCCAGGGCCAGAGTCTGGGCCAGGGCTCCTTCATCCTGGTAAAGATAAATATCATAATATTGGCTTTTTGGAAATATTAAAATGGATTTTATATGTGTGCTGTTAAAGTAACTTTGTTCTAAAAATATCGCTTTTATTTCTGTTGTAAATTAAGCTCAGTGAAATAGCTGCTTGTGGTAAACTGCCTGCTTGGATGGGATAACATCCAATGCACACAGGATGAGGACACCTGGACAGATCTGCAAACTATCACCACTCACTGTCTGAAGGCAGAGATGACCAAGGCCCCAAAACTGGAGGTGATAAAGACAAGGAGCCAAAACCACAGCCAAGAAACACACATGCTCTGAAAAGGCAGACCCAAGGAGGGGCCATGTAAAATCGTTCCTGGAATATGTAAAGTAGTTCATGGATATGCATGAGGGTCTATGAATATGCAACAGGCTGATGTAAGGGGAAAGGCATTTCAGGGGTATCCCCGAAGGTAACAGGGTTCTCCGTGCTGAGTGTCAAGATGCACCCGGCTGTAATAACTTTTGCTCCATGGTCCTGGTCTCCCATTGTCCTTTATTCAACTTTGTACAATTTCACAGGAGAGTGAATCTGTTTTTCACAAATGGAATCTCAAGGAAACAAGGGTCAGTTGCTAAGCCAAGGCTCTGCTTTGACCAAGTGGGGCCTTATGGGACACAGGTGCCACTGGGACATTGCCGGGTCTGGTAGGAACAAGCCTCCGTTATTGCACAGTGTTGCAGAGGAGTAGTGTCATAGTTGGGTCTCACAATGAGGAGGTAGATACTATGTGTATGTTAAGATGTGTAGTGATGTTAATGTCATCCGTCCCCCATAGTCCTCTTTCCCCTCCCCTTGTAATGGCCTTGGTGGTTGGGGCATTTGGGGAGGGCAGGTTTGTCACTAAGAGGCACAGCATAGCTGTTGAAGATTGCAGTGCAAGTTGTTTGCCATTGCCATCTGTATGGCAGATTACCTTTGTCCAGTGGGCAGTTTGCTTTATCTCTCTCTTTGAGTGCCCACATTCACACCTCCCTCGGGAGGGAACATCTGCTGATAACAGACTATTGAATGTCATTGCATGACTGATAAGAACACTAACATCCCATGGTGAGATGTTCAGCCCAGAGGAAGGAGCCAAGCATTCCTACTCAGATATAATCCAGAAATTTTTTGAGACACCAGCATGTTTTTTCTCCACGGGATTCCCCAGAGAAACAGCAGCTGCGTCTCCTTCCACTGGGTCTTCAGAGGAAGAATACATCCTTCTCTACAGATTCCCCTTGCACCAACCAAACCACCCCTGACACTGCAGGAGGGCTGCAGCCACAATTCCAATGGGACTGCCACCAACACCCTGACCCACAGGGTGTCAGGTTGGGTTCTGACTCTGTCAGTGTTGTTCTAGTGTACTGCAATGTTTATTTTATCCTTTTTTTTTTTCCCCCTATTAAAGAGCTGTTATTTCCTGCTCCCATATTTTTGCATGAGAGACCCTTAATTTAAAATTTATAGCAATTTGGAGGGGTGAGGAGGGTTTACATTCTCCATTTCAGGGGAAGCTCCTGCCTTCCTTAGCAGACTCCTGTCTTTCCAAACCAAGACAGATTTTGGCGCCTAATGTGGGGCTCGAGGGCACAGAAACAAAAAAGGAATAACAGTTCCTGAGTAATCTAATTTTTGTGTGTAGCTATAGAAACCTCATTAAGCTACACCATGTGGTCCAGCTTGCCCTGGTTTGGGTGGCACGTGATCGTGGCTTTATTCCTCCCATTTATAGGCCCTTATCTAAACATGGGTCCTATAACCAAGGCTACTGTGGCTGTTATCCGGTTTGTTTTATGGGTGAATAAGGTGAGGAATTCATGGGTTTTTAATTCCCTTGGAAAGCAGGCACACAGATTCACAGCTATCACACACTAACAGTATGGTTTTGGGGTTTCTTTAATAATGGCACTTGCTGTAAGGAAATGACACTGGGTGAAATCTTCTCCCAACCCTTTAGCCATCTCTTTGGGTCTGCCCCACTACTTTTTGAAGGGTTCACATCCACTCTAAATATTAATGATATCATACAGTGGCTGGTGTTGCTGATAGGCCTGCTCTATTTAGCATTTAGAGAGGAGGGGTGACTTACCTGGATAACCACCCTGACACCAACCCCAGAATCTAATACGCCACCAGAGTCTGGGGATGCTGCTGTCCCAGAGCCTGACCCTAGCCCACATCCCACCCCAGATGTGAACTACCCAGATTGGCTGGGGCGTCTGGTGAAGGAGATACGTGAGATGGGCTGGATGCTGAAGGAATACACTTCCCCAGCTGGTGAGAAGCCCTCCCTCTGCCGTGAAGAAAGAAAGTGTAATAGTGCAGCAGCAGAACCCACAGATGTTACAACTGTCCAGGTTCCAGCTGAATTGCAAAGGCAGTCACAGCCAGCAGCAGTTGCCCCTCTAGAAACAAAGAGATCAAAGACAAAATCAGAGCACCCAGATAAAAGACAGCCCTCACAACCCACAGGGGAGCAAGAGGTTGCAATCATCACCAAGTCCCTGACGTACAAAAGTCTCCGTAATCTGCGCACAGACATTGTATGACGGGGATGTGAGGCTTATACAACCTGGCTGCTTTGCGTCTGAGATGTTATGAGTACAAGCGTCCAGCTGGATGGTGGTGAGGCAAGGAATTTGGGACCCTTGACCCACGACTCAGGTATCAATCAGATTGTTGAAAAGGAGCCAGAGTCTCTTTCCCTCTGGGAGCGGCTTTTAATGAGTGTCAGAGAGAGGTTTGGCCACAGGGAGAGAATGCAGGACCAGCACCACAGAATGTGCTGGAAGACCCTTGAGGAAGGGATCCAACAGCTGAGAGAAGTGGCAGAATTAGAGGTACTCTTTAGGAGGGATGGACAGCATGATAATGACCCCGACAAAGTCAGGTGCACAGGGCAAATGTTGTGGAGCCTGGCAAATCCTGGGCCATACCAATACACCACCTTTATTGCAACAATTAATGCTGATAACAACCAAGAGGCAGTGGGTTCTATAGCCAACAAGCTTAAGAATTATGAAAGCATGATCAATGGACTGATGCAGGCTCATGTCTCTGCTGTGATTAAGGACCTCAAAGAGGAGATGAGGGAGGTGGTGAGGGAAGAGGTGAGGAGGAACAGTTCCCACATTGCACCACTGTGAGTCACAGGGCCCAGAGTCAGAGCTCAACGTTCCCCAGCTAGAGAGAGGGGGGGGTACACCCCACGGGCTGACCTGTGCTTTTTTCTGCGTGACCATGGGGAAGACATGGGAAGGTGGGATGGAAAACGCACTTCTGTCCTGGCAGCACGGGTGCATCAGCTCAAGGAGGGAAACACAAATCAAGGAAACTCCAGTAAAGTGAAGGTAGCCTCAGCCTCTCATGACTGAGCTGCTGAGTATGATCTGTCAGGACCCCTGGAAGGTACCTCTGCCATAAATACCCAGGGTTTTAGGGGCCCTGCCTCCAGCCACGGAGAGGCACCAGAAAACTGGATTTTCTGGACGGTGTGGATCCGATGGCCTGGCACATCAGAACCACAAAAGTAAGATGCTTTATTGATACTGGTGCGCAGTGTACCCTGATACCATCGGGACATGTGGCGGCAGAACCTGTTTCCATTGCCAGGGTGACGGGGGGAACACAGCAATTGACCCTGTTAGAAGCTGAGGTGAGCCTGACTGGGAAAGAGTGGAAAAAACATCCTATTGTGACTGGCCCAGAGGCCCCGTGTATTCTGGGCATAGATTTCCTCCTGAACGGCTATTACAAAGACCCAAAGGGACTCAGATGGGCTTTTGGCATAGCTGCTGTGGAGGCAGAAAACATCAAGCAGTTGAACACTTTGCTTGGACTATCAGAAAACCCGTCTGCAGTAGGACTCCTGAAGGTGGAAGAGCAAAGACCACCAATTGCCACCTCAACAGTGCACCGCCGGCAGTATCAGATGAATCAAGTTGCCATGATCCCCATCCACAAAATGATCCGTGAGCTGGAGAGCCAAGGGCTGGTCCGCAAGACCCACTCACCCTTCAACAGCTTCACTTGGCCTGTGCGTAAATCTGAAGGAGAATGGAGATTGACTGTGGACTATCGTGCATTGAATGAAGTGACTCCACCACTGAGCGCTGCTGTGCCGGACATGCTGGAACTCCAGTACGAGCTGGAGTCCAAGGCAGCAAAGTGCTTTGCCACCATTGGCATTGCTAACACATTTTTCTCCATTCCTGTGGCAGCAGAATGCAGGCCTCAGTTTGCTTTCACCTGGAGGGGAGTGCAGTACACCTGGAACCAACTGCCCCAGGGGTGGAAGCACAGCCCCACCATCTGCCATGGACTGATTCCAGACTGCGCTGGAAAAGGGTGAGGCTCCAGAGTACCTGCAGTACATCGATGACATCATTGTGTGGGGGAACACGGCAATGGAAGTATTTGAGAAAGGAGAGAGGATCATCAGGATTCTGCTAGAAGCCAGCTTTGCTGTCAAGAAGAGCAAAGTCAAGGGATGTGCCAAAGAGATCCAGTGTATGGGAGTGAAGTGGCAAGACGGACTGCATCAGATTCCCACTGAGGTCATCAACAAAATCACCGCGATGTCTCCACCAACTAGCAAGAAGGAAATGCAATCTTTCCTGGGTGCCATAGGTTTTGGAGAATGCACATTCCTGAATAAAGTAAGATTGTGAGCCCTTTTTACCTGCAAGAAGAAGGAGTTCCACTGGGGTCCTGAACAGCAACAAGCCTTTGCCCAGATCAAGCAGGACATTGCTCATGCAGTAGCCCTTGGCCCAGTCAGGACAGGACCAGAGGTGAAGATTGTGCTCTACTCTGCAGCCAGGAACCATGGCTTGTCCTGGAGCCTTTGGCAGAAGGTGCCTGGGGAGACTCGAGGCCGATCACTGGGATTTTGGAGTCAAAGCTAAAGAGGCTCTAAAGCCAATTACACTCCCACAGAGAAGGAAATCTTGGAGTCCAGGCTGCCTCAGAGGTGATTGGTACAGAAGAACAACTCCCCCTGGCACCCTGACTACCGGTGCTGGGGTGGATGTTTAAAGGAAAGGTTCCCACTACCGACCACACCACTGACACTACATGGAGTAAATGGATTGCTCTTATTACACAGCATGCCAATATTGGAAATCTGAATCGCCCTGGGATTCTGGAGATAATTACAAACTGGCCGGAAGGTGAGAACTTTGGTCTTGCTAATGAAGAGGAACAAAAACCAGTGACACGGGCTGAAGAGGCTCCTCCCTATAACCAACTGCCCCCAGAGGAAACACGCTACGCTCTTTTCACTGACGGCTCCTGTCGCATCGAAGGGATGAACAGGAAGTGGAAAGCAGCCGTATGGAGCCCCACACGATAGGCTGCACAAGCTACCGAAGGAGAAGGTGGATCAAGCAAACTTGCTGAACTCAAAGCTGTTCAACTGGCCCTGGACATTGCTGAGAGAGAGAAATGGCCAAAGTTCTACCTCTACACTGATTCATGGATGGTAGCCAATGCTCTGTGGGGATGGCTGGAGAGGTAGAAAGAGGCAAACTGGCAGCATAGAGGAAAACCAATCTGGGCTGCTGAAGAGTGGAAAGACATTGCTACCAGGGTAGGGAGGTTACCTGTGAAGGTCCGCCATGTAGATGCCCATGTCCCCAAGAGCAGGGCCAATGAGGAACACCAAAACAATGAGCAAGTAGACCAAGCTGCAAAGATAGGGGTGTCCAAAATAGACCTAGATTGGGAACATAAGGGAGAGTTATTCCTAGCTCGATGGGCCCATGACGCCTCAGGCCACCAGGGCAGAGATGCCACCTATAAGTGGGCACGAAACCGAGGGGTGGATCTAACCATGGACAGTATTTCTCAGGTTATCCATGACTGTGAGACGTGTGCTGCCATCAAGCAGGCCAAGCGAGTGAAGCCCCTGTGGTACGGTGGGCGGTGGTCCAAGTACAAGTATGGGGAGGCCTGGCAGATTGACTACATCACACTGCCCCAGACACGCCAGGGCAAGCGCTACGTGCTGACCATGGTGGAGGCCACCACTGGATGGTTGGAAACCTACCCTGTGTCTCATGCTATGGCCTGGAACACCATCCTGGGCCTGGAAAAGCAAGTTCTGTGGAGACATGGCACCCCTGAGAGGATTGAGTCAGACAATGGGACTCATTTCAAGAACAGCCTTATCAACACCTGGGCTAGGGAACATGGCATTGAGTGGGTGTACCATATCCCCTACCATGCTCCAGCTGCAGGAAAAGTGGAGAGGTACAATGGACTACTAAAAACCCAGTTGAAAGCTTTGGGTGGGGGATCTTTCAAGAACTGGGAGCAGCATCTAGCAAAGGCCACCTGGTTAGTTAACACCCGAGGTTCCACCAACCGAGCAGGTCCTGCCCAGTCTGAGTCCCTGAATGTAATAGAGGGAGACAAAGTCCCAGTGGTACATATCAGAGGTTTGTTAGGAAAGACTGTGTGGATCAATTCTGCCTCGAGTACAGACAAACCCATTCGTGGGGTTGTCTTTTCTCAGGGACCAGGTTGCACGTGGTGGATAATGCAAAGAGATGGAACAACACGATGTGTACCTCAGGGAGATCTGATTGTGGGGTAAGAATGATATGCAATATCACTGTTCATTGGATGTTACTGCTATTGTCTGTACATTAAACCATACAGACATGAGTTGGAAGGAAATGTGTAAGAGTTGAAGGTCTGGGCAAGTGATAGATGGAGCTTTAAGTGACTAAAGTGAAAAGGGGCTCTGCAGCTCTGTAATACAGGGCCTGGATTCAGTGGTCCAGTGTGGGGATGTGATGAAGGCATGATGGGTATTGCTTGTAATTTTGGGGAAACAGATGGAAATTTTGTATGAATAATGCATGATGTGTTGTAGTATGTTGATGATATGGGGATAAGGGGTGGAATGTCCTGGGGTGATGTTATGATGCTTGTATCCCCATTCATCTGTTCTGTGCCTTTAAGACCGGCTCTGAAGAGTGGAAGTTTTGTTTGGGTTTCTCTTATCAGGGACACAGAGACAAACAGTACATAGGGCTGTTTTTCACTTCTTGCTTTCAGCTTGCTGCTTTGCTTGCTCTCTTTTCTGCTCTCACTTCTGCTCTGCTTTGGCCTCTGCTTATTAGCTAGTTTAGCTAAACAGTCCACATCCCTTCCTGGACTGTTTCTCCTCTCCTGTTCCTGTGACCATCTCGAACCTGCTCCGGACTGGGACCCGGGAACACCAAAGGTTCAGCTGCAGCAGTTGCCCCAGTGCCAGAGGGACTGAGAACAGAGCAACCACCCCCAAAAGAGACTTTCTGATTTTGTCATCTTTCTCAGAGCGGTGTCATCGGGTATTGTTCATTTTGTGTGCTGGGGGGTGTTGTTCCTGAAATAAACAGGCTCTTTCCACCTCTCTCCAAGGAATTTTTTCCTGAACCGGTTGGGGGGAGGGGACGTGTGGGTTTTGCTTTCTGGAGGGGCCCTCCTTTGCAGATTCTTTAACAAATTTGCCCTAAACCAGGACACTGAGCCACGCCGGAGAGAAAAAGCAGTGAGGGGCTCCAGCCCAGATGCTTCATTGCCCTGCCTGCTCCATGGAGCTCTGCCATGGGAGAAAGCCAACGCCGGACGAGCCCCTGAGCTTCCATCAGCTGCTGGAACTGCTCTGTGACAGCTCCTGTTCTTCCGAGAGAGACCCCGGCGCCTTCTTGTAACACGTGTCATGGGGGGATTCTGTTTGTTAATAAACTGTGGGGGGTTTTCCACTTTCATCTATCAGTAATAATTTCCTATTGCTGGAAAGGGGTTGTTGGAACACTTTAGAGGAGACGACTTATTGCACAATATCCTGTTTGAAGTTGTCTCAAACTGTGTGAGACAGATGGCTTCACACAGGAGCATCCCCAAGGCTGCTGAGGGGAAGGCACAGAGGAAGACAAACCCAGTATTTCTGAGGGAAACTCCTTGACACCAAACCAACCTGAGCTGTCAAACAGCAGACCTGATGTTTCGACACATGGGCCAAAGGGGAAACCTTTCAGTGTGTTTGGTCCAGGCTGGGTTATGCTCGAGGCAAAGGTGTGTCAGTGTGTTGGATAATACTCTTTTCTTGACCTAGAGATGGGGACACTGAGAGGTGTTTTAAAAACTTATATTCCATTTTCAGTCTCATGAGAAGGATGAGAAAATACACATAATTTACACCATCACAATCAGAAGCCAACTATTTCCTAATTACAGTAGTTCTTGGTCTATCAGATTTTTGCCATGCCATGTTGTAGATGCCTTAAAGCCAATTATTTAAAACTACCCCTTGTGGGTCCCACTAAAATGCATCTTTCATAGCTCTATTTTTCCAAAGTCTTATTTGCAAGGCCATCCTTTGAAACTTTTTTCTAGCTCCATTTCTCTCTCAACAATATCTGTCCTACTCCATGGCATTTTTAAGTTAGCATTTCTTGTCTCAAGATTTATATACAGATTCATACTGTGTGGGGCCTTCTATTAGGCTCTAAAAACTTTCTACAAATCCATTTCCCCCATCAGTGCACTTGGCTCCTTCTCTCCTCATTGTGCCTGGCAAGCACAGGAGCCCAGAGCTCCTGCAGAACCCATCACAGCACTCAGTGGGAGCAAACTTGTGTCCAGTCCTCGCCTGGAGCTGTGGTGCCCAGCATTCCACCACACTGGAATGAGGAACTGCTCCTGCTCTTTCAGAAGGAGATAAGGAGCTTTGGCCTTCAGATCAATTGTCTGCAGGCTCCTGCAGTGCCTGGTGCCGCTCCCTTGCCAGAGGCACCCCAGGCCAGGGGGGCACATCTGGGCTGCTGTGTCTGGCTCTGGGGCTCCCTGTTCTGGGCAGTGAGGAGGAGCTGCAGAGGCTCTGCAGGACTGACAGGATGGGCTTTGGGGCTGGCAGGAGGAACTGAGGGACCTGGGCTGCTGGAGCTTCTGAAGAGGAGGCCCAGGGCTCATCGTGCAACTGCTCCAAGGGTGGTTTCAGAGAATCCCAGAATCAGCAAGGGTGGAAGAGGCCATGGAGGTCATCAAGTCCACCCTGTGCCCTGACACCGCCTTGTCTCCCCTGAGCCTCCTCCAGGATAAACAACTGCAGGTCCTTCAGCCACTCCTCACAGGACTTGTGTTCTTCCAGACCCCTCCCCAGCCTTGTTGCCCTTCTCTGGACACACTCCAGCCCTTCCATGTCCTTCCTAAATTAGGGGGCCCCAGAACTGGAAATAGCACTCGAGGTGCTGCCCAAGCAGTGCTGAGCACAGGGGAAGAATCCCTGCCCTGCTCCTGCTGGCCACACCATTCCTGAACCAGGCCAGGAGCCATTGGCCTTCTTGGCCACATGGGCACACTGCTGACTCATGTCCAGCCTGATGTCCATTGGTCCCTGCAGGTCCCTTTCTGCCTGGCTGCTGTCCAGCCACTCTGGTGCCTTGCTGAGGGAGAGAGGCAGGGAGGGAACGGGTCCAGATGCAGTCCTTCCTGAAATGTGGTGTTTGCTGGCACTGCCAGTTCCCAGATCTTGGTATTTCCATATTCTGGCACAGCCCAAGTCCAGCAATTTGCTGGCAAAGAAAGCCAAAATCAAGCAAATACCTGGTACCTACAGCAACCCGATCTCATGTTTGCTGACATGCCCGGTACTCAGATCCAGAATTTTTCAGATGCTTGCACAGCATAATTCCAGCAATTTGCTGGCACAGAAAATAAGCATCTGGCAATTTCCCAGTGCCGGCACATTCCGCACCAAAATCTGGCCTGCCCTGGCACTGCCAGTGCCCACATCTGGCAATTTCCCTCTTCGGGCACCACCCATATCCAGAATTTGCTGGCAAAGAAAGCTAAAACCTGGCAATTTCCCCTTGCCAGCACTGCCCAATCTGGAGTTTGTTGGCAGCAGGATTCCAAGAAAGATGGAAGGAAAGAAGGAAAGAAAAGAGGAAGGCATCCAGACCCAGTCCTTCCTGGAGCCTGCAGCCTGAAATGGGCTGTTTGCTGGCACTGCCAGTGCCCAGATCTGGAAATTTCCCTATTCTGGCACAGCCCAAGTGCAGCAATTTGCTGGCACAGAAATCCAAATCCTGTGGCAGCTTCCTGCTACTGGGTCTGGCACCACCCACATCTTGTGTTTCCTGCACCAGAACCCAGATTTGGAAATTTCTCAGTGCCAGCAGAGTCCAAATCTGGCAGATTTCTGTCGCTGGCAATGACACCACCCAGATCTGGTGTTTGCTGGCAGTGCCAGCGCCCAGATCTGAAAACTTCCTGGTGCTGGCACAGGCCAAGTCCAGTGATTTGCTGGCACAGAAAGCCAAAATTTGGAAATCTGCAGGTTCTGGCTGCAGCACCATCCAGATCTGGTGTTTGCTGGGACCGCCAGTGCTCAGATTTGGAAATTTCCCGATGCCTTCACAGCCCAGGTCTAGCAATTTGGCTTTAGCTTGCTTAGGAAGAGAAGTTCCTTGGACTGTGACTTTCCTTTTTCTTGGAACTGTTTAAACCTGCTCTGGACTGAAAACCCAGACAAACACCGGCAGCAGCTCAAACCTGTGGCCCACCAAGGTCTGGGACGCTGCATTCCAGCACCACAGGGACTTAGAAGAGACCGAGTGAGCCAACTACAACCCACAAAAAGGACTTTCTGAATTTGCCATCTCTTCAGCACTGTCAGAGGTTTGATTTAATATAATTCATTTTTCATGCTTGTGAATAATTTACTTGTTAAATAAACGGGGGTTTTTTCACTTTTCTCGAGGGAAGTCTTTTCCTGAACTAGTAGGGGGAGGGGCCGCTTGAACTTGCTTTCTAGACGGACCCCTTTTGGAGATTTCCTCCCCAAATTTGCCCTAAGCCAGCACAAACAGTTACAATGAAAATTGCACCAGTGGCATCATTTCCTGGTGGCAAATCTTGTGACAGAAGCTTGACCTCGTTCTCCATGAGAGATTCTTGGGAAGAGCAGACAGGAGAAGATTCCTGGAAAACTGAAACAGCTTTCCAGAAGTGAAATGAAAATGAAAGAAACAATCCAAGATGCTTTCCTCTATTTATTTCTATGCTCCCCTTTTCCATGTTGCACTACTTCTCCATTCCAGTAATTCCAGACCCACTGCACCTCTAAGATTGGTGACTTAGTGATTTTTAGACACTCTAAAATACCATGAGCCACACACAGCTTTCCTTCCCCTGGTTTTACAGGAAAGCAACACTGGAGGTGTCAGTGCAGTGCTGGGCTCAGGTAGGAATCCTACCCCAAGGGAAGGTGCCCTACAGTGTTTGACCCTCAGCAAGGACAATGCACAGCAGCAAGTGAGGGGATCGCTGTGCCAGTGTGCAGGAGTCAGGGCTCTGCATCTGCGCTCAGCACTGCAAAGTTCCCGTGTTTGGGCAGACGGAGGGGCTGTCCCCGGGGCGCGCGGGGCTCGAACGAGGGGCTCGTGGGGCCAGCGGGGAACGGACACGGGGACGAACGGCCCCGGTGCTTCAGTTGCAGCGGCGGCAGCGGCGGCAGCAGCAGCGGCGGCAGCAGCAGCGGCGGCAGCGGAAGCGGCAAAGCAAAGAGATATTTTGAATACTCTCTTTCTTTCTTTCTTTCTCTTCTCTCTTTCTTTCTCTCTCCCTCCCTTTCCCGCTGTCGGGCACCCTTCTCTCGGGGTCCCTTGCCCGGCGTCCCTCTCCTCTCCCCGCCTCCCTGTCCCCTGCAGGGCCGGGCCATGCCCCCGGCCCGCCCCCGGCCCCGGGCGGGGCTGCCCCGTGCCCGGCCCCGGCCGTCCCACCGCGGTCTCGCCTCCGCCGGGCTCTGGCCGTACTGGCGGTGGCGCTGCTGGGCGGGCATCAGTGCCTGGTGCGGGGGCGGCATCGCCGCCCTTTGCCTCCGCCTGGCCCGAGCCCGGCCCCGACCCCGACCCCGGCCCCGGCCCCGGCCCCGGCCCCGGCCCCGGCCCCAGCCCCGCCCCCCGCCCCGGCCGCGCCCCCGGCCCCGGCCCCGGCTCCTCCCGGGCCCCGCGGAGCACATACGCGGCGCGGCCCCTCCCGCCGCCTCCGCTGCGGCTTCCCCGGCCCGAGCTCCGCCGCTCGGCAGCGCGGCCGCCGGCCCCGAGCCTCCCGTGCCGCGTTCCCGGGAGCGAACGCCTGGGCATGGCCGGCCCGGGGCGGGTGAGGGGCGCTCGGGGGCCGTTGCTGGCCCCGGGCCGAGCGCTGACAGCCGCGTCCCGCCCGCAGGGACGGCGCAGGAGGCCCTGCAGGAGCGGTACCGGCTGGGATCGCTGCTGGGACGCGGCGGCTTCGGCAGAGTCTTCGCGGCCACGAGGCTCTCGGACGGCGCCCCGGTGAGCGGCGGGGCCGGCGGCGGGCGCAGGAGGAGGCGATGGAGGAGGAGGAGGGCGGAGGGCGGAGGATGGGGCTCGCAGTTCGGGCGGCGAGCTCACCCCGCTGCTGGCCTTGGCTTGCAGGTGGCCATCAAAAGGGTGCCACGGAACCGCGTCCGGCACTGGGGCGAGCTGGTGAGTGAGCGGGGCCAGCAGCCGGGGCTGCCGGCCAGGGATGAGCCGGGGCCCGGCACGGTGGGAGCCGCCAGGACGCCCCGAGGGAGAGCGGGCGTGGGGCCAGCGCAGGGCGCAGAGCATCCCGGCCTGGCTGAGGGCTTCCCCAGGCCTGGCACGGCATCGGCCCCACTGACGGCATCGTGCTCCTCCCGCAGCCCGACGGCACCAGCGCACCCCTGGAGATCGTGCTGCTGGCCAAGGTGTCCACTGGCTTCCCCGGTGTGGTCCAGCTGCTGGAGTGGCTCGAGCTCCCCAACTGCATCGTGATGGTACTGGAGCGGCCAGAGCGGTGTCAGGACCTGCATCGTTTCATTGGGGCACGGCGGTTCCTGCCCGAGGAGGAGGCGCGGGAGCTGTTCCGCCAGGTGCTGGAGGCCGTGCGGCACTGCACCAGCTGCGGGGTCCTGCACAGGGACATCAAGCCAGAGAACATCCTGGTTGACCTGGACACCGGGCAGGCCAAGCTGATTGACTTTGGCTGTGGCACCTACCTGCAGGACACAGTCTACACACACTTTGCAGGTGAGCCTACCCAGGGCTGTGCTCCCGCTGCTGACATCTCATGGCCCAACATCTCCCAGCCCAAGCTGGCTGTGGCAGCGGGAGTTCTCCCTTTTGCTGCCAGTCAGGGCACTGAGTCCTCAGCTGAGTTGCTTTAGAGCAGGGCTGGGTGGGCAGCCATCTTCCAGCCCTGCTGGCAGCCTTTGCCAGCCACTCTGCCCAGGACTGGGGCTGGGCTGGGGCAGCCAGCCCGACCAAAACCCCCGTGGGTGGGGGTAGCAGAGAGGGAGGGCGGAACCTGTGCCCCAGCCAGTTTGGTGTGCAAATGAGAGGAAGGGCTTGGGCTGCTCCACTCGCCCTGTTTCCCTTGGCTTCATAATATTTTTGGGGCAATGCAGGCAGGGAGGATAAGGGCATGTTTTTTCCCCAGCATGGAGTGGGTTTTTCCTTTGCATGTCATGGTTGGGCCTAGCCAGGGCTGCCCTCTCCCAGCACCAGAGGCTTCTTTTCCAACCCTAACTTTGTGCACAAGTCCCAGATGCTGGCGAGAGGGCAGTGGTCACCCTGTGTGCCCCTGATGCAGCCCCCGCGGGCCCAGGGATGCTGGGGCCAGGCTCTGGGAGCAGCAGCATCCCCCTGATGAACTCCACCTGTATTCCATAGGAACATTGTCCTACAGCCCCCCAGAATGGAACGACTTTGGCTGGTACCATGGCGAGGCAGCAACAATCTGGTCCCTGGGCATCCTGCTGCACCAGATGGTCTGCGGGGAGCACCCTTTCAGGAGGGGCCGGAACCTCAGCTGGGGCCAGCTCCCGCTGCCACAAGGGCTCTCTCAAGGTGGATCCTCTTCTCTGGGCACGGGGGGAATCCCAGTGCTGGGAGCCAGCAGCGGGATCGTGGGCATCCCGCTCTGGCAGCTGCTGAGGAGGTGACACATGTCCTGCTCTCCTCCAAAACAGGGAATTGGTGGGAAAGTTTAGGCCCAGCTCAGAGCGCATCCAGCATGGCCTGGGCATGGGAACAATGGGGTAAAGCAGACAGGAGCCTTCTCTGGCTGACCATCAGTTTCTGCTTTCTCTCCCCAGAGTGCAAAGACCTGATCTGGTGGTGTTTATCCGTGAACTCCTTGGACAGACCCACACTGGAAGACCTGTTCTGTGTTCCTTGGATGCAGGATATTCCTCTGCCATAGAAGAAGGGAGAGCGCCACAGGCACACTTTGATCCAGGGCCCTGGTAAGTTCCTGCTCCACATTTGCCTTGGCAATGAGAAGCAAAGGAACCCAACCCTTTTTGTGCTGCCAGTGTCACTGCACCGGGGTCATGGGATGGGAACACACAGCCCTTGTGCTGGAGCTGAGCTGCTCTGCCCAGCACTGGTGGCTGCCATCCCAGCTGGTTTTGCTTGTCCTGGTTACCTGACAGCTGGGGCCCTGGGCAGAGCCCTGAGAGCCTGGTCTGCCCCCAGGGAAGGAGAAGGAGCCCCTGGAGAAGCTGTACCGGGTGGGGATGATGATGCTGCTGCTGCTGCTGGAGACAGCGAGGGTGACATCAAGGATGACAAGCTCTTCCTCAGCCTGGCCACTGGAGGCTGAAGGTGATGCACTTTGATTCTGGCACCTTCTTCAAAGCCAAACTCCACGGGGAATTTGCAGATGAGTCCCCATCTGGGGAAATTCTGCCAGATTTGGGCATGGCCCAGCCTGGCTGGGAAGCAAAGGCTCCCCCTTTGCTGGGGCAGATGCAACTCATTCTTCAGTTGCTGCCCAGCTGCTTTTGGCAGGGCTGGGAGGATGGGCTGGGGTGGGTATGAAATGGGAGTGGGCTCCTGGTTCTGCCAACAGCCCCCAGCACCCACCGTGCCCCGGGCTGGGGCTGGGGCTGGGGCAGCCAGCCCGACACAAACAAAGCCCCGTGGTGGGAGCAGAGTTGGGGCTCCAGAACCTGTGCACAGCTGCTTTGCTGTGCAGGCAAGGAAGGGCTTGGGCTGCTCCACTGCCCTTGTTTGCTTTGGGGTCACTGTTATTGTGGGGGGCAGTGCAGGGGGGAAGAGAGAAAGTGTGGGATTCCCTCGGCCATGGCTGGGTTTTTCCCTAGCATGTAGGGGTGTGGCCTTCCTCAAGGCCCTGACAGAGATAAGAGTTTTTACTGTTTTTCTTGTTTTCCCTTTTTGTCTCTAAACTCTTGTCAATAATGTGTTGTTTGTTATTCCAGAAGAAGCATTCAAAGTGGTCCAGTGTGTATAGGGAAGTGCTTGGGAGCAGCTGTGGTGTGGATGGGCCGTGCCCTTGGAGAAGGCTGAGGCCATGGTTTGGGAGCAGCTTTTCTTCCAGCCGTGGCTGGTGTGAGGTGGGTCCCTGTGTGCTTGGCAGGGTGGGATCAGAGCTTTTGGGAGCTGGCAGCGAGCACAGGAGCATCCTGCACTGGGCAGCTGCTGAGGGCTGGATGTGCCGTGGCCGGCTGCAGGCTGGGCACATGTCCTGCCCTCCTGCTCTGTGCCAAAGGCAGCAGGGATGGGCAGCTCTGGGCACAGCTTGGGGCACAGCCAGCATGGCCTGGGCACCGCAGGCCTTGGCACACGGGCACAGGAGCCCTCAGCTGACGGGCGGTTTCTGCTTTCTCTCCTTGCAGCCGGGCTCTGCGGGTGCTGAGGCTGCTCTGGGCTCTGCCAGGGCTCTGCTGGGCCCAGCCCTGGGCCCAGCTGGGCTGGCTCTGCCCTCACATTGCTCTCACAGCTTTGCATCAGACGAGCCCGTTGTGAGCACAGCACCTGAGCTTTCTGCTTTGGCAGGTGAGTGAGACTCTGCTGCAGGCCCAGAGATTGCAGCTGGGGACACACATCCAACTGGCAAGGACCCAAACTCTCCACAGTCCCGTCTGAACACCTGGATCTGCACAGGGTGTTTTCTTCTTGACTGGCTGGAATTGTGCAATTGCATTTTCTTCCTCCTCTAGCAGTGCCACGGGTGGGCCAAAGCTGGCGAGTGGGCTGTGCTCCTGAGGCAGTGCAGTCTGGACCTGGTGGATGGAGAATTGGCCTTCTGCACTGCCAAACCAGAGCAAAAAGCTGTCAGTGGGACTTCGTGTCTCTAAGAAACTCCTGGCAGTTACAACAGGAATGTGCAGCTCATTCCCAGGCTGAGAAGGAAGGTCATCTTCTAAAGGATGTGGGGTTTGACAGAGTTTCCATTCCCAGTCCTGCTTGGAGCTGGAAGGGCACAAAACAATTTCCTCTTGCTTTGAGCACAATTTCAAATACCAATGTTGGGAACAAAGCCCAAAATCTTTTAAGAGGCTTTTGAGGTCACAAAGATGGATCCATGCCATCAGCACATTTACAATGTAAAGAACTGAGTTCTCTTTTGAAAAAGATCATTTACCTCTTAATGCAAAGAAAGTAACTTGGCATTTATGGGTTTTTTTTCATTAATTGTATGTTATGTTTTTTCACTAACACTTGGATTTCATTCTTATCTAAAAAATTTATCAATTTTTTTTCCTTTTTCCTTTTTTTTCCTTTCAATAGAAAACATGTCCTCAAGAAGGAATGTCCTTTGCTCCTGGTTCCTGTGTGGAGCAGCTCCCTTCCTGCTGGCTGAGCTGCTCAGGCAGAGCCCGGCAGCTCCTGGCCCTGCAGGGCTGAGGCTTTTCCCCGTTGCTGGGCACAGACTGATGGAGCAGCACTGCTGAACACGGGCACACAGAGGGACCAGCAGCAGCTGCCTTTGGCCACCTGAGGCTCCAGGGCCCAAACTCTGAGCAGCCAGGGCTGGAAGAGACTGGCAGGATCTGGTCCCTGACTCTGGGGCAGGGCTGCACAAATGACCCCGCAGCAGCAGCAGCAGCAGCAGCAGCAGCAGATGGAGCTGACTTTGAGCACAGCCCCTGCCCCTCTTCCCTCCCGTGTGCAGCGGTGTCACAGCAGCCTGAGGCACCTGGGAGCCCCCAGTGCCAGCAGGGACTGGAGATGGCAGCCCTGGGCTCCTGGAGGCTGTGCAGGGAACAGAGCTGGGCACTCCCTGTCCATGGGGAGCTTCCAGATGGAAAAGGCTGCTGTGCCCAGGCAGCTGCAAAGGCAGAGAAAGGAGGCTCTGGAGCACTGGATCTGTGCCAGTGCCACAGTCCTGGGCAGCAGCCAGCGAGCCCTGGGGGAGCAGAGGGCACAGCAAGAGGGACAGAACCAGGCAAGGGCAGAGACTGGAGAGAGCCAGGCCTGGGAGCAGGAACAGCTGCTCGATTGCACTCTTGGAGAAAGCTCTTGGCTGGTTCAAAGCGCTGAAAGGTGTGAAGGGCAGAGAGGAGGCCACAACAAACAATGTTCCTGTTTGCACAGCCTCCCCTCTCCGTGTCCCAGAAGGGATTGCATGGACTGTGTTCTTCTCTCCAAGTCGTCTTGTTCAGCATGAGCAGCTCAACACCAGGAACTGAAGGAGCTGAAGCCTCAGGCCACAGGAGCTGGGCAAGAGGGAACTTCGTAAGCAAAGTAATGCTGCTAAAATAGCTCCAGCTGAATGCAGTGGATAGAATCATGGAATCACAGAATCCTTTCTGTTGGAAAAGCCCTCTGAGCTCACCCAGTGCAGCCGCTCACCCAGCAGTGCCAAGCTTAGCACTAAACCACATCCCTCAAGTGCCAAGGCCTGGACACAGCCCTGAGTGAGGCCTGGTCAGCAGGCCCTGAGCCAAAGGTGGCCTCTGGATGAACCCTCCAAGCAAAGGATATCTTTGTATCTGCTCTCTAATGAAATATGCATTGTCATTAGCACTGTGATAGATGTAGCCACTCCTTAGTGAAACATGTATTGACCTTTGTGTATTTAGAAGCCAGACAAGGCCATGGAATCTGACATCTGGCCTTGTTTGGGGCTGTATGGTCAAAGTCACCTCCCTTGGTTCCTCCTTGAGCCCTGGCCAGGCTCTGGGAGGGACCCAAGAGGAGGATGAAGGCAGATGTTGCCACACTAGCAGTGCTGTCAGTTTGTTCATTCAGCACTGTCAGAGCTGGGCCCTCTCCCAGCGGGGTTGGAGCCTCACCTGGGGCTGGAGGCACCTGCAGGAATTCCCAGTGCCCAGGAGTGGCTCTGCAGCCCTTGGCTGTGACAGCTTCCCCAGCTGCTGTGTGGGTCTGGGGGATGGTAAAGCCTGAGGGTAAATGCTACTGGATCTTTGTTAATCACTGCTGCAATCTTTGTTGGGGATGGTTGGGTGCATTGCTGAGCTACTCCTTTTGTGATTCTTTGCTGCTCTGAACTGCAGGAAATTACACTGATTCCTTCATCTGGAGTCTGTGGCTTTGGTGCTGACCCTGCCCACTGGTAAAACAAAACTGGACCAGTCTGTCCAGATGCCAACAAAATGTCACTTGTTCAGTGTCAGTGTGAGGAATCAGTCCCCTCAGAAATTCCCAGCTGGGAAGTCCTTCCCTGGAGTTCCCTGGCTCTGGAGTGGGCTGAGGTCGGAGCCCTGTGTGAGCAGTGGGGCAGTCGGGTAAAAGAAGCTGCACCCCTGGATTTCTTCAAATGCATCCAAAAATTGCATATGGAAAAGGAAAAGACTTTGTGTGTTTGGGCAGACAAAGATGAATTTGTTGAGAGTACATAGGAAACAGCACCTTCAGAAGGAGCAATTATTGTTGGAATGCTCCCACATGGAGCAACAGGAAAAGGTTTTAATCTTGAGCTCAGATGCATTTGTACAAGTGAAATATCGGTATAATAAATAACAATATATGTATTTATAGAATAATAAGGCATTATTATATATGTATATAATATTTATATGTCTTTATATATATATATGTTTTTAACTATCTGTCTATATGTATATCGATATGTATATCTATATATAAAATAATAATAATGTGAAATAGTGCTGACAATGCTAATTTGGTAGCTTTGGCAGCTCAGGGATGTAACACTAAATACCCTACAGAACAGGACTGGCCAAGACCCTAATGTCAGTGGTCAACTTTGTGAGATTGTATACAATGAAAAAGGGAGGAAGGGAGGAAATTGGCTATTTTTACTGGGTGTGCTGATACTGTGATGCAGAGTGCTTTGTCTGTTCCTGTGAAAAATACAGTGATTAAGCCTGCAGGGTTCTTCATGTACCAGACTATCCACAAGCTGCAGGATTGGTTGTGCAGGTGAAGGGGTTGTTAAAAGAGCCGTTGGAAAAATGAGGAGATGGGAACCTTTGCCCATGGAGAACCCATCTCCCAGATGTGCTCCATGCCCTTCACAATGGCCCACTGGGGAAATGAAACCCCCTGGCTGTGCACGGCTGCCCCCAATTTGCAAATCCAGCCATGGGCAGTGAGACTTGGGCTGCCTGGGAAATTGTTCTGGTTGTGATGGCCCCTGGCAGGGCCAGCCCAGAGGCTGCAGGGCTGGGCCTTCATGCATTGGAATTAATGAGGAGAAATTCAAAGCAAATGAGAGCTATCAGTACTGAAACAGGAATTCAGATTCCTCCAGGACACTTTGCTTTGGTAACTGCTCCCTTGGAACTTGGCCTTGGAAAGTGTTCCTGTCATGGCAAGAGGAATTGATGCAGAATGTAAAGGAGAAATTACAGTAATTCTGTTAAACAAGAGTGACCAGGATTGGATTATTCAACCTCATGACAGCGTAGGACCATTATTGATATTGCAACTTTAAGAGCAATTGATAAAAAAGGAGATCCAGCTCCAGTCACCACCATTTGTGGAGATAAAGGGTTTGGATCCAGCAGCCCTAATAATGGAGCCAGAATGTGGGTCCAGAGGCCAAAAGGCCCTCCCGAGGCAGCTGAAGGAACAGCTCCTACGAAAGACAACTCTGAGTCCTGAAACCTGGGCAGGAACAATGGGAATGTGTCCCTGCAGCCAAGGATTCTGTGTGAGAACCAGTGGATCTGACAGGAGATTGTTTTGCCCATCCTGCCAGACCAAATCTCCCTGTTTGCCCCAAGGGCCCCTTTGAGAAATGCTCTGATCCACGGGGCTCCATGTGAAGGCTGCTGTGACACTGAGGGACTTGCACAGGAATTCCATCCAGGAGCCTGGGTGCCCCTCAGAGACTGGGACCCAGCCCCTTCCAGCCAGAGGGGAAAGGGCTCCCCAGGCCTTGTTAGCCCAGACAGCATGGTAAAGCTGAACAGCAAAGGGCCTGGGGGCATTATTCTGGAATTAAAAAGGTGCCAGCTCCAGGGACAACAGAATTCTTGTTCCTAACTCAAATGAGATTGAGAAAAAAGAATGAAGAACGGTGTCACTGAAGTACTACTGATGTCTGTAAGGTGTACCTTGATAGTCAGCCAGAATCTTTGTCTGCCACAAACACCTCTAGTGTTTCACCAAGGGATTGGTCATCAAAATGTAATGATGGGTTATGATGGATTGCTGAGCTTCTTTTATAATTCTTTGCTAATGATGATGTGCTTTGCTGAGCTTATCCTTTTGTAAATCTTTGCAGCTGTGCATGATATAAATGACACAATTCCTTAAGTTGGTGTCTGTGTCTTTGGTAGTGACCCTGCCCACGGGTGAAACAGGGCCCCCTCTTGCCTAAGTGTTACCTGGGAAGGCAAAAGCCCTCACTCCAAAATTCCCCCCTTCCTCCCTGTTCCCCCCTTCACACCCTGAGCATGATGTGCTCTGGTCTGGGCTATGCTCGGGCTCAGTTGGGGTCCCCTGTCCTGGCTGTGTCACCTGCCCAGCTCCCCCACAGCCCCAGCCCCTCCCCAGCGTGGCTGACAAGGGGCAGGACAGGCCTTGGCTGTGCTGCAGCTCAGCAAGAACAAAACCATCTCTGCGTGCTCAGCCCTGTGCTCAGCACCCGGCCCAGCAGTGTCTCAGTGCCAGGGGCTGTGCCCTCAGTCCCTGCCAGGGGTTTCCATGGCAACTGCCAGGCCAGGTGACCCAGGTGTCCACCCCAGTGCCGGTTGCCATGGAAACAGTGCCCAGCCCTGCCCCTTTCTGTCTGGCTGACCTGGCCTTTGGCCCTGGCAGTGCCGGTGGCTGCTGGTTCCTGGTGCCTGAGCGCCCAGCGCGGCATAGGGCAGGTGGCCATGGCACAGCCCCCAGCAAGGGATCCCCTCTGGCTCTGGGCACTGACACCAGCCCTGAGCAAGGGCCAGGGCAGCTTTCCATAGCCACCAACCATCACAACAGCTCCGGGCATTGGTTGCCATGGCACCAAACCAAGGAATGGGTCCCCCATGGCCGTTGCCATGGCACCTGGTGGCACCAACGAGTGTCATTGCAATAGTACCTGGAGCAGCCCTGGCACTCCTTTGTCCTGAGGGTTGCCATGGCAGCTGAGGACAGCATCAGCAGGTGCTCTGCAAGGCCCCTGGGGCAGACGGGAAGGAGCAGCAGAGCAGGGGCTGATCCATCCCCAGTGCACTGCACAGCCCAGGGCAGCATCACAGAGCGTCCTCATGGAGCTGCCAACAACATCCCCCCTCTGCAGCCCTGGCCTCTTCTCCAGCTGACACAGGTGCCCCATCCTTGCAGGCACAGACATGGCAGCACTGGCTCAGCAGCCCCTGTTTGCATTGCACACAGCAGGGGGAGCACCCCCATGCTGTTGGTGTGGGGACATGAACCTGAGGGAGCACAAATGCCATCAGCCCCTGCGGCCAGCAAGGGCTGGGGGACAGCAGAGAAACCACTCAGCTTTGTCCTGGCTTCTGCAGTCAGCCAGAAAGTTTGTTCCCATCAGCTGGGAGTTTCCTGTCTCACTGCAGATGCTGTTGCTCAGAGCCAGGGCTGCCTGACAGCCACCCTCAAACTGCCCTGAGCATTTCCTTTCCATTACCTTTGCTTTCTTTACTTTTCACTGCAACAAATTTGTTCTTTTTGCTCATCACAGGGCTCTTAGAACTGGACACAGCACTCTAGGTGCTGCCCAAGCAGTGCGGAGCACACGGGAAGAATCCCTGCCGTGTTCCTTCTGGCCACACTGTTCCTGATCCAGGCCAGGAGCCATTGGCCTTCTTGCCCACCTGGGCACACTGCTGGCTCATGTCCAGCCTGCTTTCAATCAGTCCCTGCAGGTCCCTTTCTGCCTGGCCACTCTCCAGCCACTCTGTCCCCAGCCTGTAGTGCTGCAGGGGTTGTTGTGGCCAAAGTGCAGGACCTGGCACTTGGACTTGTTAAACCTCACCTTGTTGGATTTGGGCCCTGGATCCAGCCTGTCCAGGGCCCTGTGCAGAGCCCTCCTACCCTGCAGCAGATCAACACTCCCAGCCAAACTGGTGTCACCAGGGTTCCATGAGGCCCCAAAGCATCCCAATGGTCTCCATGATTCCATGAGGCCTCCCAGTATCACAATGTCTCTTTGGTTCCATGGGACCCCTTGGTGTCACAAATTCCCTTGGATCCTTGGGCCCCGCAGTGTCACAAGTCCACTATGGCCCCCAATGGATCCTTGGTTCCATGAGGTGTCTGAGTGTCGCAATGCTCTCCTTGCCTCCACAGTGTCACAAGGGCCTCTTCGTCCCAAGGACCACCACGGTGTCCAACATGTTTCCTTCATTCCAGGAGTCCCTGAGGAGCAGCACTGGACTCTTGGTTCCATGGGGCCCTGCAGTGTCACAATGGGCCCATCATGACACCAGGTTCTGCTCTGTCACAATGCTCTGCATGGTTCCACAAGGCCCTGCAGGGTCACAGAGGCTTCTTGGTTCCACGAGGCCTCAGAGTGCCACAATGAATTCCCTGGTGCTGCAGTGTCACAATGGAGCTCTGGTTACACAAGATCCTGCAGTGTCACCAGAGACCCTTGGTTCCACGGGGCACCACAGTGTCACAATTGTTCCCTCAGTTCCCAGAGTCCCTGCAATGGTGCACTGGCCCCTCGATTCCATTGTTTCCAGGCTTTCCCTGGAAACTCTCCTTGGTTCCACAGTGGCACAATGGCCCCTTGGTTCCACAAGGCCCTGCAGGGTCACAGTGGCCTCTCTGGTTCCAGCAGGACCCAGACTGTCACAATGGACTCCTTGCTTCCATTAAGCCCCACAGTGTCACAATGGCCCCCTGCATCTGCGCTGCCATGTCACACACAGTGTCACCATTGTCCCCTTAGTGCCACCAGGCCCCTTGCTTAGTGTCACAATGGCCCCTTGCTTCCCCAGGGCCCTGCAGTGTCACAATCATCAGAGTCAACCAGGCTGCAAAGGACCTTGGAGAGCATCCAGTCCAACCTAGAACGTTACATCACCTTATCACGCAGACCGTAGCAGCGGGTGCCACATCCAGTCTTTCCTTAAACACCTCCAGGGATGGTGACTCACTTGTTCCTGATCCATAGGATTCCCAGGGTTTGGATGAGGGAAATGGTGGGTAAGTGGGGGGGACAAAGCGTTACTGATCGTCAGCTTTAAGCTCTTGATTTTAATATTTATTCAAACTGCATTAGAAGGTGCTGGGGGTCAATATCAATTGGACATTACTGATATGGGTCTATAAACAGGAAAAGAAAACTTAACAGGATAAATCAATTCTCTCTTCATTGTTTTCAATATAGTTTATTCAGTCTGAATACACTTCAGAAATGTGTCTTATTAACCACGAAAGAATTGAAAATCTAGAGTATTCCCTGTGGCTTTTCTTGTTCAGACGTTGTGAACAAATGTTGATGAGCCTTTTCCCATGAACTCCTGAACTGAAGAGGTCAAGAAAGAAGAGGCCTCTGCAGTAGGAAAATTCATCATCAAACTCCAAGTGGCTGAGAACCCATCCCCATCAGGGCAGAAATGAACAGAAATGGGCACAGCTTTGTGGCTGCCCCACCTTTGGCATGGGCCCTGGGCCTGGAGCAGGAGCAGCTCTTGAGGGCCCTAAGGCCGGGGCTCTTGTGCTACCATGGGCAGATGGGATGGCAGCAGTGGCTGCAGAGCTCTCAGCACCTCAGCCCGAGGGGAGCAGGGCAGCCAGGGAGCCTCCTTTGGCCTTGGCCAAGAACCTTCCCCCATGGCTGGGGCTGAGTCCTGTGGCAGCTGCAGCTGCTGCTGTGCCCTTGCCAGGGGCTGAGGCCATGGGGCAGTGGCCAGAGCAGCCTGGCCTGAGCAGAGCTGTGGGGCCAGAGCCAGCCGGGCTGGGCTGGGGAGAGGCCCTTGGTGCTGCCAAGAGCTCAGGGCAGCTGGCAGAGCTTGCAGAGAGCTGGGCTGGGCTCAGAGAGCCCGGCCCAGAAACCATCAGTGTCCATCTCAGCCTGGCTGAGCGTGCAGGGGCAGGACTCAGGCCAGGCCTTGTGGGGCAGGGCCAGCGCCTGTGCAAGGCATTGCAAACAGGCAAGTGGCCCAGAGAGGAGGCTGCTCTGTGCCCTTGGTGGCATGGACAGAGCAGAGAGGGGGCCCAGGACATTTGTCAGCACCAGCCTCCGTGCCCAGCCCTTGGCAGCTGTGGCTGCTGAGCCCAGCTTTGGCCTGGGCTGAGTTTGGCTGTGGCCCAGCTCCATCCTCCTGCAGGGCCCAGGGCCTGTTCCCGGCCATGGCCAGCCCTGGCTGCCTCTCTGCTGGCCCAGAGGCCGGAAGAGCCCAGGGCATGGCTGGCTGTGCGACCCCACAGGTGCCACAGGCTCTGCAGGAGCTGGCAGAGGCTGCCCAGCAGGGAGGCCATGGGGCACAGAGCCCCAAGGCTGCTGCGGGCACCACGGCACAGGGGCCGTTCCCAGCCGCAATGCTCCTGGCCTGGGCTGGGCCTGCACAGGGGCTGGGCCACCATGGCTGTGCCAGCACAGGGCCACAAAGGGGCCACGCAGCCGCTGCTGGGGCTGACAGCAAGGCCAGGCACACACAAGCAATTGCTGAGCATGGCCTGTGCTGGCCCAGCCTGACTGTGCCAAAGGCAGAGCTCAGCTGCTCTTGGGGGCTGCAGGAACCGTCCAGAGCCCAAAGAGACTCCATGGCTTTGCCTGAGACCAAGGCTGGAGCAGAGAAATGCAGGGCTGCTGCAGGATGGGGAGGGCATTGAATTCCAGCACACACCTCAGCTCTCTGATGATCCCGGCACCATGCTGGGCCCTGTTTCAGGCTGGAGCAGAGCAGATGTTGATGGGACAGGAGCCCTGAGGGGCTGTCAGGGACCTGCAGCTTGCAAGGTGCTCTGCTCTCCCTCAGATGCTCTCTGAGAGATCCAATTCCAGCTGGGCACCTCAGGGCACAAGTGGCACTGCCTGTCCATGGGTACACAGCTGATGTCTGCCTGGAAAGGAGAAGAGGTTTTAATACTGGTTAGTTTCCTAATATACAAATGGATCTTTGTTACCTGGGTCATTTGAGCACTTTTAAGCCATGGCAATTTTTTCCCACCAGGAACAGGAACTTCCTGGAAGTGTAATGATGGCAGAAGAACAAATACTGATCTTCCTGTGGACTTGTGTCACCAATATCCAGTGTATTGCTTCCTCTCAATCTTCCTTCATGTATTTCCAGCTCTCCTGGTTAGATGGCCATGTCTAAGGACGCCCCTTCACTAGAGCAGGTGGATCAATGTCTACCTTGCTGTTTTTTGATTTCCTCCTCCAGATGCTCTCTGGTCTTTCAAGTGCCCTTCAAATGACTGGATCATGCTTTGAGGTGCAGAGAGTTGCCCCATATTTCTGAAGTTCAATAAATATCATGTTAGTCAACATCTTAATTGCATTTATATCTATCACTTAATTTTTCCTATGTCTTTGCCTAAAACTGTTATGTACAGAAATCCCTTGGGGATGGGGGACATTTCAGATGCTGTTGGTACATCACAGAGAGCTGAGGAAAGAGCTGTGAGCGATATTAAACTGTTCAAATGTTCGACTGTAGCATTGTGTGTGTTTTATATGGGTTTATTGTAAAGTTGGTTCTTTTTTATAAGTTAAGAATTTGGTTTGACCCTCTGTTCCCTCCATGTTCTCCCTCCTAATGGTTTGTTCCTCCCACCTGTTCCCTGTCAACCATTGTAACCGTCCCCTCTCATGTCAAGAATCTTCTATGTCACTCATCCCTCACCTAGAATATGATTTTTCCCTTCAGCCTTTTCCCTCCCCTGGGCGCTTCCTATTGGTTCAGTTGTGTCCCTCGCTGCTCCCCTGGGTTTTGCTCATTGGACCCTCGTGTCTCTTCGGTTGCCCCCATTCCCTTTTTAAGTGCATCCCTAATGGTTTTTACCTGGACCGTCACTGGCCCCGCCTGGGCTAAAAAAGCGCCTTGGCATCCACATGCGTGTCCACTCCTTCATTCCATCACCTCAGTTCTTCGCAGTCCTGCTCTCGCCTGCATCACCACACTGTAGACGGAGCCACTACTCAGGGGTTCTTGCCGAGAACCTGGGAGTGGCGGGATTCATAGTCGCCACCAGTCACTCCAGGAGCAGCTAGCCAGCCGGTCAGCTCCAGTGGCTGCGGAAGTGAGACTGCGTTCAACATGTGTTTGTTGGCAAGAAACCTTTCTGTGCCTCTGAGTGTCACCAGGCCCTGAGCCCAAAGGACACAAACCTGATGAGTTCTGGTTCCCACTGCAGGGGCTGCACTTGCACCTTGGCTCTGCACAGGAGAGCTCTTCATCCCCTTTCTCTCCTTTCCTCCCTCTGGGCATGGAGGGAGCTCCTGGCTTCAGTGTGTGACTCGTGTGTGCAAAGAGCAAATCTGGGCAGAATCGGGGAAGGGAGGGTTTGGGGGGACTTTGGGATCTGTGCTGGGCTCAGAAGGTTTTCCATTGCTCTGAGACTGTCTGCTGTGGAAAGTGGATTCAATATCCCACAGAGTAATGACTTTTGCATTGATGGAACTGTGCCTTCCCTTGACTTTGTTGACTAACAATAAATGAACATCTGTCAGTGTCTCAGGCAGCTCCTTCTCCAAGGAAAGCAGGTGGGAGTTGGAGCCAAGGAGCTGAAAGCTTCAGGTGCAGCCTGGGCTGGAGGGAGCTCAGATTTGCACAAGGCTGCTCTGAGTGCCAGTGCTTGGATGGGGGAAATGGTGGGATGGGGGTAGGGACAGAGTCTGATTGATTGTCTGCCGTGGAGGGTCTTGATTTTCATATCCATTCAAAATGCATGAGGAGGTACTTGGATGCAGTGTCAATTGGAGACTGCACATATCAATGAATTATCAGGAAAAAAAAGCTAAACAGGACCTGAAAAATCCTTTCTCACTGTCTTTTTAAATATATTGCATTCACTGCAGATATACTACTGAGATCTGTCTAATTAACCACAAATGATTTGAAAATTAAAATCAAATTATCCCCAGGGGCTTGGCTTGCTAAGGTGTTCTGAATGTTAATGAGCCCTGGGACACTGAATTCCTGCAGTGAAGAGCTGAAGGCTGAACAAGCCTCTGGAGCAGGAAAATTCAGCAGCAGCCTCCAAGGTGCTGAGGATGTCAGCAGCCCCCACTGAGGCCATCCCTACCCAGAGACCGTGGGGGAATGGGCAGACAAGGAGAGCGTCCCTGGGGCTGGGGCAGCACAACTCAGAGGCAGCAGCGGCTCCAGCTGGGCAATGGAGTGTGGAATGTGGCTGGGAAAGCCCTGCCTGGGCTGGGCCAAGCAGGACACACAAGCCCTGACCCCCAACCCCCAAACAATTCTCTCAAGGAGACATTTAAAAGGAATAACAATTGTTTCCTTCCTCTGAGTTGGATGCACTAGAGAAATACCAACAAGAGATTCTCAGGAGCTCAAAACAGCAAACCAATCTTTACTGGTAATTTTAGAAAATCAGAGAAACTTTGGCAAAAGGTTTTCTATGACATTCAATCAACAAAAAACAGTTATCAACACTTTAACTTGACCCATTCACCTTCAGAAACTCTATGCCTGTTCAATTTTATGTTAAAAAAAATTGCAAGATGACTTAAACAGAAATAGACACAGAAAGAGAGAAAGACAAAAAAGATTTAGAGAAGCACACACAGAGCTATTAACTCCTGGATTCTAGCAGTGTTCAAATGGAAATTCCAAGAGGAGATAGGGTCCACAAATGTGCTTGCCTTGTTGTTAGCCTTAAACACCCCTTGGTCTCCCTGGGCCACTCCCCCAGCTGGGACTTGGTGTCATTTGGTCCCTCAGGAGCTGGGCTGGGGCTGCAGAGGTGGCTGTGGGGCATTGCCTGTGCTGTGCCAGGGACTGGCAGCCACTGCTGGGCTGGGATAGAGGCTCTGGGGGAAATGGGGTTCCAGGGCAGTGCAGAGCTGGGGTTCCAGGGCAGGGCAAGGCTGGACCTGCCCCTTCCTCCCCCACACATGAAATGTTTCCAGCCAACAATCTCCTCCAGTCTGACACAACAGGCAATGTTGGAGGTGAAATCCCAATTCTGGTCTTGGGCACCTGGCTGAGAAGGACATTTCTTTTCCAGAGGAAGGAAAGCACAGAGCCCCAGTGTTTGGAAGGCAGGTGAGAGCCTCACTAGGCCAAGGCCAGCTAGATTTGTGAGGTATGGCAGATTTTGTCTGGGAGCAGTCTTTGGATTTAGGGAATTTTGGAGGTAGAAATCCAATCTCGACCATGGGCGCCCGGAGAAGCAGGATGGTGTTTTCCCATAGGAAGGAGAGCATGGAGCCTCTCTAGTGTTTTGGGGATAGATGGGAGGTGACCTTTGTAAAACCACTGCAAGACAGACTTGTCCTGGCAGTATTCCTATGTGAACAATCCCTGGGTATAAGGAAATTTGGAGGTGAAATCTCAGTTCTGTCCACAGGTGCCTGGAGGAGAAGAAGAGCTCTTTTCAATTGGGAAGGAAGGCACGGAGCCCCATCATTTGAATAGGAGATGAGATGAGACCCTCAACATGCCAAGGTGATTTATCAGGCAGCCCCTGGGAGGCCAAACCAGCCAGACCTGTTTCATGTTCCCTTAGTTTTGTGGGGCCCCATATTGTCACAATGCTGCCTAGGATCCATGAGGCCCCACAGTGCCATGATGACAACTTGTTTCTATGGGGTCCAGCCGTGTCACAAGGGCAAAGTCGTGCAGTGTCACAGTGGACCCTTGGGTTGATGGGGTCCCACAGTGTCACACTGGCCCCTAGGTTCCAGAAGGCTCTGCAGTGTCACAATGGTCCCAATGATTCCATGAGGCCTTGCTGTGTCACAATGATCTCCGTGGTTCCCCGGGCCCCACAATGTCATGTCACTCCTCTGTTCCATGAGCCCTACAATGTCACAATGGACCTTTGGACCCTGGGGCTTTGTGGTGTCACAATGGTCTCCTTTGGCTCCACACTGTCACAATGGGCCATTGATGATAGGAGATATAATAAAACCTCTATTCTGGCCTTATTATCAAGCAGTGCAAGATAGCCCGGGAGCCCAGTCCTCAGGGAGACAGGGTGCCTTACAGCTAGGCTAGCCCGAGGCTGATGCTGCGGGCTAACCCCCTTAGCAAGCTTGGTGATTACCAGCTCTTTTGTGGTTGCAAGCTCTCTTAGGATCTCAGCTCTTGCTTGCTAGGTAGGTTGCCCTTGGCTGAGGGCAGCTGTAGGCGAGAGAGGAGAAGGAGGTCCTGGTGTTCCACAGTGATGGCTTTATTGGGGGAGTCTGTGAAGGGTCCCAGCGACAGCTGTTCTTCTGTCAAATGGGCTAAAGTAGGCCCCTTTCATGGGGTTAAGGGGGATCAAAACTTGACCAATAGTTAGGGTTTAGGTAACATAGCATATAGGGTTACAGAGATAAGCTATGGGGCGGAGATCAGAGAGACAGGAACTTATGTTGCTGTCTCAGCAGTTCCTATTGTTCAGTCCTCCATGGAGCCTTACCCAGGTCCATAGGGTTTACTATAAGGAGGCCCCTCTGTGTCACCCTGGAGCTTTGGTTCCACACAGTCCTGCTATGTCACAATGAACCCTTGGTTCAATGGAGGTCTACAATGGCACCATGGCCCCTAGGTTCTATGCAGCCCTGCAGTGTCACAATGATCTCCTTTGGTTGGCCAGTGTCATAATAGACCACTGATGACACAAGGCTCCACAATGTCACAATGGACCTTTGGTTGCATGCAGCCCTGCGGTGTCACAAAGGCCTCTTGGTTTCACGAGGCCCCACAGTATCACAAGGGTCCTCTTGGTTCTGTGGCGACCCCCTATGGTCACAATGGTCTCACTGGTGCAATGAGGCCTCACAGTGTCACAATGCTTTGCTTATCCATGGGGCCTCATAGTGTCACAAGGGTCTCCATGATTTCATGAGTTCCCTCAGTGTCAAAATGGCCCCTTAGTTCCGTGAGGTTATGAAGTGTCTTCATGGTCTCTCCATGATTCCCCAAGGCCTTACAATGTCAAAATGGACCTTTGGCTTCATGGGGCCTCTAAGTGTCACAATGGCCCCTTGGTTCCATCACACTTCAGAGAGTCACAATGGTCTCCACAGTTCCAGGAGGCCCCATGGTGCCACAATGGACCCTTGTTTTGATCGGACCTCTCAGTGTCACAATGATCCCTACATTCCATGGAGTCACACAGTGTCAGTACAATCCCCTTGGTTCCATGAGGTCCAGCAATGTCACAGTGCTCTCCATGATTTTATGAGGCCCCACAGAGTCACAGTTGTCCCTTGGTCTCATGAGGCCCCACAGTGTCACAATGATCCCTTGGTTCCATGGGCCCTGTGCTGCTGCATTCCCCCCTCCCCTTCTCAGGCCACCCTGCCAGCTGAGAAATGCTCCTTGGGCCTCGGCCTTGGCCAACAGCCCCTGGGCTCAGCTCCTCTGCAGCTCATCACAAACACTGTCTGCTCCAGGCACTGCTGCTGCCCAACCAGCTCCTGGTTTCTGTAGGAGCAGCCCTGGGAACTGTTTTTGTTCCCTCAGTAGCACAACATCCCTGTTCTTACACTGCCAAAGAAAGCTATTGGTGCCAAGTGTGTCCAGGATGAGCCATTGCTGGGACTGAAGCCCTTCTCTTGGGGCCCTGGAAACAGCGCTCCAAAAGGAGCCCTTGGAGCTCTCCTGGGCCAGCGACTCTCTGAGTGGGGCCTCTCCCAGCCGGGAACTCTCCCGTTTGCTGCACTCAGGGATCCTGAATAACCACAGAGCCTGGGCCGATCCATCCACTCCTCCAGGTTTAACCCTCCACCCGCTGGGGAGATGCCAAAGCATCCACAGGGAGCATTTCCTGCCCTCAGGGGAATTTCTCACAGGTGCCTTGTACTGACTCTTTGTGTCTGTGTGCACACAGGAGTGCCTGTGCTGGGGCAATGTGGCAGAAATGCTGCTCTCTAAAGGGGTTGGAGTACCTTGGATAGCTGAGTCAGTCAGATATCCAGTTATCAGTAAGTAAGTATAAGTCACGAGGTCTAAACAAAGTTAAATGCTGCTAAGAGTTGTTCTTTTTCCAAGTTGTTAAATTTAATTTATTAGCTAAGTTAAGGATTGTTAAGTGTAATTCCTATGTTAAATTTATAACTCATAGGTTTTTAAGTAAGGTTAAATAGTGTTAAGTGCTGCTCTTTTGCTAAATTGGGGAGTTGAAGGTACCAGTTAAAGTTTAGGTATAAGTAAAGTCCTGTTAAGTTTGAGCTCTGTTAAGCTTTTGGCTCATATTCCTTTTATTTTGCCCTCACTGTCCTTGTGTCTCACACATACCCAGGAAGAGTTCTTGGCTGATTTCTGGTTTGATTGACAGGATTTGATTTGGTTTCGTTGTTGCCTTATTTCCTTGGAGTGCCTGAACTGTCCAGTCAGGAGCAGAGTGACTCTTGTAAAGGAACTTTGTGCTGCTGTCTCTTAATATTAAATCTGGTGTTTGCTGATCCCTTGCTGGGGATTTTTCAGTGCTCTCAAGGCCTTGTTGGTAGCAGTGTGAAGGAGCCCTGGCCCAAGCTCTGGCCCTGGGGGACATGGGGATGCTGCCGGGGTGTCCCTGTCCCCCTGTGCCACCCCCAGGGCCCCGGCCCCCCAGCCCCTGTCCCAGTGTCAGGCTCTGGGGTCGATCTCGTGGAACATCCTCTGGGGGAGGCTGCGGGGGCGGGGGACCCGGGGGGACCCAGTGGGACAGGGGACCCCGCTGTGCATGAGCAGGGTTGGAGTGCTCTGGGGGGAATTGTGAGGGGGGCCAGGGCAGAGTGACCTCCCCAGTGACCTCACACAGCCATCTGTGATGTCACACAGCCCCTGTGATGTCACACAGCCCTTTTGCAATGTCACACAGTCATCTGTGATGTCACTGCCGGCTCTGAGACATCACGCAGTACCCCAATGATGTCACAGAGCCAGCTCTGGGATGTCACCCTGGAATGTCATGCACCTGCACTGTGATTTCACAGAAGATTCTGTGGTGTCAGAAAGTCACTATGTGATGTCACAGCCTGTCCTATGATGTTACATAGCCACCCAGTGATGTCACAACCCACTCTCTGATGTCATAGAGCCAGCCTCTATGATGGCAGGATCTGCTCTGTGGCCGCTCATTCTACCCTATGATGTCAGAGACAGCTGTGTGATGTCACAACCCCCTCAGTGATGTCACAAACCCCTCTCTGTGATGTCATACTGCTACTCTGTAATGGCACAGCACACACTTTCACCTCACAGCCTGCTCTATGATGCCATCCAGCCATGCCATGATGTCACAGCCTGCTTTGTGATGTCACAGAATCCCCTCTGTGATGCTGTAGCTGCTCATTGACCTCACACAACAAACTCTGTGCTCTCATAGCCCTACCTGTGACCTCACACAACCCACTCTGTGCTGGCCTTGGCCTCTTGGGGACCACCTCTCATCTGCTTTCAAAACACCTGGGGGCCTGTGCTTTTCTTCTCATTGAAAAAAACATCTCTCAAGTCCAGGCATCCATGGCCAAAATTGAGAATCAGCCTCCAAAATTCCTTATATCCAAGGATAGCTCCCAGAGAAAAGCTGCCAGGTCTGTCCAGGTTCTCTTGGTTTCCTGAGAGCCAGCTCTCATCTGCCTTTGAAACACTGAGGCTCTGTAATTTTCTTTCTGTAGAAAAGAACTGTCCTTCTTGTCCTGATGCCCGTAGACAAAAGTGGGCTTTGGCCCCCCAGATTCTGTCTTTCCAAGGATTCTTCCCCGACCACAGGTCTGGCTGGCCTTGGTCTCCTTGGGGCTGCCTCTAATCAGCCATTGAAACACTGGGGCTCTGCCCTTTCCTTCCCATGGAGAACTGTCATTCCAGTCCAGGAACCCATGGCTGGAATGGAATTCCACCCCCAAAACTGCCTGAATATCTAAGGGTTACTGTAGGACAAAAACTGCTAGGACAGACAGGTCTGGCTGGCCTTGGCTTCTGGTGACTGCTTCTCATCTGCTTTCAAACCCTGGGGTTCTGTGGTTTCCTTCCTATAGAAAAGAACTGCCCCTCTTGTCCAAGTGCTCCTGGCCTCAAGCACTTGACAATTGATAGGGACATGGGAGCCCTGTGCTCAGTGGGGTGGGGAGTGAGGACAGCAGAGGAGAGCCCTGGAAGGGATTGAAGGGTGGTTTCAGAGTTGGTGGATCCTTTTCACATAGTAGAAAACAGATAGAGAAAGAAAGAATTATTTCCAAAGGCACCAGAGGAAACCCAGACTGGACACCAGGATAAAGGAATTTCCCTGCCAGGGCAGGGCTATGGCGCAGCACGTTCCCAGCATGAGCCTGGAGCAGCCCAAGGCTTTGTGTGTGCAGGCAGAGGCAGGCAGGAGGCAGAGCTGTCAGCAAAGGAAGGGCCCAGGCAGGTGGGGCAGCCAGGGGATTCCGACAGCCTGCAGGGACAGAGGCGCAGGTTTGCTCAGCATCAGAGACACCTTCGCCTTGCTTGTCCCCACCTGTCATCACTGCCTCCAGTGTTCTGCTCTACCTGGAACTTGGGGACATTTTCACATGAGTTGTGTCCCTCAGTGGGTCCCATTTAAAGAGAATTTGGACTTTGAATCTGATTTTGAGTTCTTGAGAATTTCTTTGAGCACACTCTGAGGCACTGAGTCTGATGCAAAGAGCACCAAAGCCCCAGAGGGTCATTGAAGTCCTTGTGCCGTGTCTGTGCTGCTGAGCTGGGCCGGGCTCCTGGCCCAGAGGCAGCTCCTGGCAAGGGCAGCGCTGCAGAGAGACAGCTCTGGCCAGGAGCAGCTCCTGTGCACAGCCCAGCAGGGCTGGGGCACTGCCAGGGCCCCTCAGGGACACCAGCAGGGCACAGACAGAGCTCACAGGGGCTCAGCACTGGCAGGGGCTGTGGGGTGTCCCGGAGGGGGCTGTGTCACAGCAGCACCTCTGTGGCTGTGTCATAGAGGCACAGAGCAGCTGTGATGTCAGCAAGGGGCTGTGTGACAGCACAGAGTGGACGGTATGACAGCACTGAGGGGGCTGTGACATCACAGAGCAAGCTGTGACATCAAAGAAGGCAGCTCTGTGACATCACAATGTGGGTTGTGACATCGAGTAGGATATCACAGAGCAGCTGTGTGGCGTCATAGAGAAGACTGACATTGCAGACATAGCTGTGGCACCACAAGGTGACTGTGACATCACAAAACATCTCTATGACATCGCACAGCAGCTGAATGACATCATATAGAGGCTGTGTGATATAACAGAGGGATTGTGTGACATCACAGGAGGTTGTATGAAATCATAGGTAGCCATTGACATCACAGGGGCTGTGTGACATCACAGGGGCTGTGTGAGGTCTCTGGGGAGGTCACTCTGCCCCGGCCCCCCTCACAGTTGCCCCCAGAATAGTCCAACCCCTGCTCGTGCACAGCGGGGATGTCCCCCTGAGTCCCCCCTCCCCCGGCCCCACAGCCTCCTCCAGAGGATATTGCACGAGATCGACCCCAGAGCCTGACACGGGGACGGGGGACTGGGGCCCTGGGGGTGGCACAGGGGAACAGGGTCCCCCCAGCAGCGTCCCCGTGTCCCCCGGAGCCTGGGCCAGGGCTCCTTCACCCTGTTAGAGATAAATATCATAATATTGGCTTTTTGTAAATATTAAAATGGATTTTATATGTGTGCTGTTAAAGTAACTTTGTTCTAAAGATATCGCTTTTATTTCTGTTGTTAATTAAGCTCAGTGAAATAGCTGCTTGTGTTAAACTGCCTGCTTGGATGGGATAACATCCAATGCACACAGGATGAGGACACCTGGACAGATCTGCAAACTATCACCACTCACTGTCTGAAGGCAGAGATGACCAAGGCCCCAAAACTGGAGGTGATAAAGACAAGGAGCCAAAACCACAGCCAAGAAACACACATGCTCTGAAAAGGCAGACCCAAGGAGGGGCCATGTAAAATCGTTCCTGGAATATGTAAAGTAGTTCATGGATATGCATGAGGGTCTATGAATATGCAACAGGCTGATGTAAGGGGAAAGGTATTTCAGGGAGGTCACTGAAGGTAACAGGGTTCTCCTGGCTGAGTGTAAAGACGCACCCGGCTGTAATAACTTTTGCTCCATGGTCCTGGTCTCCCATTGTCCTTTATTCAACTTTGTACAATTTCACAGGAGAGTGAATCTGTTTTTCACAAATGGAATCTCAAGGAAACAAGGGTCAGTTGCTAAGCCAAGGCTCTGCTTTGACCAAGTGGGGCCTTATGGGACACAGGTGCCACTGGGACATTGCCGGGTCTGGTAGGAACAAGCCTCCATTATTGCACAGTGTTACAGAGGAGTAGTGTCATAGTTGGGTCTCACAATGAGGAGGTAGATACTATGTGTATGTTAAGATGTGTAGTGATGTTAATGTCATCCGTCCCCCATAGTCCTCTTTCCCCTCCCCTTGTAATGGCCTTGGTGGTTGGGGCATTTGGGGAGGGCAGGTTTGTCACTAAGAGGCACAGCACAGCTGTTGAAGATTGCAGTGCAAGTTGTTTGCCATTGCCATCTGTATGGCAGATTACCTTTGTCCAGTGGGCAGTTTGCTTTATCTCTCTCTTTGAGTGCCCACATTCACACCTCCCTCGGGAGGGGACACCTGCTGATAACAGACTATTGAATGTCATTGCATGACTGATAAGACCTCTAACATCCCATTGTGAGATGTTCGGCCCAGAGGAAGGAGCCAAGCATTCCTACTCAGATATAATCCAGAAATTTTTTGAGACACCAGCATGTTTTTCTCCACGGGATTCCCCAGAGAAACAGCAGCTGCGTCTCCTTCCACTGGGTCTTCAGAGGAAGAATACATCCTTCTCTACAGATTCCCCTTGCACCAACCGAACCACCCCTGACACTGCAGGAGGGCTGCAGCCACAATTCCAATGGGACTGCCACCAACACCCTGACCCACAGGGTGTCAGGTTGGGTTCTGACTCTGTCAGTGTTGTTCTAGTGTACTGCAATGTTTATTTTATCCTTTTTTTTTTCCCCCTATTAAAGAGCTGTTATTTCCTGCTCCCATATTTTTGCATGAGAGACCCTTAATTTAAAATTTATAGCAATTTGGAGGGGTGAGGAGGGTTTACATTCTCCATTTCAGGGGAAGCTCCTGCCTTCCTTAGCAGACTCCTGTCTTTCCAAACCAAGACAGATTTTGGCGCCTAATGTGGGGCTCGAGGGCACAGAAACAAAAAAGGAATAACAGTTCCTGAGTAATCTAATTTTTGTGTGTAGCTATAGAAACCTCATTAAGCGACACCATGTGGCCCAGCTTGCCCTGGTTTGGGTGGCACATGATCGTGGCTGTATTCCTCCCATTTATAGGCCCTTATCTAAACATGGGTCCTATAACCAAGGCTACTGTGTCTGTTATCCGGTTTGTTTTATGGGTGAATAAGGTGAGGAATTCATGGATTTTTACCTTCCTCTGGAAAGCAGGCACACAGATTCACAGCTATCACACACTAACAGTATGGTTTTGGGGTTTCTTTAATAATGGCACTTGCTGTAAGGAAATTACACTGGGTGAAATCTTCTCCCAACCTTTAGTCATCTCTTTGGGTCTGCCCCACTAGTTTTTGAAGGGTTCACATCCACTCTAAATATTCATGGTATCATACAGTGGCTGGTGTTGCTGATAGGCCTGCTCTATTTAGCATTTAGAGAGAAGGGGTGACTTACCCTGACACCAACCCCAGAATCCAATCCGCCACCAGAGTCTGGGGATGCTGCTGTCCCAGAGCCTGACCCTAGCCCACATCCCACCCCAGATGTGAACTACCCAGATTGGGTGGGGCGTCTGGTGAAGGAGATACGTGAGATGGGCTGGATGCTGAAGGAATACACTTCCCCAGCTGGTGAGAAGCCCTCCCTCTGCCGTGAAGAAAGAAAGTGTAATAGTGCAGCAGCAGAACCCGCAGATGTTACAACTGTCCAGGTTCCAGCTGAATTGCAAAGGCAGTCACAGCCAGCAGCAGTTGCCCCTCTAGAAACAAAGAGATCTAAGACAAAAGCAGAGCACCCAGATAAAAGACAGCCCTCACAACCCACAGGGGAGCAAGAGGTTGCAATCATCACCGAGTCCCTGACGTACAAAAGTCTCCGTAATCTGAGCACCGACATTGTATGACGGGGACGTGAGGCTTGTACAACCTGGCTGCTTTGCGTCTGAGATCTTATGAGTACAAGCGTCCAGCTGGATGGTGGTGAGGCAAGGAATTTGGGACCCTTGACCCACGACTCAGGTATCAATCAGATTGTTGAAAAGGAGCCAGAGTCTCTTTCCCTCTGGGCTCGGCTTTTAATGAGTGTCAGAGAGAGGTTTGGCCACAGGGAGAGAATGCAGGACCAGCACCACAGAATGTGCTGGAAGACCCTTGAGGAAGGGATCCAACAGCTGAGAGAAGTGGCAGAATTAGAGGTACTCTTTGGGAGGGATGGACAGCATGATAATGACCCCGACAAAGTCAGGTGCACAGGGCAAATGTTGTGAAGCCTGGCAAATCCTGGGCCATACCAATACACCACCTTTATTGCAACAATTAATGCTGATAACAACCAAGAGACAGTGGGTTCTGTACCCAACAAGCTTAAGAATTATGAAAGTATGATCAATGGACTGATGCAGGCTCATGTCTCTGCTGTGATTAAGGACCTCAAAGAGGTGATGAGGGAGGTGGTGAGGGAAGAGGTGAGGAGGAACAGTTCCCACATTGCACCACTCTGAGTCACAGGCCCCAGAGTCAGAGCCCAACATTCCCCAGCAAGAGAGAGGGGGGGTACACCCCACGGGCTGACCTGTGTTTTTTCTGCGTGACCATGGGGAAGACATGGGAAGGTGGGATGGAAAACGCACTTCTGTCCTGGCAGCATGTGTGCGTCAGCTCAAGGAGGGAAACACAAATCAAGGGAAGTCCAGTAAAGTGAGGTAGCCTCAACCTCCCATGACCGAGCTGCTGAGTATGATCTGTCAGATCCCCTGGAAGGTACCTCTACCATGAATACCCAGGGTTAGAGGGGCCCTGCCTCCAGCCAGGGAGAGGCACGGGAAAACCGGATTTTCTGGACGGTGTGGATCCGATGGCCTGGCACATCAGAACCACAAAAGTACGATGCTTTATTGATACTGGTGCTCAGTGTACCCTGATACCATTGGGACATGTGGGGGCAGAACCTGTTTCCATTGCCAGGGTGACGGGGGGAACACAGCAATTGACCCTGTTAGAAGCTGAGGTGAGCCTGACTGGGAAAGAGTGGAAAAAACATCCGATTGTGACTGGCCCAGAGGCCCCGTGTATTCTGGGAATAGATTTCCTCCTGAACGGCTATTACAAAGACCCAAAGGGACTCAGATGGGCTTTTGGCATAGCTGCTGTGGAGGCAGAAAACATCAAGCAGTTGAACACTTTGCTTGGACTATCAGAAAATCCGTCTGCAGTAGGACTCCTGAAGGTGGAAGAGCAAAGACCACCAATTGCCACCTCAACAGTGCACCGCCGGCAGTATCAGATAAATCAAGATGCCATGATCCCCATCCACAAAATGATCCGTGAGCTGGAGAGCCAAGGGGTGGTCCGCAAGACCCACTCACCCTTCAACAGCCTCACTTGGCCTGTGCGTAAATCTGAAGGAGAATGGAGATTGACTGTGGACTGTCGTGCAATGAATGAAGTGACTCCACCACTGAGCGCTGCTGTGCCGGACATTCTGGAACTCCAGTATGAGCTGAAGTCCAAGGCAGCAAAGTGCTTTGCCACCATTGGCATTGCTAACACATTTTTCTCCATTCCTGTGGCAGCAGAATGCAGGCCTCAGTTTGCTTTCACCTGGAGGGGAGTGCAGTACACCTGGAACCGACTGCCCCAGGGGTGGAAGCACAGCCCCACCATCTGCCATGGACTGATCCAGGCTGCACTGGAAAAGGGTGAGGCTCCAGAGCACCTGCAGTACATCGATGACATCATTGTGTGGGGGAACACACAAATGGAAGTATTTGAGAAAGGAGAGAGGATCATCAGGATTCTGCTAGAAGCCAGCTTTGCTGTCAAGAAGAGCAAAGTCAAGGGATGTGCCAAAGAGATCCAGTGTATGGGAGTGAAGTGGCAAGACGGACGGCATCAGATTCCCACTGAGGTCATCAACAAAATCACCACGATGTCTCCACCAACTAGCAAGACAGAAATGCAATCTTTCCTGGATGCCATAGGTTTTGGAGAATGCACATTCCCGAATACAGTAAGATTGTGAGCCCTCTTTAGCTGCAAGAAGAAGGAGTTCCACTGGGGTCCTGAACAGCAACAAGCCTTTGCCCAGATCAAGCAGGAGATCACTCATGTGATTGCCTTTGGCCCAGTCAGGACAGGACCAGAGGTGAAGAATGTGCTGTACTCTGCAGCCAGGAACCATGGCTTGTCCTGGAGCCTTTGGCAGAAGGTGCCTGGGGACACTCGAGGCCAACCACTGGGATTTTGGAGTCAAAGCTACAGAGGCTCTGAAGCCAACTACACTCCTACAGGGAAGGAAATCTTGGAGTCCAGGCTGCCTCAGAGGTGATTGGTACAGAAGCGCAACTCTCCCTGGCACCCTGACTACCAGTGCTGGGCTGGATGTTTAAAGGAAAGGTTCCCACTACCGACCACACCACTGACACTACATGGAGTAAGTGGATTACTCTTGTTACACAGCGCACCCCTATTGGAAATCTGAATCGCCCTGGGATTCTGGAGATAATTACAAACTGGCCGGAAGGTGAGAACTTTGGTCTTGCTAATGAAGAGGAACAAAAACCAGTGACACGGGCTGAAGAGGCTCCTCCATACAACCAACTGCCCCCAGAGGAAACACGCTACGCTCTTTTCACTGACGGCTCCTGTCGCATTGTAGGGATGAACTGGAAGTGGAAAGCAGCCGTATGGAGCCCCACACGATAGGCTGCACAAGCTACCGAAGGAGAAGGTGGATCAAGCCAACTTGCTGAACTCAAAGCTGTTCAACTGGCCCTGGACATTGCTGAGAGAGAGAAGTGGCCAAAGTTCTACCTCTACACTGATTCATGGATAGTAGCCAATGCTCTGTGGGGATGGCTAGAGAGGTAGAAAGAGTCCAACTGGCAGTGTAGAGAAAACCAATTTGGGCTGCTGATGAGTGGAAAGACATCGCTACCAGGGTAGGAAGGCTACCTGTGAAGGTCCGCCATGTAGATGCCCATGTCCCCAAGAGCAGGGCCAATGAGGAACACCAAAACAATGAGCAAGTAGACCAAGCTGCAAAGATAGATGTGTTGAAGATAGACTTAGATTGGTAATGTAAGAGGGAGTTATTCCTAGCTCGATGGGCCCGTAATGCCTCAGGCCATCAGGGCAGAGATGCCACCTATAAATGGGCACGAGACTGAGGGGTGGATTTAACCATGGACAGTATTTCTCAGGTTATCCATGACTGTGAGACGTGTGCTGCCATCAAGCAGGCCAAGCGAGTGAAGCCCCTGTGGTATGGTGGGCGGTGGTCCAAGTACGAGCATGGGGAGGCCTTGCAGATTGACTACATCACACTGCCCCAGACACGCCAAGGCAAGCGCCATGCGCTGACCATGGTGGAAACTGCCACTGGATGGTTGGAGACCCACCCTGGGCCTCATGCTACAGCCCGGAACACCATCCTGGGCCTGGAAAAGCAAATCCTGTGGAGACATGGTGTGGGAGGATCGTCGTCCATTTGTCCCAGGTGTCCACAGGGCTGGGTTTTTACCTAGGTACAGGCAGTCATTTGGTGACAGGGGAACTCCCACCAGGCATGTTGAGAGCAGATCATCTACGCTTCCCATGGCCATGCAAAGATTGTCTGGCTTTAATGACTTTTCCAAAGTGACCCAGATGTTTTGTTTTGGCTGAGGGATAATCCAGCCGGTGGTCACTTGGATACAGATGAGGGCGCTGATAAAGACGATGGCAATGGTGGCACTGTCACTGCTGCGGGGTGCCCTGGAGGGTATCGCAGGAAGAATCATGCTTCTTCTTTCCATAGAAAGGAGAAAGCTAAGGTAGTTTTCACTTGTGGATGGTAAAAGCATACATTAGTTGACTTATTTTAAGACATTCCTAAATATTCTTAAGTTCTCCCTATAGCTCTTACCAACTCCTCCCAGTCACTCCCTTCACTTTCTTAAGGAAAGTTTGAGGGAGGGGAAAAAGGAGTAGTTTCAAGACAGGAAGGAGGGAGGGATAGGGATAAAGGGTCACTGGTAGAGGGATGGAAAAGGGAGGAGTGTGTCTGCATTTGAGATTGACATGGATGTTATCAGTGGGTTATATCTACATGTGATGAGTGTCCTTGCCACAATGTTTGGATATGTGAATTTCTTTTTTCTTCATCTCCAAGAGAAAGCTGCTTCTGTGGCATGGTGGGAGAGGGAACTGACTTCCTGTTCATTCGAGGAGTCGTCTTCAGATCTGTGGTCTATGTAGGGACTGATAAATCTTCTGGGAATCCACCGGGGTCCTGTATCTGTAGAAACACAAGCATATTCTGTCCCCCACATAATGAGAGGGTATGGCCCTTCAACAATTTTAGATTAATGATTCTGATCAAGTACTGGAGGTCTTTCTTTGAGGTGTGTGTACGTGTTGTTATGAAAGTGCCTTAAGACAGGGGGGTTTGGTTCATTTTTGAGAGCAATTCTTGAAATATATATGATATTAGAATTAATGAAATTCAAATAATGTAAAGTACTCTGCACAGTCTCTCTTGTATAGAGAGAGCCGGGGGCTATGTACAAACCACAAACGGGACGGGACTGCTGTGGAACGTGCCTTGAGCTGTTTTCTTTTTCAGCATCAGTCTCATTACATGGTTGTGACAATGGGAAGATGCCAGCAGCTCACATCCCAAGCAGCAGACCAAGAACTTAATAGTACAACTTACTTTATAAATTTTTTGACCAATCACACAACGCAAAAGCATATTGACAGCAGTTCTATCCAACCACTATAAGCACAAGTATCTTTGGTTAAAACAATGCTTGCCTATTTCGAATACAATACCTGCTTGTAAGCCTTAAAACACAATGCACAGAGCTCCATTATTAAGCTTCAAACTTTCTAATATCTTGCTAGAAAAACTTTTCTGTATCTTAGGGAGTTATTCTAGGCAAGCGCTAATACACAGACCATTGTTCTATTTGTCCTTACTTTTCTACTTTTTGCATAATTTTTCTGCTGACCTATCTCATGGCTACTGCTTAGCTCTAATCACAGTTCTCTGAGGCCTGCCTTTTGCAGCTTCCCCAAAACTCTCTGATTTTGTGGATTCCCACACTGAACACAAGTTCAGCTATTTTAAATCAAATGCTCACTGATGTGGATAGTATTAGACATGGCACACTGCAAAATAGAGCTGCTATAGATTTTTTGCTGTTAGCACATGAGCACAGGTGTGAGGATTTTGAAGGAATGTGTTGGCTGAATCTCTCTGGCCAGTCTGCATCCATTCACAGGAACTGAAAAAACTACAAGATAACATGAAAAAATTAACCCTGAATGACTGGGGCTTGGATGAACGGTTTGAGGGATGGGGAACAACTGGATGGTTGAAAGACAAAATAAAGACAGCTTTGTTATTACTAGAAGTCATTCTTATATTGCTTTGTATTATTCCATGCCTAAGGAAATTGGTGACCCAATTGGTAGAAAATACAGCGAAAAGGGTTTGGCTGGTGCAAGAAGAAGAAGGGGGAGTTGTAGCAATGTATCTGAACAACTTATGCCACACTGTGCACCAGCCATACCACTTGTAGTTGCTCTTATCAGAGTCCTCTGGAATTTTCACCAAGGTTACTAAGACATAAACTGTGCTAAATGAAGAAAGAGGAGGCTGAGAAACAGAATACCAAGACCTCAAGAACTCGATAATAGAGGACTGAGAACCACCTGAACTGCAACCAATCACATACTTCGAGAAGTGCGTGCAGAACACAAGGACAACACAGAGGCACCAATGAAGAAGACTGTGATCAGCGTGTGCAGTAGGGTTAGAATGTATAAATAAGTGCATAATAGAAACAATCAATGGCTTCTGTTTAATGATATTGGCTAGATATACGGGAGTCCTGTTTTCCCACAATGGGTGCCTGGGAAAGTGGGATGGTTCTTTTCCATAGAATGGAAAGCACTGAGGCAGGAGCAGGAGACAAGTGACCCTTGCAGGCCTGGGGCCTCATTGCCTCTTTGTCCCTGCTCAGCAGCCTGGCACGGACATGCTCCTGCCCTTGGCATTGCACATCCCCACATGCCAGTGCCCATCCCGGGAAGAGCCCTGAGCAAGGAGGGAGGGACAGGATCTGCCTGGCCAGGGGCTGGGGCTCAGGCCTTGGCCCTTTGCATTCCTCAAACACATCCAGGTGTGCTCAGCACCAGAGACACCTTTGCCTTTTTTGTCCCCAGCTGTCATCACTGCCTCCAGTGTTCTGCTGTAACTGGAACCTGGGGACACTTTCTGAGTTGTGTTCCTCAGTGGGACGCATTAAAACTTCAAGGAACTTTGGAGTTTCAATTTAATTTTGAGTTCTTGAGAAGTTTTTTGAGCACTCTCTCAGGGACTGAGTCTGATGTAAACAGCACCAAATCCCCAAGAGGCTCATTAAGGTCCTTGTGCTGTGTCTGTGCTGCTGAGCTTTAAAGGAACAGCTCTTGCCAGGTCCAGCTCCTCTCCCAGCCCAGCAGGGCTGAGGGCTCTGCCTGCAGGCACTGAGGGGACAGGAGCCAAACAGAGACAGGCTGAAGGCAATCAGGATTGGGAAGACATTGAGCTGAGACGTCACTTGAGGAAACATCTTCCCAGCCCTGTGCATGGTGAGTGTGTGGGTGCAGGGCAATGTCCCCTGTGCTCCTGGAGGGATCTCCTGAAGCCAGCACACCCCACAGCCTGAGGGATGTGTCAGGAGGACTCTCCCAGTTTCTCTGTGGCACAGGAGGAGCAGGAGGAGGATGTGCTGCAGAGCGAGGCTGCCCTGGGCACTGTCAGAGGGACAGGGCAGGACGGCTCCTGCTGCCAGGGACGGCTGCAGGGGCTGAAGCTGGGGCTGCAGCCAGGGCTGCCCAGGGCTGTCCTGCAGAGCAGCTCCTGCAGCCCTCGGGGCTCTTGGCCAGCCCAGGGCATGTGCCACCTGCCAGGGGCAGCTCTCAGCCTGCCTGGCAGCTCCCCATGGACACTGCAGGGCAGAAGTTGGAGGTGGAAGGAGCCACCCCCATCAGGGCAGATTCCTCCTGCTCTGGAGATGGTGCTGCATGGCCAGGGCTGCTCTCAGCTTTCTCCTAAAGGGAAGGGAAAGGGGCTGTCAGCTTTGGCTGTGTCACAGAGACTCCTGCACTGTCACCCTGGGCATCAGCAGATGGGCCTCAGATCTCCCTCAGAAAGTGCCTCCTCAGCCTCCTCTCCCTACCCACAGCAGCAGCAGCACCTTGGCTTGCAGCATCTCTGTTTGTCTGGCCGGCCCTTAAGGCCCTGGTGCCATGGAGATGCCCCTGGGCAGTGCCCTGTGCTGGGAGGGGTCTGCAGGGCGGAGCTGAGCCCCCAGGGCTGGGCTGGGCTCGGGCAGCACTGGCAGGGACAGCGCTTGTACAGAGAGAAACAGCTCCCAGCAAGCACAACTGCGGGCAGCAGAGAGCCAGACCATACCTTGGTATCCCGTCCTGTCCAGCTGCATCGGGACAGAGAGAAGGGTTTGGAGAAAATTATTTTTAAATTGGAGTGCTCAAAAAGTCCAGTTTACTTTTGAAGAAATTTTTAACTGCAGGCAACCTGAAACAGACAAGTTGTAATATTCAAAGGACTCCTGTGTGGGGACTAGCGCTTACTGCACTGGGGCACAGAGAGCCGTGTTCTCCTTGGGTCTCCCCACAGTTCAGGTTGAAAGCAGTGCAAAGATGAGGCAGGAACTCAGTAGCAAAAACTCAAAATCAAAAAAAATTTAGAAAATTTCTCTCACAGGAAGAGAAGTGATTTGCAGAGATTCCAAATAAAATACATAGAATTGACTCAAAGCAATTGGTCACACTTTGTCAGTGTTGTCTTTGAACAGCTCACAATATCCAGAATGAAGAAATGTCCAACAGCAGCTCCATCAGGCACTTCCTCCTGCTGGCATTGGCAGACACGCGGCAGCTGCAGCTCCTGCACTTCTGCCTCTTGCTGGGCATCTCCCTGGCTGCCCTCCTGGGCAACGGCCTCATCATCAGCGCCGTAGCCTGCGGCCACCACCTGCACACGCCCATGTTCTTCTTCCTGCTCAACCTGGCCCTCAGCGACCTGGGCTCCATCTGCACCACTGTCCCCAAAGCCATGCACAATTCCCTCTGGGACACCAGGGACATCTCCTACAAAGGATGTGCTGCACAGGTTTTCTTCTTTCTTTTCTTTATGTCAGCAGAGCTTTCCCTCCTCACCATCATGTGCTACGACCGCTACGTGTCCATCTGCAAACCCCTGCACTATGGGACCCTCCTGGGCAGCAGAGCTTGTGCCCACATGGCAGCAGCTGCCTGGGCCATTGCCTTTCTCTATGCTCTGCTGCTCACGGCCAATACATTTTCCCTGCCCCTGTGCCATGGCAATGCCCTGGGCCAGTTCTTCTGTGAAATCCCACAGATCCTCAAGCTCTCCTGCTCAAAATCTTTCCTCAGGGAACTTGGGCTTCTTGTGTTTTCCGTCTGTCTAGTATTTAGCTGTTTTCTGTTCATGGTTTTCTCCTATGTGCAGATCTTCAGGGCTGTGCTGAGGATCCCCGCCGAGCAGGGACGGCACAAAGCCTTTTCCACCTGCCTCCCTCACCTGGCCGTGGTCTCCCTGTTTCTCAGCACTGGCTTTTTTGCCTACCTGAAGCCCCCCTCCATCTCCTCCCCATCCCTGGATCTGGCCCTGTCAGTTCTGTACTCGGTGGTGCTTCCATCCCTGAACCCCCTCATCTACAGCCTGAGGAACCAGGAGCTCAAAGCTGCAGTGTGCAGACTGAAAAGTGGGTGGTTTCAGAAACATTAAACTGCTGGCCAGTTTCTGCAAGCCACATATAATAAAAGTCAATTTTGATAGTTCTTGTTGGGATTGGTTGTTGGTTAATTCTTTCCATTCTTTAACATTTATTTAATATTGACCTCAAGAAATGCAGTTTTTTGCGCCATATCTCATTTTGTTTCTTTCCACCTTTGCCATGGCCCCAGAATGTGTTCAATGAGTAGCTGGGCCCTTGGTTGCTTCAGATGAACTAAATAGCATTCCAGCAGAGATCCTCTAATCAGAGATTTTCCCCAGGGATCCCCTTCTCTTCCCTTCACTGGAGCTGCAGCAGCAATGTCTGTGTGCAGAGCTGGGGGCAGATCAGGGCTGGCCCAGCAGCTGTGCCCAGCAGCAGCAGAACCTGGTGTTGCCAGTGCTGCTGCCGTGGCCCTGCCCCGCTGCCCTGGTGGCCCTGGTGTTGCTGCAGGGCCTGAGTGCTCTCGGGGCCAGGCACAGCCCTGGGGGTGGCAGTGCCGGGGCTGCAGCAGGGACAGGCCATGGGCACTGCTGGGGCAGCGCTGACGCCTCAGCCCAGGCCCTGGGGGCTCCAGGCTCCTTGCCCAGGCTCTCTCAAGAACACACCCAGGCCAACGCTCGGCACAAAAAACCCCCATGAGCAGCCCCAGGCTGGCCGTGGGCAGGCTGGGGGCTAACAGCATGGCTGGGGCTCTGCAAGGGCCCTGGGGCAGAGGGGAAGGAGCAGCAGAGCAGGGGCTGATCCATCCCCAGTGTGCTGCACAGCCCAGGGCAGCGTCCCAGAGCGTCCTCATGGAGCTGCCAACAACATCCCCCCTCTGCAGCCCTGGCCTCTCCCCCAGCTCACACAGGTGCCCCATCCTTGCAGGCACAGACACGGCAGCACTGGCTCAGCAGCCCCTGTTTGCATTGCACACAGCAGGGGGAGCACCCCCATGCTGTTGGTGTGGGGACATGAACCTGAGGGAGCACAAATGCCATCAGCCCTTGGGCCAGCAAGGGCTGGGGGACACCAGGGAAACCACTCAGCTTTGTCGTGGCCTCTGCAGTCAGCCAGAAAGTTTGTTCCCATCAGCTGGGAGTTTCCTGTCCCACTGCAGACTCTGTTGCTCAGAGCCAGGGCAGTCTGGCAGCCACTCCCAAACTACCCCGAGCATTTCCTTGGCTTCAGCTTTGCTTTCTTCCTCTTGCCTATTGCTGTCCCCTCCCCTTCAAACAGCCCACCCCTGCTTGCCCTTTCTCTCTGGCTCCACTCCCCATTGCAGTTCCTGACTTGCCACCATGGGAACGTCCTTTGGGCAGCAGGATCATCCTACAAGTGCTGCAGGAATTGTCTGCAGGCTCCGGCATTGCCTGGTGCTGCTCCCTTGCCAGAGGCACCCCAGGCCAGGGGGGCACATCTGGGCTGCTGTGTCTGGCTCTGGGGCTCCCTGTTCTGGGCAGTGAGGAGGAGCTGCAGAGGCTCTGCAGGACTGACAGGATGGGCTTTGGGGCTGGCAGGAGAAGCTGAGGGACCTGGGCTGCTGGAGCTTCTGAAGAGGAGGCCCAGGGCTCATCCTGCAACTCCTCCAAGGGTGGTTCCAGAGAATCCCAGAATCAGCAAGGTTGGACAAACCTTGGAGATCATCAAGTCCAACCTGTGCCCTGACACCGCCTTGTCTACCTGAGCCTCCTCTTCTTCAGGATAAACAACCCCAGCTCCCTCAGCTGGTCCTCACAGTGCTTGTGTTCCAGACCCCTCCGCAGCCTTGTTGCCCTTCTCTGGACACGCTCCAGCCCCTCCATGTCCTTCCTAAATTGAGGGCCCAGAACTGGAAACAGCACTCAAGGTGCTGCTCAACCAGTGCCAGGCACAGAGGAAGATTCACTGTCCTGGTCCTCAGTTCAAATGTTCGCAGGGGTCCCAGGATGAGGGAAGTGATGAGAATACTGACTCCATGTTTCAGAAGGCTGATTTAATATTTTATGATATATATTATAATTAAATAAAACTATACTACAAGAATACAAAAAAGGATTTCATTGGAGGTTAGAAAGCAAAGGAATGGAATGATAAAATCTTGTAACTGACCAGAGTACCAAAGCAGCTGGACCTGTAATTGGTCATCAAGTAGAAACATTTTCACCTGCTGGGTAAACAGTTCTCAGAATCACATTTCAAAGCAGCAAAACATGGAGCAGCTGAAACATTACAGCTTCTCAAGAGAAAAGATCCTAGTGTGACAGTCTTGCTGGCCACACCATTCCTGATCCATAGGAGTGCCAGGGGTTGGATGAGGGAAATGGTGAGGAGAGGGTGGGGAAAAAGTCTGGTTGATTATCAGCCATGAAGGGTCTTGATCTTCTTATCTATTTAGACTGCATTAGAAGTTGCAGGGGGCAATATCAATTGGACATTGCTGATACCAAATTATAAACAGAAAAAAAAAACAGGAGAAAACAATTTTCTCTGCTTTTTTTCCAATATAGCAGATTCACTTTGAATAGACTTCTAAAAAATGTCTAATTACCCACAGAAGAACTGAAAACTTGAATTATTCCCATGGGCTTTTCTTATTTGAGTGTTTTGAACAAATGATTATGAGCCTTTTTCAGTGAATGTCTGAACTGAAGAGCTCAAGAAAGAAGAGGCCTCCGGAGTAGGAAAACTCATCAGCAACCTCCAAGTGGATGAAGGTCAATCCCCATCAAGAGCAGCAATGAATAGAAATAGGCACAGCTTTTGCCTTCCCCAGCTTTGGCATGGGCCCTGGTCCTGGAGCAGGAGCAGCTCTTGAGGGTCCCATGGCCGGGGTTCTTTTGCTGCCCTGGGCAGATGGGATGGCAGCAGGGGCTGCAGAGCTCTCAGCACCTCAGCCCGAGGGAAGCAGAGCAGCCAGGGAGCCTCCTTTGGCCTTGGCCAAGCCCCTTCCCCCATGGCTGGGCTGAGTCCTGTGGCAGCTGCAGCTGCTGCTGTGCCTCTTGCCAGGGGCTGAGGCCGTGGGGCAGTGGCCAGAGCAGCCTGGCCTGAGCAGAGCTGTGGGGCCAGAGCCGGCTGGGCTGGGCTGGGGAGAGGCCCTTGGTGCTGCCCAGAGCTCAGGGCAGCTGGCAGAGCTTGCAGGGAGCTGGGCTGGGTCCAGAGAGCCTGTCCCAGAAACCATCAGTGCCCATCTCAGCCTGGCTGAGCGTGCCGGGGCAGGACTCAGGCCAGGCCTTGTGGGGCAGGGCCAGCACCTGTGCAAGGCATTGCAAACAGGCAAGTGGCCCAGAGAGGAGGCTGCTCTGTGCCCTTGGTGGCATGGACAGAGCAGAGAGGGGGCCCAGGACATTTGTCAGTGCCAGCCTCTGTGCCCAGCCCTTGGCAGCCCTGGCTCCTGAGCCCAGCTTTGACCTGGGCTGAGTTTGGCTGTGGCCCAGCTCCATCCTCCTGCGGGGCTCAGGGCCTGTTCCCAGCCATGGCCAGCCCTGGCTGCGTCTCTGCTGGCCCAGAGGCTGGCAGAGCCCGGGGCAGGGCTGTGTGTGCAGCCCCACAGGTGCCACAGGCTCTGCAGGACAGAGGCTGCCCAGCAGGGAGGCCATGGGGCACAAGTGGCACTGCCTGTCATGGGCACACAGCTGATGTCTGCCTGGAAAGGGGCACAGGTTTTAACACCATTGGTTTCATAATATACAAGCGTATTTTTATTATCTTGGTCATTTAAATACTTTTAAGAAATGGCAAATTTTTCCTGCCAGGAACAGGAATTTCCTGGATCTACTGGATCCTTTTAGTGATGGCAGGAGAAGAAATACTGATCTTCCCCTCTGCCTTTGCCATCAATATTCAGTCTAATATTTCATGACACTCCTTCCTTCACATGCTTCCTGGTCTCCTGGATAAATGGCCATGTCGAAGGACATCTCTTCACTTGACCAGTTGGATCTATTTCCCTTCCATTTCTCCCAGATTTCCTCCTCCAGATGCTTTCTGGTCAATTTGAGTGCCTCGCAACTGACTGGGTTCATGCTTTGAACTTCAGGATGTTCCTCAATATTTCTGAAATTGAAAAAAACATCACATTACTCAAAATTCTAATTAAATTTATAACTATCCTAGAATTACCTTTTCCTATGTCTTTGTCTAAAACTCTTCCCATACAAAAATCCCTGGGGGATGGTGGACATGTCAGAAGCTGCTGAGACACCAAAGAGAGCTGAGGGAAAGCTGTGATGGTTATTAAAATGTTCTAATGTTCAACTCATGTTTCTTGGCAAGAAGCCTTTCTGTGCCTCTGAGTGTCACCACTCCCTGAGGCCAAAGGACACAAACCTGATGAGTTGTGGTTCCCACTGCAAGGGCTGCACTTGGACCTTGGCTCTGCACAGGAGAGCTCTTCATCCCCTTTCTCTCTTTTCCTCCCTCTGGGCATGGAGGGAACTCCTGACTTCAGCCTGTGACTTGTGTGTGCAAAGAGCAAATCTGGGCAGAACTGGGGCAGGGAGGGTTTGGGGGGGTGACCTTGGGATCTGTGCTGGGCACAGAAGGTGTTTTCCATTGCTCTGAGACTGTTGGCTGTGGAAAGTGGATTTAATATCCAGCAGAGGAATGACTTTTGCATTGGATGGAACTATGCCTTCCCTTGGCTTTGTTGGCTGACAAGAAATGAACATCCCTCTGTGTCTCAGGCAGCTCCTTCTCCAAGGAAAGCAGGTGGGAGTTGGAGCCAAGGAGCTGAAAGCTGCAGGTGCAGCCTGGGCTGGAGGGAGCTCAGATTTGCACAAGGCTGCTCTGAGTGCCAGGGCTTGGATGGGGGAAATGGTGGGGTGGGGGTAGGGACAGAGTCTGATTGATTGTCAGCCATGAAGGGTCTTGATTTCATATCTATTCAAACTGCATGAGGAGGTACTTGGTTTCAATGTCAATTGGAGATTGCATATATCAATGAATTAACAGGAAAAAAAAACTAAACAGGACCTAAAAAATATTTTCTTACTGTCTTTTTAAATATCATGTATTCACTTTGAATACACTACTGAAATCTACCTAACTACAAATGATTTGGAAACTGAAATCAAATGATTCCCAGAGGCTTGGCTTGTTAAGGTGTTCTGAATGTTAATGAGCCCTGGGACACTGAATTCCTGCACTGAAGAGCTGAAGGCTGAACAAGCCTCTGGAGCAGGAAAATTCAGCAGCAGCCTCCAAGGTGCTGAGGATGTCAGCAGCCCCCACTGAGGCCAGCCCTGCCCAGAGACCGTGGGGGAATGGGCAGACAAGGAGAGCGTCCCTGGGGCTGGGGCAGCACAACTCAGAGGCACCAGCGGCTCCAGCTGGGCAATGGAGTGTGGAATGGGGCTGGGAAAGCCCTGCCTGGGCTGTGCCAAGCAGGACACACAAGCCCTAATTCCCATCCCCCAAACAATTCTCTCAAGGAGACATCTAAATGGAGTTACAATTTTTTGTGTTCTCTGAGTTTGACTCACTCGAGAAATACCAGCAAGAGATTCTCAGGAACTCAAAACAACAAAACAGCCTTTACTGGGTACTTTAGAAAATCAGAGAAACTTTGGCAAAAGGTTATTATGACACTGTAGTGGTTTTGGTTTGTTAATTCAAGATTTTTCTAATCTTGAGATTTCTTAATTAACGTATTGATGAGTGTGGTGGATTTTATTGTCAATAAATTATTTATGTATTTATTTTGTTGTGAGATAGGATTGTGAGAAAGGTAAAGTAGGCTTAAAATATTTAAAGGGTAGAAAGAAAATTTTATTAAAAGTAACTAAAAGAAAAAAGGTAGTAAGAATTTAAATAAACTCTTTAGAACACCTTTTTTTTACAATGTTATTTTTACTGGCAATGTAAGGAAATGAATCCTATAATTTCTACTTATTTATTTTTTTAAAATAGTCTTGTTGTAGTTTATTTTGGGAGAGAAGTTTTTCTTTTTATGTTATGAAAGATTGTTATTATATATGTTATGAGAGATTGTTATTATATGAGATATGTTATGAGAGATTGTTATTATATGAGATATGTTAATGCTATGGAGATTCTTTTACAAGAGGAAAAAATAGCGGTTTTGTGGTTATTAATTTTGTGATGGATAACAGTGGTCTGGAGGACTTTGTTATTGTTGTGACAAATAGGTATGATATTCGTGCTGATAGAAATTGAAACAGTAATCAATATTGATACAGTAATTAATATCTGGGAATAATAAAACAGGTAAAAGTAGTAATGCCAAAGAAGAGGGGGAGAGGAGGGGCCCCACCACCCCCCCCTCCCGGCATAATGTTCACAAGGACAGGAGGAAAAGAAGCTGAAGATACAGTTGCTAAAAATGAGCAGAAAGGAAGCAAAATCTGATTGGGTCCCAGAAAATGCTAATTATAAGGGATTTATTACCTTGATATGTAGATGCAGTGATACGTTAGTCTTGGCTTACATTGTACTGGCTTGGTGCGCATGTGTAACCCAAAGGTGAATTAAAGGATAACAAAGACTACAGGGCCTTCATCAGTGACGACCCCCAAAGACTTGTGCGACCACCAAACCGAGCGGCGGCACACGCGTGGTAAAGGTGGTAATGAAGGCAGAGATAGAGATATGACGAACCGAAAATAGGAGGAGATGGCATTGACACACAGCATATAAGGGGTGATTTTCACTTGGCAAGCTTGTATGTGATGTGGCAAGGGTCCCAAAACCCTGCCCTCTGTACTCCGTGGTTATCTTTTGCTTATGCGCTGTTATTGGAACCAAATTACCCCTTTTTTTAATCAAATTATATTGTATCAATTTTTTTTTTTTATTTCAACTATTCAATTAAAATTGCTACTACTGTTAATATTGTTTGGTTTTTTTTACGATGGGATAATTGGGCAAACAAAACATTGTGAAGTTATTTTTATTGCCAGAAGCTTTTTTACAGCTTGTTGATGGGCCATGTTGACTTATGGGGTATTGTTTTAAAGATCAATTCTTTAAAGGTAAAAATCTTTTTTATATAATTTTAATTTTTTTTTTATCTCTGGGAATAGAGATCTTCTCTTGGCGGTACTGCATTACATTTTAATTTCTGTATGAACTTTCGATGAAATTACAGTTATTTTAACATTTGTTTATTTCAGTTTGGAGGTTTTTGTATTATATTAATTTCAATTTTTTTATATCTTAATAGTTTTATGTGTTATAATGAAAAAGAGTTTTTTCTTTATAGTTTGTAAGAGAATTTTAGTTTTCAGATAAAGGTTTTTTTTTTGGTTTTTTTTTGGGGGGGGAGTTCATTTCTCCTTTATTGACTTTCATGATTTTATGTTGCTTTTTGAAATGCTTGTATTTTGTTTTCCTTTTACTTGAGAGAGGATTGAAGTATAGGAAGGGTTAACACCTGACCTGCCAGTAACTTCTGGTGGAAATTGTGGTTGGGTTGTATTAGAATTGGTTTTAATGATAGTTTTGGGGGGGTTTTGTGTTTAATTTTGGTTGTAGGGTTATTTTTTATGGGTTGTAGGTTGTAGGGGTTTGTGTTTTAGTTGTTTTGGGGGGAGGGGACTTGGTGGTAAGATTTTAATAGCTGTGCCTGGCTTTGTTCTGGTTGGGGTTTTGTAGCCTCTTTTGTTTTCCTGTTTGGTAGTTGTTGGGGTTTGCTTTGGTTAGAGTGGGGCTGATGGGGAGGGGGGCAGCCTGGGGAGGAGGGAGTGGGCTCAGCCCATGGCAGGGCTGCTTGGTTTGGTTTGGTTTGGTTTGGATTGGTTGAAATGGAGGCTGGGGCTCGCTGCTTCTTTGTTGACTGGAAAAGAAAGAGGAGGTTCCAGGGCTTTTTCATCTTTAACATTTGTGTTTCACAGAGGCATGTTCAGTATCTTAGTGGTTTAACAGATTGTCAGTTTGACAAAAAGTTTTGTATTACTTTTTAAAATTCTTCTCATGTCAAACAATGACAGATATTCAGTCAACAAAAAAGACTTCTCAAAGTGTTGACTTCGCCCATTCAACCTCACAAACTCTAAGTCTGTTCAATTTTAAGTTAATCAAAATTTGCAGGAGCACAGAAACTGAAGAAAAAGACATAGAAAGCAAGAAAGACAAAAAAGATACAGAGAAGCACACACAGCTACCAACTCCTGCATTCCAGCAGTGTTTAGATGGAAAATCCAAGAGGAGGTAGGGCCAAGATTTGTGCTTGCCTTGTGGTCAGCCTTCAGTACCCCTTGGTCTCCCTGCGCCCTTCCCCCAGATGGGACTTGGGCTCATTTGGTGCCTCAGGAGCTGGGCTGGGGCTGCAGAGGTGGCTGTGGAGCATTGCCTGTGCTGTGCCAGGGACTGGCAGCTACTGCTGGGCTGGGATAGAGGCTCTGGGGGCATTGGGGCTACGGGGCAGGGCAAGGCTGGACCTTCCTTTTCATCCCCCACACATGAAATGTTTTGAGCCAACAGTCTCTTCCAGTCTCTCACAAAAGGCAATGTTGGAGGTGAAATCCCATTTCTGGCCATGGGTGCCTGGAGGAGAAGGACAGATCTTTTCCATAGGAAGGAAATAACAGAGCCCCAGTGTTTCAGCAGCAGACAAGAAGAGACCCTCAACATGCCATGGTCATCTGGACCAGTAAGGGGGTCCAGGAGGCCAAACCAGCCAGACCTGTTCCACGTTCCCCTAGTTTTATGGCGCCCTATAGTGTCACAATGACATCTTGGTTCCATGAGGCCTTGCAGTGTCACAATGGTCTCTGTTGTGCCCCAGGCCCCACAATGTCATGCAGCTCCTCTGTTACTTGAGGCCTGCAATGTCACAATGGACCTTTGGACTCTGGAGTTTTGCAGTGTTACAATGATCTCCTTTGGCTCCACAGAGTCACAAAGGATCATTGATGGCACGAGGCCCTGCAATGTCACAATGGCCCTTTGGTTCCATGCAGCCCTGCAGTGTCACAGAGGCCTCTTGGTTTCATGAGGCCCCACAGTATCACAATGGTCCTCTTGGTTCTGTGGGGACCTCCAGGGTAACAATGGTCTCACAGGTTCCATGAGGCCTCACAGTGTTAAAATGCTTTGTTTGTTCCATGGGGCCTCATAGTATCACAACGGTCTCCATGATTCAATGGTGCCCCTCCATGTCACAATGGCCTCTTGGTTCCATGAGGCTGTGATGTATCGTAATAGTCTGTCCATGGTTCCATGAGGCCTTGCAATGTCACAATGGATGTTTGGCTCCATGGGGTCTCACAGTGTCACAATGGTCCCTTGGTTCCCTGACACCCCAAAGTGTCACAATGGTCTCCACGGTCCTTTGCAGCTCATCCCAAACACTGTTTGCTCCAGGCACTGCTGCTGCCCAACCAGCTCCTGGTTCCTTTAGCAGCAGCCCTGGGAACTGTTTTTGTTGCCTCAGTGGCACAACGTCCCTGTTCTCACACTGCCAAAGAAAGCTGTTGGTGCCAAGTGCAGGCAGGATGAGCCATTGCTGGGACTGAAGCCCCTCTCTTGGGGCCCTGCAAACAGCGCTCCAAAAGGAGCCCTTGGAGCTCTCCTGGGCCAGCGACTCCCTCTGAGTGGGGCCTCTCCCAGCCGGGAACTCTCCCGTTTGCTGCACTCGGGGATCCTGAACAACGATGGAGCCTAGGCCGATCCCCCCACTCCTCCAGGCTCAACCCTTCACCTGCTGGGGAGATGCCAAAGCATCCACAGGGAGCATTTCCTGCCCTCAGGGGAATTTCTCACAGGTGCCTGGCACTGACTCTTTGTGTCTGTGTGCACACAGGAGTGCCTGTGCTGGGGAAATGTGACAGAAATGCTGCTCTCTGAGGGGTTGGAGTGCCTTGGATAGCTGAGTCAGTCAGGCTTTTAGGTAAGTTAAATCACACAGTCTACGTGAAGATAAATTCTGCTAAGAGTTGTTCTTAGTTGCTGAGTTGTTACCTTTAATATAAGTTATAAATTAAGTATTGTAAAGTGTTATTCCTCTCTTAAATTGCAAAGTCATAGGTTTAAGTTAGGTTAAATGCTGTTACGCTCTGCTCTTTTGCTAAATTGTCAGGTTGAAAGTATCAGTTAAGGTTAAGGTATCAGTTAAGTCCTGTTACGTTTGAACTCTGTTAAGCTTTTAGGTCGTATTCCTTGGATCCTTGCCCTCACTGTCCTTTTGTCACACACACACACACACACACACACAGGGACAGTTCTGGGTTAATTTCTGGTTTGATTGCCTTGATTCTGTTTGGCTTTGTTGTTGCTTTGTTTCCTTGGTGTGCCTGAAGTGCCCAGTCGGGAGTAGAGTGACTCTTGCCAAGGAACTTTGTGCTGCTGTCCCTTAATATTAAATCTGGTTTTTGATGCTCCCTTGCTGGGGATTTTTTCAGCGCTCTCAAGGCCTCATTCGTAACAGGGTGAAGCAGCCCTGGCCCAGGCTCTGGCCCTGGGGGACACGGGGACGCTGCCGGGGGGTCCCTGTCCCCCTGTCCCATCCCCAGGGCCCCGGCCCCCCATCCCCGTGTCAGGCTCTGGGGTCGACCTCGTGGAACATCCTCTGGGGGAGGCTGCGGGGCCAGGGGCGGGGGACCATGGGGGACAGGGGACTCTGCTATGCACAAGCGGGCTTGGACTGCTCTGGGGGGAACTGTGAGGGGGGCCGGGGCAGAGTGACCTCCCCAGTGACCTCACACAGCCCCTGTGATGTCACACTGCCCTTGGGATGTCATACAGCCCATGTGATGTCGTACAACCACCTGTGATGTCACATGGCCTCGTGTGATGTCACAGAGCCTACTCTGAGATGTCATCCTGTGATGTCCTGCAGCGGCTCTGTAATGTTGCATAAGACTCTGTGATGTCACAAAGTCACACTGCGACATCACAGTCTTTTCTGTGATGTCGCAGCCAGCTCTGTGATGTTGCTGAGGCACCGAGTGATGTCACAACCCACTCTCTGATGTCACAGAGCCACCCTCTATGATGGCAGAGTTTGCTCTATGGTGTCACACCCTACTCTATGACACCAGAGTCAGCTCTGTGATGTAACAATCCCTTCAATGATGTCACAAAACCCTCTCTCTGATGTCATACTGCCACTCTGTAATGTCACAGCACACACTTTGACATCACAGCCTGCTCTGTGATGTCATCCAGCCATACCATGATATCACAGACTGCTCTGTGATGTCCCACAATCCTCTCTATGATGGTGTAGCTGCTCAATGACCTCTCACAACAAACTCTGTGATGTCACAGCCCAATCTGTGACCTCACACAAGCTACTCTGTGCTGTCACACAGCCCCTTGCTTACATCCCAGCTGCTCTGTGCCTCTGTGACACTGCCACAGAGGTGCTGCTGTGACACAACACCCTTGGGGCCATCCCACAGCCCCTCCTGCCAGTGCTGAGCCCCTGTGAGCTCGGTCTGTGCCCTGCTGGTGTCCCGGAGGGGCCCTGGCAGTGCCCCAGCCCTGCTGGGCTGTGCACAGGAGCTGCTCCTGGCCAGAGCTGTCTCTCTGCAGCGCTGCCCTTGCCAGGAGCTGCCTCTGGGCCAGGAGCCCGGCCCAGCTCAGCAGCACAGACACGGCACAAGGACTTCAATGACCCTCTGGGGCTTTGGTGCTCTTTGCATCAGACTCAGTGCCTCAGTGTGTGCTCAAAGAAATTCTCAAGAACTCAAAATCAGATTCAAAGTCCAAATTCTCTTTAAATGGGACCCACTGAGGGACACAACTCATGTGAAAATGTCCCCAAGTTCCAGGTAGAGCAGAACACTGGAGGCAGTGATGACAGGTGGGGACAAGCAAGGCGAAGGTGTCTCTGATGCTGAGCAAACCTGCGCCTCTGTCGCTGCAGGCTGTCGGCATCCCCCGGCTGCCCCACCTGCCTGGGCCCTTCCTTTGCTGACAGCTCTGCCTCCTGCCTGCCTCTGCCTGCCCACACAAAGCCTTGGGCTGCTCCAGGCTCCTTCTGGGGGCGATGTGTTTCACCAGATCCCTACCCTGGGAGGGAAATTCCTCTCTCCTCATGGTCAGTCTGGGCCTCCCCTTCTGCATTTGTGGTATAATTTCTCTATCTGGATCTTTCCCACTATGGAGAAAAAACTCCCCCATTTCTGAATCCACCCTTCCAGCCCTTCCAGGTCACTCCTCTTCTGTCCTCAGTCACTTCACAACTGAGCCCTGGGCTTTCAGCCTCCATATATTGCTGATTTTTTGAGGCCTGCAAACCCCAGCCTGGGTGGTCTCTGGGCTCTCTACAAGGTGTTTTCAGATAAAAACATTCTGTTCATAGCCTAAGAATATCAGCAGAGGCCAAGGCGGGGCAGAACTGTCTGTCCTGGCAGCTTTTGTCCTGTCTGGGAGTAATCCAGGGATAGATGGAATTTTGTCAGCCAAATTCCAATTTCTGCCATGGCCCCTGGACAAGAAGTCTGGTTCTTTTCCATAGGAAGGAAAGCACAGAGCCCCGTTGCTTTTGAGGTACATGAGATGTGATCACCAGAGGCCAAGGCCAGCCAGAGCTGGTAGTTTTTTTTCTGGGTATCTTTCCCTTGCATACAGGACTTTTTAGGGGGTTTACGAATTTTGTCCATGGGTGTCTGAAAAGAGAGACCGTTCTTTCCATTGAAAGGAAAGCATGGAGCCCCAGTGTTTCATGGGGAGATGAGAGGTAGCCCTTGACATTCCAAGATCAGCCAGACCTGTCAGGTCACCCCTGGAAGGCCAAATCAGCCAGATGTGTTCCATATTCCTCTCATTCCATGGGCCCACAATGTCCCAGTGGTCCCTTGATTCTATGAGTGCCTGAGGAGTCACAGTGGCCCCTTGGTTACACGAGGCCCTGAAGGGTCCTAATGGTCTCCATGGTCCCACGAGGCCCCACAGAGCCATGGTGGTCTCTTGGTTCCATGAGGCCCTGGTGTCACCATGTTTTCCCAAAGTGTCACAATGGTCTCCATGGTTCCACCAGGTCCTCACAGCGTCACCATGGTCTCCATAGGAAGGAAACAACCGAGCCCCAGTGTTTCAGGGGCAGACCAAGGACAGCCGGATTAGATGGTGCTGGCAAGTTTTGTCTGGGAGCAATCTCTGGGTATAGGGAATTTTAGAGGCAGAATACCAGTTTTGGACATGGATGCCTGGAGAAGGACGATTCTTTTCCATAGGAAGGAAAGCACAGAACAAATAGCATTTCAGGACCAGAAGAAAGGCTGCCATCAGAGGCCAAGACCAGCCAGAGCTCTCTGTCCTGGCAGCTTTTGTCTGAAAGCAGCCCTTGGATTAGGGAATTTTGCAGGTGGAATCCCAATTTTGGTCATTTCTGCATATATCTTTGATATCTAGGATGGTTTTTTCCACAGGAAGGAAAGCACAGAGCCCAAGTGTTTCAGGGGCTGAAGTAGAGAGAGAAGGCTCCTGGGAGGCCAAGCTAGCCAGACCCATCTCTCCTGGCAGCTTTCATCATTGAGGAATCCTTGCATATAGGGAATTCTGGAAGAGGATTCCCAACTTTGGCCATGGGTACTTGATCAAAATGGATGGTTTTTCCCATAGGAAAGAAAAGTGTGAAGTCCAAGTTTCTTGGAAGAACACAAGAGATGACCGCCCATGGGCCAAGAGAGCCCAGTCTGTCTCTCCTGACACCTTTCATTCAGGGGAAATCCTTGGATGTAGGGAATTTTGGAGGTGGAATCTCAGTTTTGGCCGTGGGCACCAGGACAGGAAGAAGAGTTCTTTTCATTAGGAAGGAAAGCACAGAGCCTCAGTGTTTCAAAGGCAGATGATAGCCAGCTCTGCAGAAACCAAGGCCAGCCAGAGCTGTCTCTCCTGGCAGCATTTGTCTGGGAGAAATCCCTGGATACAGGGAATTCTGGAGGTGGATTCCCAACCCATGGATTCCCATGGATTCCCAACCCAATGGATTCCCATCCCATGGATGCCTGGATGTGAAAGGTGCTTTTTTGCCATAAGAAAGAAAAGCACATGGTCCCAGTGTTTCAAAGGCAGATGAGAGGTGGCCTTCAGGTCACCAAGCCAGCCAGATCTGTCTGTCCTGGCAGATTTCATCTGGGAACAATCTTTGCATATATGGAAATTTGGAGGAGGAATCCTGATTTTGGCCATGGACACCAGGAGAAGGACAGTTCTGTTCACAGGAAGGAGAGCCCAGAGCCCTAGTGCCTCAGGGGCTGATGAGCAGCAGCCCTTGACATGCCAGGGTCAGCTGGAGCTGTCAGGTGGCCCCCAGCTGTCCCAACTAGCCAGGACTTGATGCCTTGAGAGGCTGCCTAGAGCAGAGGCTGGACAGAGTTACAGGAATAAAGTAGGGATTTATTAAAAGGCTTTCAAAGGATACAGCTGGGGCAGTAGAAGAGCCTGGATGAGGGTACACCCGAGATGGACAATGGGTTACACATTTTCACACTTTTATAAGTTTTGGTCCATTTCCATATTGGGGTTAATTATCTAATTACAGCTTCAGGTTATGAAGTCCCATCCTCCCAGTCCACTCTCCTCAATTCACTGTTGTTTGCAATTTTTGGACCTGAAGCTGCAACAATGTCCTTGCCTCTCCTAGGTTTCCAAGTTCCCTACTCCAGTTATGCAGAAATATTTCAAAGAGCTCCTAAAAAATATGCACTCCTATTTTAAAGGGTGTGTTTTATTTGTGCTCTCTTTAGAGTGGAGACAATTGCAGCATTCTGTGATTGATATTGACCCAGGGTCTCTCCTCAGCAGCTCTGGCCTGCTCACAGAAGCTGTGCCCTGAGCTCTGACCCAGTGTGCACAACCTTGCTCCACATTGCCCAGTCCCATCCTGTCTGTCCTCACTCCCCTGGGACCTGCTGTGCTTGGAGAGCTGGCTGCACCCAGCTTAAGAGAGGTTTTCCCTTTTTGTAGTTTTTGAAGCAATTTAAAATTCCTGAGTTTCTCCACTTAAAACAGACACACTGCTCAGGTGTGTGTGAAGACCAAGCTGCCACAAATAATGTTCCCCTCACCCAAGGCAGAACTGAGCAGGAAATGTTTTAGACCTTTGGACTCCATCGTTCCATGAGGCCTTGCTCTGTGGCAATGGACTTTTGGTTCCATGAGGTTCCGTACTCTACTGTGGTATCCTTAGTTCCAAGTGTCACCATGGCCCCTTGGTTCCACGGGGCCCTGCTGTGTCACAATGGGCTTCATGATTCCGTGATTAATGCAAAAGCTCCATGGTTCCATGGTTAATGCAAAAGCTTTGCATAAACAACGAGCAACACCATGGTCTTCTTGGATCTCCATTGTGGCAATGAACAATGGGTTCCATGATCCCAAACTGTCACAATGGATATTTGGCCCCATGTTGCCCCTCTGTGTCGCAGGGGTTTCCTTGGTTCTGTTGTAAATGATCAATCAAAAGTCAAATTATCGAAAATGTGAAAAGATTTATCTTTTTCTGCGACCAAAATACGGTTCTCAAAACAACCACAACCAAAGAGACAGTGTTGAGCCTGAGTTTGGCTCTGGATGAACCTGCATCCAACCTCTACTGGATCGAACCCCCCCCTTTCACGAGAGCGGCTTCAAGCGGGGATGTTTTATACAGTTTATTATGCTCAAGGCTAAGGAGTCCAAGTTTCTTTTGTAACTCTGCATATTCATAGTTGGTTCTTTTACTGTGCACAGCTGGACAATCGCCATTTCCTGGTTGATAGCCAGCGTTGATTGAATCCTGGGAAGTCGTGTATTTACATGTATCTTTCTGATGACTTCGGCTCTCATGATCGATGTTATCTGCAGGGCGATGATCGCCCTTAGGCATTTTCCAATGGCTCAGGATGGCAGTGGTCATTGTGCTAGTTGCGTCTATTCATAGGCTAAATGCTGATCGTTATACTCCTGCCTTCAGGAATTTCAGAATTCAAATAAATGTCCACCTCTCAGGCTGCTTGTGGTCAGAGACTCGTTTGGATTTCACAATCCTTAAAAAATACATTCTTTTATAGCATGAATTATTTCTAACATATATTACAATCCCTGTTGCCTTTTGATACAAGGCAAGGCGACCTGGTTCTGAGGAACAGCAAGGCAACCCAAACTCTCCATGGTCGCTCGGGCCAATGAAGCATGCAGACACCAATGTGGTGGACGGTCAAAGGCATTTATTATCTCTTCTCATGGGGTTTTATAGTCTAAGGGGTCCTCTACGTCAGAGAGGGTTGCCTTTACTATCTATGGTTAGTAAGGACTGGAAGGTTACTGGGTGTGGAATGGAAAGTTACTGGCACTACGGTTTAGGGGGGCTACATTCCTAGGGTGATTCCTTATCTTAGGGGAAAAGGGAGTCCTGCCTTTCCATTACATCAAGTGATCTTCCGAGGGCCTGTCCCTATCTACCACATCTCCCCCCCGCTTTTTCACAAATGAATGAGGCAGTCATATACATAGGCACTGAAAGGAGGTATAAGGTTGTGATTCGAAAAGGAAAGGGGTTTGGTAAACCTGAGTAAGTTTTTGCCAGACAAGTTTAGACAATCTTGTGACTGGCAGAGTTCCCTGGTTGAATTCACAGCAATTGTCGCCGGCCTATGAACAGGATGTTGGCCCGTTCTAGGCGGGTCTGAACGAATGAGACCAGCTTGTTCAGCAGGCATGGTCCGGAGGTAACTGCTAGAAGCAGCAATGCTAATGGACCTATTAGGGTAGAAATCAGAGTGGTTAGCCATGGTGATTGATTGAACCAGCATTCGAAGCAGCCCTGTTGAGCTTCCCTGTCTTTCTTTCTCTGAGCCAGTCTGTTTCGGAGTTCTGCCATGGAGTCTCTTACGACTCCTGTGTGGTCTGCATAGAAGCAGCACTCCTCTCTCAAGGCGACACACAGGCCTCCTTGCTGCATGAACAGGAGATCCAGACCTCGCCTGTTCTGCAAGACCACCTCTGAGAGTGAGGAGACTGACTTCTCCAGGAAGGAGGTGGATTTCTCGATCCTTTGCAGGTCCTCATCGATGGTCGTTTGAAGCTGGGACAGTCCTTGGTGCTGTGTCGCTACACACGGCAACACCCGTTGCCGTTCCTGTTGCTCCTAAACCAAGCAACATCGCGATAGTTACACCTGTTATTATTTCTCTTTTGTGGAGCCGGCTGGGTTCCTCAAAAAGGTGATACACTTCTTCGTCTGAGTGGTACAGGACCCTAGGAACAATCAGAACATGGACACAAAAGTCGTTAGAGTCATCAAATTTGGCAAGGGACACACAGGGACTCACTCCAGATCACTGGCAAACCCACATCCCAGGTGCGGATGGGACTATCCACTTATTGTTTTTCCTGTTAGGCTTGACGACTTTGGTGCAGACGTTGCCTCTCCGCCTAGCTAGGGTTGCATTGCCAAAGCATCTGCCCTGGCCTGTGACCTGACTCAGGGTGATTCCTTTCCGAGGGGTTTCCCATCTGCACTGGTGAGGGGCATCGGCTGTGGAGTAACTGAAGGGAGTATTTAAAGCGACTCTTTCGTAAAAGGGAGGTTTAACATCGTAAGAAAGCCAGCAGGATTCGGTTAGGTTAGGATTGGATTCATTCAGGGATATAAAGGTAGCTTCTAACATACGAAGGATTGGGTCTGAGTCCGACCTGGCTGAGCGGCCTATCTGAAAGGCTTCCGCATGACCGGTCGGGACATTGCTGACCCTCGAGGGTAAGGTTTTGGGGTAGGTCGCATTTCTCCCTTTCAGCAAGCTTTTAATCACTTTGTTGGGTCCGACCGCTCAGGGTGCCGACGGTTGGAGCCTGATAATTCACACATTCACTCTTTCTTTTGACCCTTGAAGGACTACTGTCCACGTTTGGCCTATGGCCCAACTGGGGTGATGTGGCTGCAAGACTGTCATGTTATAGCTAGTGCATTTCCGAATTTTTGGGATTTTATGGTGATTGCGATAAAAGCTTCCCTGGAGGAAGACGGGTGTTTTGCAGCCGCTGGGTGCCCAGGCGAACTGTAAGAATTTGTCGGGCTCTTGTGGATCCCACCCAGGCCCCGACGGTCTGGCATCGGAAACTATGGTTTCGCAGCCCCAGTGCCCACAATATCCCCATCCTGGGTGATTGCAGTAGATTTTTCCTGGGTTTGAGGCTGGGCACCAGTAGGATAGGTACATGTGTGTGGCGTGTGGGGAATTGGGGTCTACCTTTGGTTGTCCTGGAAACAGGTCGGTAATGCGGAACATGAAGGATGGGGTGTTTGGTGTGGTGATTTCTTTGAGCACCTTGCCACTACCAAGGTGTCGCATGACCCCCCTGAATGGCCGATGGGGTTAGTGGTCTGGGCTGGCTTGCCCTCTGGCGACAAGCCCCAACAGCAAAATCACACAGAAACACCGTTGATGCTTGGGTCTCACCCATGCGGGTCTCTCGGGCGCTGCTTGGCAGCTTGGTGGTCTGTCACTTTCCTCTGGAATGGGGATGTACGCATCACGAGGACGTCCCACGAGCATGTCCTGTAAACAGAAACTCGCAACTCTTGTCAGTCTCGTTCTGCTCATTGTGAAGGTCAGGCTTGATTGACTTACGTGGACACCACCTCATTTTGCCGTCCTTTTCGACAGCTGCGTACCCTCATCCCGTGAGCATCAGCCTCCAGCCCTGTTCCCATTCGCCTAGCTCATTTCTAATTACAACTTGCAGGCCCTCCTCTAGCGCTCGGGTGGCCCAGTGTTTTTGAACGGGACTGATTGTTTCCTCTCCCCTAGGGAACTGATTCAGTGCTAGCAAAGCAGTTGCCAGCATGCGCGCTTGATCTCCTGAGGGAATGGAATTGGCAAAGCCCTCTGCTTTTGCCAATGCTTCTAGCTTGCTTTTCAGGGTCTGATTTGCTGTCTCACTATGGCCTGCCTGGTACTGTTATACAGGATACCTTGCACTAATGTGATGCCCCATTTTGAGGCGAATTCTTGCACTGGTTTGGAGGTGAAATTGGAACCATTGTCAGTTTTTATCTGCTTGGGGATACCAAGCCAGGCCATGGCTTTCAGCCAGTGCTGAATTGTGGCCTTGGAGTTTGTTTTGTGGTGCTGTGTGGCTATGATCGTTCCACTATAAGTGTCCACTGTCACTGCAAGCCACGCTCGGGGCTTCAGTAGTTCACACCAGGTGAAGTCCGATTGCCAGATCTCTGAAGGCTTGAGAGCTCTCGGGTTGACCCCACAGGCCATAGGGATGACTTCTGGCAATGAGGGCAAGTGGCTACCACATGTTTTGCGTCCGCTGTCGAGATTTCGCATCTCTTCGCCAGTGCTTTGGCTCTGATGTGGAGCGACTCGTGCAGCTGACAAGCTTCCTGCAACGTCCATACGCCTTTTGCTGCGGCGTCCGCTTTGTCGTTGCCGATCTGGAAGTAACCTTTGACTGGGTCGTGGCTGTTGATGTGAATGACTGACACGGTGCCCTGTCGCGAGGAGAGTGCTTCTTCCTGCATTAGTGCTGCTGCAGATGTTGACACACCTAGTCCTGCCATGGCTAGGCAGAGCCTTTCCACAAATATAGAGTCTGTTACAATGTTGAGGTGTTCTTCTTGGAAGAGTCCGCACGCCAAGACCACTACTGCTGCCTCCAGTTGTTGCACCGACAGTGTGGGGTCACACGCTTTGACGCAATGCCATTGCTCTCCTGCCTGCCACACTGCTGTTGCAGTTGAGGTCATGGAGGAAGCGTCTGTGAAGACCGTTGGTCCTGGCTGAGGTCGGTCCATTACCTTTGGCGGCATGTCCATGTCAACAATGATCAGCAGCTTAGTCCAGGGTGGTCTGGAGGCGTAGGCGATTTCTCCTCCAAAGCCGGTGAGAGCAAGGGCTAGGTGCTCCAATATTGTGGCTGACTCCGTAGTCGGTTGCTTGCGAAATGGAAGGTGGATGCTTGTCAGCTCGGTTCCTAGGTGTTTCAAGGCGAGTTTCCTGCCTTTCATGATGAGGTTAGCGATGCATTCGATTCCCGGGGAAAATGCATGAACAGGTCTTCCGAGGACCATCCATTGGATTGGTCAGGACTTTTCGGAAGGTCCTTGGGCCAGAGCTCCCACTCCCCCCTTCAGTGTAAAGTGGACGTATAGGCCCAGCGGCATGGCTGGGTTCCACCTGGCAAGTGTGCCAGTGGACATCTGGCTTTCGATGAAGTCGAGGGAGCTCGTTGCTTGTGGTGTCAGCTCCTTGGGTTCCCAGGGGTGCTTTCCTTTCAGGAGGTCATATAGAGGGTCCATGACCTCGGGAGGAATTAGGACGATGTTGCGAAGCCACTGCAGCGATCTCACCAGGCATTGTACATCGTGGAGCGTCTTGATGTCTCGACGGACCTTCACCTTGGGGGGGGTCACGTAGGAGCTTGTGATCCCCACTCCCAGGAAGGTCACGCAGGGTCCTCTCTTGATCTTTGTGCTCGCGATCTCAAAGCCGTTGGCCTGGAGCGTTTCCGTGATTGTGGACAAGAGGTGATCTACTTGGCTTGCCGATGGTGCAGCGACTAGGATGTCATCCATGTATTGAATGATGGTCGCGGTGGGGTAGAAGTGTCGGACTGGCGTTAGTGCTTTGTCCAGGGTGATTTGGCATATGACAGGGCTGTCCACTAGGCCTTGTGGCAATGTTCTCCATTGGAAGCGGAGGTTGGGCCGCTCGCCATTTTGGAACATAACGGAAAAGGCGGATCGTTCTCTGTCCTCAGGGTGCAGGGGTATAGAAAAGAAACAGTCCTTGATGTCCAGCACTGCGCACGGCTGCCCTGCAGGGATAGCTGAGTTCGTGGGTAGCAGTGTCTGAACTGGACCCATGGGTCGGATTGTCTTGTTCACTTCTCTCAGGTTGTGGATGAGGCGATAACCTTCTCCAGACCTTTTAGGGATCACAAATACAGGGGTGTTCCATAGGCTGATGGAGGGTTCTATGTGACCCTTTTGCAGTTCATGGTGGACCAGTTCCAGCGAGGCTGCCGCTCAAGGCTCTGTCAGGGGCCACTGCTCGACCCATACGGGGTCTGATGATTTCCAAGTCAATTTGATTGGCAGCGGAGGGTGTACGGCAGTGGCCCTCATGATAAATTTGTAATCCTGACTCCTAGCATAGAAAGAACGTCCCTTCCTATCAGGGGTGGTGAATTTTGCAAAATGTAGGGATAGATCGCTACTGTCTGTTCTGGTCCCTTTTTCGTGTGAAATGTTATAACTACCAGCTGGGTGCTCTTCCATGCCCAGGATTGCCCTCCCACTCCGTTCACTGGAGGGACTTCTTTGAATTGCCAATGTCCGGGCCAATGTGCTTGGGGAAAAATCGTGCAGTCTGATCCCGTGTCCGCCCAAAACTGAAACCCTATGACGTGTGAATCTTGACTGCCATAAAGGCAGTCCCCCACATAATGTCCCCCACACCATCAGAGGTTCCTTCCCTATTTTCATGGCCAGGGCCACCCAGGGGTCCTGCTCTGGGGCGTCCCCTGCTGGTCTTGTGGCACCGGCGCAGCTTGTGGCGGTGGGGGGATGCGAGAGTACTGAGGGTGCTGAATAACTCTGCCATTGCGCTGCTGGCGGGGATGTGAAATTGACTGCTCCCTGTGGGAGCATGGGGTATGAGGGTCCCCTGCCCCACTGGGGATTGCTGTAGCTGGGCCGCTGCATGTTCCAGGTGGGAGGAGGCTGGATACGGCCCAGCTGCCCCCTCCCTCTCCCGTTTCCCTGAGGCCTGGATCTGCATTCCCTAGCTAAATGCCCCTTCCTTCCACATGCCCAGCATGGTCCCCTAAATCCCCCTTGCTGTGGTGGAGCAGCTGCTGAAAGGCATCTTGGCTGGGTGTTGCCTTCTGATACAAGGCTGGCGACCTGGTTTCAAGAAACAGCACGGCGGCCCATTTCCCCAGGGCTGCTCGGGCCTAAGAAACACGCTAACACCAATTTGGTGGACGGTTAAAGGCCTTTTATATCTCTTCTCGTGGGGTTTTATACTCTAAGGGGCTTCTACGTCAGGCGAGGGTCTGTCTTTACCATCTATGGTTAGTGAGGGATGCAAAGTTACTGGGCAAATGGAAAGTTACTGGCATCTGGTTCAGGGGGCTGCATTCCTATGTTAATTTTCTTATCTAAGGGAACAGGGGCCCTATCTTCCCGTAACATCACGAGATCTGCCGAACGCCAGGCCCTATCTGCTACATCTCCCCCCCCTTTTTCACAAATGAATGAGGTAGTCATGAACTGAAATTAGGTATAAGGTTGTAGTTCGATAAGGAAAAGGGGGTTTGGTAAATCTGAGTAAGTTTTCGCCAGTCAAGTTGAGGACTTGTGGCTGGCAGTGTTCCCTGGTTGGATTCGCCGCCCGATGAACAGGATGTTGGCCCGTTCCAGGCGGGCCAGAACGAATGAGACCAGCTTGTTCAGCAGGCAAGGTCCGAAGGTAATCGCTAGAAGCAACAATGCCAATGGACCTATTAGGGTAGAAATCAGAGTGGTTAGCCATGGTGATTGATTGAACCAGCATTCGAAGCAGCCCTGTTGAGCTTCCCTGTCTTTCTGCCTCTGAGCCAGTCTGTTTCGGAGTTCTGCCATGGAGTCTCTTACGACTCCTGTGTGGTCTGCATAGAAGCAGCACTCCTCTCTCAAGGTGGCACACAGGCCCCCTTGCTGCATGAACAGGAGATCCAGACCTCGCCTGTTCTGCAAGACCACTTCTGAGAGTGAGGAGGCTGACTTCTCCAGGAAGGAGGTGGATTTCTCGATCCTTTGCAGGTCCTCATCGATGGTCGTTTGAAGCTGGGACAGTCCTTGGTGCTGTGTCGCTAGGGCTGAGACACCCGTTGCCATTCCTGCTGCTCCTAAACCAAGCAACATCGCGATAGTTACACCTGTTATTATTTCTCTTTTGTGGAGCCGGCTGGGTTCCTCAAAAAGGTGATACACCTCTTCGTCTGAGTGGTACAGGACCCTAGGAACAATCAGAACATGGACACAAAAGTCGTTAGAGTCATCAAATTTGGCAAGGGACACACAGGGACTCACTCCAGATCACTGGCAAACCCACATCCCAGGTGCGGATGGGACTACCCACTTATTGTTTTTCCTGTTAGGCTTGACGACTTTGGTGCAGACGTTGCCTCTCCACCTAGCTAGGGTTGCATTGCCAAAGCATCTGCCCTGGCCTGTGACTTGACTCAGGGTGATTCCTTTCTGAGGGGTTTCCCATCTGCACTGGTGAGGGGCATCGGCTGTGGAGTAACTGAAGGGAGTGTTTAAAGCGATTCCTTCATAAAAGGGAGGTTTGACATCGTAGCAAAGCCAGCAGGATTCGGTTAGGTTAGGATTGGATTCATTCAGGGATATAAAGGTAGCTTCTAACATACGAAGGATTGGGTCTGAGTCCGACCTTGCAGCGCGGTTTGACTGAAAGGCCTCCGCATGGCCGGTTGGGACTTTGCTGACTCCAGTGGGTAGGGTTTTAGGGTAGGTTGCGTTTTTCCCTTTCGGCTGCTTATAATCACTTTGTTGGGTCCGACCGCTCAGGGTGCCGACGGTTGGAGCCTGATAATTCACACATTCACTCTTTCTTTTGACCCTTGAAGGACTACTGTCCACGTTTGGCCTATGGCCCAACTGGGGTGATGTGGCTGCAAGACTGTCATGTTATAGCTAGTGCATTTCCGAATTTTTGGGATTTTATGGTGATTGCGATAAAAGCTTCCCTGGAGGAAGACGGGTGTTTTGCAGCCGCTGGGTGCCCAGGCGAACTGTAAGAATTTATCGGGCTCTTGTGGATCCCACCCAGGCCCCGACGGTCTGGCATCGGAAACTATGGTCTCGCAGCCCCAGTGCCCACAATATCCCCATCCTGGGTGATTGCAGTAGATTTTTCCTGGGTTTGAGGCTGGGCACCAGTAGGATAGGTACATGTGTGTGGCGTGTGGGGAATTGGGGTCTACCTTTGGTTGTCCTGGGAGCCAGTAAGTAACGTGGAACATGAAGGATGGGGTGTTTGGTGTGGTGATTTCTTTGAGCACCTTGCCACTACCAAGGTGTCGCATGACCCCCTTGAATGGCCGATGGGGTTAGTGGTCTGGGCTGGCTTGCCCTCTGGCGACAAGCCCCAACAGCAAAATCACACAGAAACACCGTTGATGCTTGGGTCTCACCCGTGCGGGTCTCTCGGGCTCTGCCTGGTGGCTCAGTGGTCTGTCACTTTCCTCTGGGATGGGCATGTACGCATCACGAGGACGTCCTATGAGTATATCCTGTAAACAGAAACTCGCAATTCTCGTCAGTCTCATCCTGCTTGTTATGAAGGTGGGGTTAATTGACTTAAGTGGACACCACCTGACTTTGCACTCCTTTTTGACAGCTGCATACCCTCTCCCCGTGAGCATCAGCCTCCAGCCCCGTTCCCATTCGCCTAGTTAGTTTCTAATTACCACCTGCGGGCCCTCCTCTAGCGCTCGGGTGGCCCAGTGTTTTTGAACGGGACTGTTTGTTTCGTCTCCCCTAGGGAACTGATTCAGTGCTAGCAAAGCAGTTGCCAGCATGCGCGCTTGATCTCCTGAGGGAATGGCATTGGCAAAGCCCTCTGCTTTTGCCAATACTTCTAGCTTGGTTTTCAGGGTCTGATTTGCTCTCTCTACTATGGCCTGCCCGGTACTGTTATATGGGATACCTTGCACTAATGTGATGCCCCATTTTGAGGCGAATTCCTGTACTGGTTTGGAGGTGAAATTGAACCCGTTGTCCATTTTGATCTGTTTGGGAATACCAAGCCAAGCCATGGCTGTCAGCCAGTGCTGAATTGTGGCCTTGGAGTTTGTTTTGTGGTGCTGTGTGGCTATGATCGTTCCACTATAAGTGTCCACTGTCACTGCAAGCCATGCTCGGGGCTTCAGCAGTTCACACCAGGTGAAGTCCGATTGCCAGATCTCTGAAGGCTTGAGACCTCTCGGGTTGACCTCACTGGTCCATTGGGGTGACTTCTGGCAATGAGGACAAGTGGCTACCACGTGTTTTGCATCTGCGGTCGGGATCCCGCATCTCTTCGCCAGTGCTTTGGCTCCGATGTGGAGTGACTCGTGCAGCTGACGAGCTTCCTGCAGCGTCCATACGCCTTTTGCTGCGGCGTCCGCTTTGTCGTTGCCGATCTGGAAGTAACCTTTGACTGGGTCGTGGCCGTTAATGTGAATGACTGACATGGTGCCCTGTCGCGAGGAGAGTGCTTCTTCCAGCATTAGGGCTGCTGCTGATGTAGACACTCCTGGTCCTGCCATGGCTAGGCAAAGCCTTGCCACGAATATAGAGTCCGTTACTATGTTAAGGTGTTCCTCTTGAAAGAGTCCGCACGCCAAGACGACTGCTGTCGCCTCCAGCTGTTGCACTGACAGTGTGGGGTCACACGCTTTGACGCAATGCCGTTGCTCTCCTGCCTGCCACACTGCTTCTGCGGTTGAAGTCATGGAGGAAGCGTCTGTGAAGACCGTTGGTCCTGGCTGCGGTCGGTCCATGACTTTTGGCGGTATGTCCATGTTGACAATGGTCAGCAGCTTAGTCCAGGGTGGCTTGGAGGAGTAGGAGATTTCTCCTCCGAAGCCGGTGAAAGCAAGGGCTAGGTACTCCGATATTGTGGCTGACTCCGAGGTCGGTCGCTTGCGAAATGGAAGGTGGATGCTTGTCGGCTTAGTCCCTAGGTGTTTCAAAGCGAGTTTCCTGCCTTTCATGATGAGGTTAGCGATGCATTCGATTCCCGGGGAGAAAGCACGAGCAGGTCTTCCGAGAACCACCCATTGAATCGGTCGGGCCTTTTCAGAAGGTCCTTGAGCCAGTGCTCCCACCCCCCCCCTCGGTGTAAAGTGAACGTATAAGTCCAGTGGCATGGCTGGGTTCCACCTGGCGAGTGTGCCAGTGGACATCTGGCTTTCGATAAAGTCAAGGGGGCTCGTTGCTTGCGGCGTCAGCTCCTTGAGTTCCCAGGGGTGCTTTCCTCTCAGGAGGTCATATAGAGGGTCCACGACCTCGGGAGGAATCAGGACGATGTTGCGAAGCCACTGCAGTGATCCCACCAGGCGTTGCACATCGTGGAGTGTTTTGATGTCTCGACTGACCTTCGCCTCGGGGGGTGTCACGTAGGAGCTTGTGATCCCCACTCCCAGGAAGGTCACGCAGGGTCCTCTCTTGATTTTTGGGCTCGCGATCTCGAAGCCTTTGGTCTGGAGGGTTTCTGTGATTGTGGACACCAGGTGATCTCCTGGCTGCCCCCTCCCTTTCCTGTTTCCCTGGGGCCTGGATCTGCATTCCCTAGCGAGTAGTCTTCCCGCAGCTCCTACAGATCCCTCTCGGGCGTGCTTGGAGTGAGGGTGCTGCCGGGGAAAGCTGTGCCGGCTGGGGACAGCTCGCTGAGTTGCTGCCCTTCCCCAGAAGCCTGGGCTAACGCGGTCGTCCTGCCACTCCTGCTAAAATACAATCCGCCTCGCCCCATCAAAAAGCATGCGGCTTATTTGCGTAATATCAAAAATGAGCAGATCGTTATTGCTAGAAAGGTCGTCCACAAGAGTGGGTACTACAGCTGAGCTGGTCCCTTTTTCTGAAATTGCTTTGGCTTCTTTTGGGTTAACTGGAGTATATGCCCTTTGTTGGTTCCCCTGTGCTCCGGCAACCCCCACTAGGGAAGCGTGCATGGAGGCTGCCGGTGCCTGGTCCCCACAAGCTTTGTTTTTCCCCAATCGGTGAGTTTGTGTTGCGATTGTTTCCCAATATTGTTTAAAGTTTTATTCGGTTTTGCTCGAAACCGTCTTGGTTTCCGAGTCCCAGCCGGGCTCACTCGGCTCTTCCAAGCTGTCTGAGCAGCTGTTACTTGACTCTGAGGCGGAAGCTGACTGCCGGCGCATTTTCGGCGCTCCGTGCCATTTTGTGCGGCTTCGACCCCGCTCCTCCCTTCGGGAGTGGTGCCGTACCCTCCCCCCGGGCTCCCCCCCCCTCCTGCTGGGGGAGGTCCTTGCCCTATAAGGACCTAATTTGAATAGAGCGCTCTGATTGGTCTTACGCTCCACCACATGGGCCACCCCTTCTCCCCGCTCGCCCGCGCACGCATTGTTAAGCAAGCTGACTGCACTTCCGCCCCCCACCTCCTCCCTTCTGCCCTTGCCATGCAGTTCAGCGCCATTTTCAAACGCATATGGCGGGGGCCAGTTTTACAAATCCCGGCGGGGTCCGACAATCCGGCCGCGTTCCGCGCCTCTTCTGCGAGTGCCTGACAGAAGGATCGCGCGCGCTGCTCTGCCTCCTGCGCCGGATCTGCGACCGGCGAGGAAGGGTCGGATAGAGAAACCGTGGATTTTTCGGAAGGTTCCGCGGGGGGGCTGGGACCCAGGCAGGCTCCGCGGGAGGGTCAGCGGGTCCCCTGGGTGTTCCAGGGGGGTCTCCTGGGGGCTCCGGGGGGTCTGGGCCCCGGGCTCAGGAAGGGGTGGAACGCGCCCGGCCCCAGCATATTCCCGCCTTCAATCCGATCGCTCTCAGAGGCGGTCAGCGTCACGGCCCCCACTCCCAGCTTTGGTGTAGCTAATAAACGTGTACGCGCGGCTTTCCATGTCTCCTGTTCTTCGGTTGCCTTGCGTAGGGCCTCTTCTACTTTCCCCCACGCTTTGAGGCTTTTACCACTGCCTGCGGACTAAGTGTCCTCTGCTGAGGCGGCAGTGCACTTCTCCCACGCTTCCGAATATAATATATTTACTAGACGTTTGATCGTCCCCAGCTCTAGGAGCCTTGCAATAGCAAGATTAGAATTCCTGAGCTCACATTTAATTCCCCATTGCTCATGAGCCTGACTTACAACCCTCACTGTGGATTCCATGGTCCACGCTGGTCCGGAGGTGACCCCCTCCCGCTATAGTCGGGCCCGCCGCTACAGCCACTGCCCTCTGTCCAGGCGAAACCCCATTCCCCGGGCGCTGATCAGCTTCCGGGGTTTTGGCACCAGATGTTGCCTTCTGATACAAGGCAAGGCGACCTGGTTCTAAGGAAACGGCACGGCGACCCACTCTCCAGGGTTGCTCAGGCCAATGAAACACGCAGGCACCAATGTGGTGGACGGTCAAAAGGCCTTTATTATCTCTTCTCATGGGGTTTTATAATCTAGGGGTTTTTCTAGATTATAAAATTATTATTATCAGAGGGGGTCTGTCTTTACCATCTATGGTTAGTAAGGAGTGGAAAGTTACTGGGTTAGGAATGGAAAGTTACTGGCACTCGCTTTAGGGGGCTACATTCCTATGTTAATTTCTTATCTAAGGGAACAGGGGCCCTGACTTCCCGTTACATCACGAGATCTTCTGATTGCCTGTCCCTCTCTACCACAGGTGGCCTTGGGGGGAAGAGGAGGAAGAAGGCCCTGGAGCTGCTCCAGCACATCAAACCAAAGCGGTGGTGCCATTTGAGCTGCCGCAGGAGGGTGAGTGGCAGAGCAGGCCCACAGGATTGGTGCCCGCAGCCAACTTGGCACCATTCCATCCCACCCCATTTTATCCCATCCCACCCAATCCCATCCCATGCCCACGGACAGGACAGAAGAGGAGCTGGGTAGACACCCCGCAGGGGCCGTGCTCCATCCCCTGGGGCATCCTGGGGCTGTCCCTGCCTGGGGAACGCAGGGCTGGGCTGTGTTCTCCGGCCTCTCCTGCAGCCCCTCAGCTCTGGCTGGGCTCGCTCTTTGCCAGGTGCAGCCCTGCAGCGCACACAAGAGCAGGACCCCGCCCGTGGCCTCTTCCGCAGAACAGCCCAGGTACCTGCAGCCATCCCCACCTGGGCTGGGCCTGCTGGCACCGTGCTTGGAGCATTCCCTGCAACATCCCTGGCTTCTTGCCCTTCTCCTACAGCTGGTCTGCCAATTCATCAAGAAAATTCGGGCGGAAGAGACCAGCACCATGGGCACTGGGCTCAGAGCATATTGCCACATCTTCCAAACCAAGACCACTGCTTGTGGTGTCACTGGGCCTCATGAAAACAAAGATCTGTTTTGATACTATGGGGGCTTATGGAACCAAGGGACAATTGTGGTGCTGCAGGGCACCAAGGAGGTCTGGTTGGCTTGGCCTGACTGGTCCAGCTGACCTTGCATTTTGAAGGTTGCCTCTCATCTGCCCCTAAAACCCTGGAGTTCAGTGCTTTCCTTCCTGTGAGAAAGAACTCTCCTTTTCCTCCAGGTGTTCATGGCCCAAATTAGGATTTTACCTCTCTATTTGATTAAATCCAAATATTCTTTCTATATAAAACCTGCCAGAACAGACTCCTCTGGATGGCCTTGGCATCTTGGGGGCCACCTCTCATCTGCCTTCAAAACACTGGAGGGATGTGCTTTTCTTTCCATTGAAAAAGACATCTTTTGATGTAGGTGTCTCTGGCCAAAACTGGGAATCTGCCTCCAAAATTCCTTGTATCCAAGGATAGCTCCCAGACAAAAGCTGCCAGGACTGTCTAGGTTCCCTTGGCTTCCTGAGGGCCAGCTCTCACCTGCCTGTGAAATACTTGGGCTCTGTACTTTCCTTCCTATGGAAAAGAACTGTCCTTCTTGTCCAGGTGCTCATGGAAAAAACTAGGATTTGGCGTCCCAAACTCTGTCTATCCAAGGATTGCTCCCAGACAAAAGCTCTGAAGACAAACAGGTCTGGCTGGCCTTGGCCTCCTTGGGGCTGCCTCTGATCAGCCTTCAAAACTCTGGGGCTCTGTGGTTTCCTTCCTGTAGAAAAGAACCCTCCTTCTTGTCCAGGCACCTCAGTGCATCATGGCCTCAAGCACACGAGCACTGTAAAGAGATAGAGGAGCTCTGTGCTCACTGGGGTCGGGACTGAGAACAGCAGAGGAGAGCCCTGGGAGGGATTGAAGGGAGGTTTCAGAGACGGTGGATCTTTTAAATATAATAGTAAACAGGGAGAAAAATGGAAAAACTTAATGTAAATTGCCACTGAGGAGATTGGGACTGGACAGAAGGACAAAGGAATTTCCCTGCCAGGGCAGGGCTGTGGTGCAACATAGCCCCCAGAAGGAGTCTGGGTCAGCCCCGGGCTTTGTGTGGGCCGGCAGAGGCAGGCAGGAGGCAGAGCTGTCAGCAAAGGAAGGGCCCAGCCAGGTGGGGCAGCCGGGGGATGCCGACAGCCTGCAGGGACAGAGGCGCAGGGCAGGGACACCGTGGGACAGCCTGGGCTGCTCAGGGCACAGGGATGGGCAGCAGCTGCAAGACAGCCCTGCCAGAGCCAACTTGGGCAGCACTTTGCCACGGCTGCTAGGCCTGGGCCTGAGGCAGGAGCAGGAGACAAGTGACCCTTGCAGGCCTGGGGCCTCATTGCCTCCTTGTCCCTGCTCAGCAGCCTGGCAGGGGCCACCCCATGCTCCTGCCCTTGCCATTGCACATCCCCACATGCCAGTGCCCATCCCGGGAAGAGCCCTGAGCAAGGAGGGAGGGAAAGGATCTGCTCGACCAGGGGCTGGGGCTCAGGCCTTGGCCCTTTTCATTCCTCAAACACATCCAGGTGTGCTCAGCACCAGAGACACCTTTGCCTTGTTTGTCCCCAGCTGTCATCACTGCCTCCAGTGTTCTGCACTAACTGGAACTTGGGGACACTTTCTCAGTCGCGTTCCTCAGTGGGAACCATTAAAACTTCCGGTAACTTCAGACTTTCAATTTAAGTTTTAGTTCTTGAGAAGTTTTTGAAGACACTCTCAGGGACTGAGTCTGATGTAAACAACACCAAATCCCCAAGAGGCTCATTAAAGTCCTTGTCCTGTGTCTGTGCTGCTGAGCTTTAAAGGAACAGCTCTTCCCAGGGCCAGCTCCTCTCCCAGCCCAGCAGGCTGAGGGCTCTGCCTGCAGGCACTGAGGGGACAGGAGCCAGGCACAGACAGGCTGAAGGCAATCAGGATTGGGAAGACATTGAGCTGAGACTTCACTTGGGGAAAGATCTTCACAGCCCTGTGCTTGGTGAGTGTGTGGGTGCAGGGCAATGCCCCCTGTGCTCCTGGAGGGATCTCCTGAAGCCAGCACACCCCACAGCCTGGGGGATGTGTCAGGAGGACTCTCCCAGTTTCTCTGTGGCACAGGAGGAGGAGGAGGAGGATGTGCTGCAGAGCGGGGCTGCCCTGGGCACCGTCAGAGGGACAGGGCAGGACGGCTCCTGCTGCCAGGGACGGCTCAGGGGCTGAGCTGGGGCTGCAGCCAGGGCTGCTCAGAGCTCCAGCTCATGCCCAGCTCATTTCTCAGGGGCTTTTCATGAGCTCATTCAAGGAAGGAGTTTCTTGCTTTGGTCTATTCTTTCCCAAATCTGTGCTCCCACTTTTCCCTGCCGCAGCTTGGTGGCAATGGAAACTCAGCTGTACAGGGCAGAGCAGGGGCTGAGGCTCTGAAACCATTCCTGGGATTCCTGGGAACCTCAGCAAGTGCCTGCACCTGCCCAGCCTCCAGATCCATGCAGCATCAACTTTCCATGGTGCCCAGGCTGGGGGAACTGTTCTTTAATCTCTGCAGGGCCGAGCAGCTGCAGGGCAGGGCTGGCCCAAGGGCTGGGCTGGGCTCGGGCAGCTCTGGCAGGGAAGGAGCCCGGGGCCACAGGTGCAGCTGGGGCTGGGACAGCTCCAGCAGCAGAGCCGTGGGCAGGGAGGGAGGGAGGCAGTGCTGAGGGAAGCCCTGCTGCAGGGCAGATGTGACACCTGCTGGGCCTGCCCTGCAGGGCTGACACTGCCCTGAGCAGCACAGCTCTTGTGTCCCCTAACAGCCAGCACAGCCCTCAGCCCGGGGGCTCGGGGCCCTCAGTGCCTCCTGGGCCGGCAGAGCAGCCCCAGAAATGAAGGGAATCTCTGCGGCCATGTGCCCATTCCCTGCTGACCAGGGCCTGAGGGCCACTGTCCTGCCCTGCTGCTGCCTGGCAGGGGCTGGGCAGGGCTGGCCAGGGAAAGGCTTTTCCTCAGGCCCGGCTCTCTCTCTCTCCTTGCCTTGCCCAGGTGCTGCTGGCATTGCTGAGGGGCTCTCTGCAATGGCAGTTCCAGCTGCAGGGCCAGGCCCAGCCCTTGGGCTCCTCCTGTGCAGGCTGAGCACAGCAATGGGGTGTCCCAGCTCCCTGTGCCCGGGCAGCTCTGGGCAGGGCAGCCTGGGAGGCTGGCAATGAACCCACTCTCCTGACTCTGGGAAAGGCAGGAGCCACTTTGTGTGCCAGGGATCCCTCTGCTCTCAGCAGTGTCTCCTGGCTGCCCAGGGTAACACAGGAGTGGATCTCAGAAAGGTGCAAGTGCAGGGCAGCTGGAACAGGGGAGAGGGACAGAGCAGCTCCCCTCAGTCTGCACTAAGCCTCAGACAATCCTCCTGCCTCCCTGGACTCTCTGTTCTCCCCAGATGCAGCAGAATCGCTTGTTCTGCCTTCTGTTATCACCATCCCTTCACCCAGGCAGCTCTTCTGCCATAGGGGAACATTCTTTATCCAAGTCCCAACACCAGGACTGGCCCCTGCCCTCACTGTTCCCCTGCACTGACTGAGGGTCAAGGCTGACTCCCAGGATTCCTTCAGGCCAAGGTCCAGCTCCTCACACAACATTGGCCAGCAGCAATCAGGGCTCCAGCAACAAAGGTGAAGGAAGATCTCTGAGACACAGATGGGGGGAGGTGTTTAGTGGCAAGAAAGGGTCTATGTGAAAGGGCTTTGACTCTTCTGTGAGAAACCTCCCCCCAGTTATCCCTTTATTTGCTCCTTCTGCAAGTTGATATGTGTGCACACACAGCACAAAATGTCCAACAGCAGCTCCATCAGCCACTTCCTCCTGCTGGCACTGGCAGACACGCGGCAGCTGCAGCTCCTGCACTTCTGCCTCTTGCTGGGCATCTCCCTGGCTGCCCTCCTGGCCAACGGCCTCATCATCAGCGCCATAGCCTGCGGCCACCACCTGCACACGCCCATGTTCTTCTTCCTGCTCAACCTGGCCCTCAGCGACCTGGGCTCCATCTGCACCACTGTCCCCAAAGCCATGCACAATTCCCTCTGGGACACCTGGGACATCTCCTACTCAGGATGTGCTGCACAGCTCTTTTTCTTTATCTTCTTCATTGCAACAGAATTTTCCCTCCTGACCATCATGTGCTATGACCGCTACGTGTCCATCTGCAAACCCCTGCACTACGGGACCCTCCTGGGCAGCAGAGCTTGTGCCCACATGGCAGCAGCTGCCTGGGCCAGTGCCTTTGTCTATGCTCTCATGCACACAGCCAATACATTTTCCCTGCCCTTGTGCCATGGCAATGCCCTGGGCCAGTTCTTCTGTGAAATCCCTCAGATCCTCAAGCTCTCCTGCTCCAAATCCTACCAGAGGGAGGTTGGACTCATTGCAGTTAGTGCCTGTTTGCTATTTGGTTGTTTTGTGTTCATTGTTTTTTCCTATGTGCAGATCTTCAGGGCTGTGCTGAGGATCCCCTCTGAGCAGGGACAGCACAAAGCCTTTTCCACCTGCCTCCCTCACATGGCAGTGGTCTGTCTGTTTGTCACCATCAGCCCAATTTACCACCTGAAGCCCCCCTCCATGTCGTCTCCATCCCTGGATCTGGCCCTGTCAGTTCTGTACTCGGTGGTGCCTCCAGCCCTGAACCCCCTCATCTACAGCCTGAGGAACCAGGAGCTCAAGGCTTCTGTGAGGAGACTGCTGACTGGATGCTTTCGGAAACATTAAACTGCAGGGTAATTTCTGCCAATCACTTGTAATAAAAGTCGTCTTTAATACTTCTTGATGGTTTCATTTGGAGGGTTTACTTTTTTTCATATTGTCCAGAAATAAATGTCAATGTTTGTGCCATTTCTCATTTTGTTCCTCTCCACCTTCCTTATGGACACAGACTGTATCAATGAGGGGCGGCGCTCTCAGTGGCTTTAAAGGAACTAAATCATCTGCCAGCAGAGTTTTCTGCAGAGATGCCCTTTTGTTGCCTTCTCTGGCGCTGCAGCAGCAATGTCTGTGTGCAGAGCTGGGGGCAGGTCAGTGCTGGCACAGCAGCTGTGCCCAGCAGCAGCAGCACTTGGTGTTGCCAGTGCTGCTGCCGTGGCCCTGCCCCGCTGCCCTGGTGGCCCTGGTGTTGCTGCAGGGCCTGAGTGCTCTCGGGGCCGGGCACAGCCCTGGGGGTGGCAGTGCCGGGGTTGCAGCAGGGACAGGCCATGGGCACTGCTGGGGCAGCGCTGACACCTCAGGCCAGGCCCTGGGGGCTCCAGGCTCCTTGCCCAGGCTCTCTCAAGAACACACCCAGGCCAATGCTCAGCACAGAAAAGCCCCGTGAGCAGCCCCAGGCTGGCCGTGGGCAGGCTGGGGGCAAACAGCATGGCTGCGGCTCTGCAAGGGCCCTGGGGCAGACGGGAAGGAGCAGCACAGCAGGGGCTGATCCATCCCCAGTGCGCTGCACAGCCCAGGGCAGCATCCCAGAGCATCCTCATGGAGCTGCCAACAACATCCCCCCTCTGCAGCCCTGGCCTCTCCCCCAGCTCACACAGGTGCCCCATCCTTGCAGGCACAGACACAGCAGCACTTGCCCAGCAGCCCCTGTTTGCATTGCACAGAGCAGGGGGAGCACCCCCATGCTGTTGCTGTGGGGACATGTGTCGAAGGAAGGGGACCAGGACACCAGTTGGTTCATCACAGGCCCCTGAGGTCCGGTCCAGTCCTGGTCCCTCAGGTCCTTCTGGTCCAGTTTATTGAAGAAAGTATCAAACACTTTTACAGCAAATAATAAGCTTATGAATATTCTGTAAGCCAAGCAATCTATTGTTTAAACTATAGCATTAACTTATCCTCATTCCTTAGGGATTACATCTCTCTTTTCTCATGTCTTTTTCACTGTTTGTTATTATACCACACCTAGTCCCAAGGACACACTATCTACACAGGTGCTGGACTTGGAATTAGCCATGGTTTTGTACTTTTCCATTCTCTAGCAGCTAAATTCCCAACATCTCCCCTGTTTTTATTTAAAAAAAAAAAATTCTCTGGGCTAACTGTTTTACACTTTTTGCAGCATAAAAATAGACAATTTTAACAATTAAACAGTATTTTCAGCTGGTAAGGTTTTTCTCTTACAAGGGATCTAAGCTAGGGAAACAAACCAAAAAGGCTAATACCATTTATAAGATATGCTATATAACAGATATAAAAAGAATTCCATGTGTTACAAAGCTCAAACAAAACTCAGTTGTGCTAATGTAATTCATAAAAATAAGCTAAAGAAAGTTTGCTTTCTATTCTCAAACAGCAGATTTTGATTGTCTTTTTTAACTAAAGTTTCTCTAATGTTCACAACAACACTCTACACACAAGTCATAAAACAAACGCCTATCATAAAAGTATAAATTTATCTAACATCACTTAAATTCAATAAAATTTAGATTAAAAATATTTAAACTTTAAATATTTTAATTTAACAGAACTTAACATCACTTAAATTTAATTTTACCAAAAATCAGCTAATTTTAAATTTTATATAACTTATATTTAATATAATTTTAATTTTAACAAAAAACTTTTGGTCAACAAAAGTTTGTTTGTTTGTAATCATAGTAAAAAGCAAGTGATATCTCAAAATGAATATCAAATGCTGTATGTTTTTTTTTAATCACATGCTTTAAACACCAAGTCTTTATTAACTAAAATTTGAAATTATTAATTATTTTAATTTTTTATTTTATTATTATTACTCATTTTATTATTTATCATTATTTTATTTTATTTTATTATTTATTTCATATTTTATTATTTTATTTATATTGTTATTATGCCTTTTAAAGTGGCTGGGGTGAGAAGCACCACTTTATAAAAGCAAACATTTCCTTTGGATTCAGAGAAAGGAAACTATTCTTATTTAAAAACAATTATATAATAGTTCTCTAAAATGCCTCTTTGAGGAAATATATCAACAGAAGTTTTCCTTGTGCAAAATAGACATTTTTCAACTTAAATCTTTGAAACACATATATTATTCAAAGTTTGTGTTCATGCATTACCTTTTATATTAATAATTCAATAAAACTTTTAATCTATATCAAAACTATTTTTTTTTTAATTTAAAATGTGTACCACTCCTAATTTAGCTTTCAGGGCTTGAGCTAAAACTATATTATTAAAAAATTCTGGGTTTTTCATTTCTTAAACCTTTCTTTAAGGGTTTTTTGTTTGTTTGTTTGTTTGTTTGTTTGTTTGTTTGTTTTGTTTTGGTTTTGTTTTTTTTTTCATTGTGCATTTACTTTTGACTCCACAAGTCTATTATGAAGGCTATATAAAATACCTTCTCTCTTAGGAAACAGCAAAGCCACATTGCATACCACTGGAATAAAACACTGTTTAAGGTATAGCTGTAAAAAAAAAAAAAACTTCCCTGAATTCAGTGCTCGCCTCCACATCCATCACATCCAAACAAAGCTTAAAAAATACAAAAAATATACTTATTACATTTCATTTCTACAACCACTTTAACCTGTTTTTAACATTTTTAAATTTTTCAAAATACAATTTTGAAGTCTGATGTTTTGCTGACTAAGTTATTTTGGGCTTCTGATGTTTAAAGTCTGTTAGGAAGAACAAAAGTCCCTTTTAACACTTAAGTGAGAAACGCTGGCGCAATGGTTCTTGGTGTCGTTTGTTTATTATCACTGGTCTCTTAATTGCAGTAGGAATCTTTCTTTTGTTGACAAGAGTGATATTTCTTACGGCTGTCTAACTGAAGCTTCGGAGAGGGCGAGCCCCCCCGCGCTGGGCTCTGTTTCACAAGACACGCCGGCAGGCTGACTCCGCTGCAGCCACCGCCAGTCGGGTGCTTGGCTCCCCTCGCAGCTTCGTGGCGCGGCTTCCTCTGCGCTGGGTGTGGCGCGGCCCCCTCCGCTCTTGGCTCCCACAGTGGCTCCCGCGGCGGCTCCCGCAGCGGCTCCCGCGGCTCGTGGATTGGCTTCTGCCCTCCCGCAGCTGCGCTACCGCCGCTGCGCCCATGCCGAGTTTGGAGTAGGACAGCTCGGCAGGCGTCCTGAACTGTGGCTGCTTTGCATTCAGAAATATGTTGAAGCAGTGTGTGGTGCATTACTTGCCATGGCTGGCTCAGTTTCTTTGCTGGCTTATCATCTTCTAACACTGCTTCCCACAGTATATCCCCAGATTTTCTCCATTCTGAGAGTTCATAGACCGTATGAGAGTTAAGAAAAATTTCTTCAGCGTATCCGTAGGCTAATAACAAATTTATCCCCTATATCTCTCGCCATTCTAGATACACGGCTAATAACTTATATGCTGCTTGCCTTTTCATACCTCTTTATTTTTTCGTGAGCGCTCTTGCAGCTTTCCAGGCTCCGGCCGCACGTGGGTGGCTTGAGTCACCGATGTGAACCCCAAAGGTGCTTCAAAGGTCTGGTACCGTCTCCGCTGCGAACGAGACCCAGCTCCAACTTCCTCGACCGTGGCGTGCTCTTTTCCCTTTTTCTTTTAGTCGAGACGAGGGGGGTCAGCGTTCAGGGTCACCATTATGTCAGAGGAAGGAGACCAGGACACCAGCTGGTTCATCACAGGCCCCTCAGGTCCGGTCCGGTCCCGGTCCCTCAGGTCCTTCTGGTCCAGTTTATTAAAGAAAGTATCAAACACTTATAGAGCAATAAGTAATAAGCTTATGAATATTCTGTAATCCAAGCAATCTATTGGTTAAACTATAGCATTAACTCATCCTCATTCCTTAGGGGTTACATCTCTCTTTTCTCATGTCTCTTTCACTGTTTGTTATTATACCACAGCTAGGCCCAAGGACACTGCTATCTGTGCAGGTGCAAGACTTGGAATTAGCCATGGTTTTGTACTTTTCCATTTTTTAGCAGCTAAATTCCCAACACTGTCCCAAAAAATAAAAGCAGCTGAGACACAGCTCACTGCCTTCTTGAAAGTGAAAAGAGATGCAGGTTCCTGGAGGCCCAGGAGAGAAATGGCAGTATTGAAAATGTGAGAAGCAAAGTTTTATCCACAGAGACAGTGCCTGACCTCAAGGATGACCTTTCCTACCAGTCAAGACTTCCTTAGGGAACAGCCTACTTCAATATCAATAAGAAATTAATGTTATATTGCCTCTTATGAAAAGAAAACTAATGAGAGAAAATCTTGAAAATGGGGAAAAAATCATTTGAGGTAATTTCTCATTGAAATCTTTTTCATTAATTCCACTGCTGACAAAATTAATTCTTGAAAATAATTCTGGTCCATATGCAGCTCCTTTAGGCTTTGTGCACTCTGCGGAGCCCCATGGGAGATTTGGTGCCAACTCCATGAGCCTCAGTTCCTCAAAGAAGATGTCAGAAATATCCAAGAAAAGGAAATGCAAAGCAAAAGCAGAACACACCTTCCAGGGCCCAAGATAATGTTCTCCTCCCCTCTGGATTTTTGCCCTGGTCAGATGGGACTGTCCAAGGGTGAGGGAGACTTCCTGAGCAATCCTTTGCTCTTCGGGCACTGATCAGCTTGATGCCCAGGGAGGCTCCCTGGAAGAGAGGCTGGGCAGAGTTAAAGGAATAAAGTAGGGATTTATTAAAAGGCCTTCAAAGGATTCACCTTGAGCAGGACAAAGGGCCCAGCCAAGCCTACACTCAAAATGGATGACTGGTCAGGAGTTTTCACAATTTTATAAGGTTTGGTCCATTTAAATATTGGGGTTAATTGTCCAATTACAGCTTCAGGTTTTGCAGTCCTACCCTCCCAGTTTTGTCTGCTCAGTTTGCTGTTGTTTGCACTTTTTGGGCCTGAAGCTGCAACAGTGTCTTGTTCTGGGGCTGGAAAAGGATTGTTTTGTCTGACTGCACTGTGAAGAGAACTTGGTAACACTCTGTATGAAGTCCAGAGTTATAGACTAATGCAGTAGAGAATCTGGAAATATAACAGCCAAAACTGAAGGCATCAGCCTGTTCCATGTTCCCTTAGTTCCATGGGGATCCACAGCGTCACAATGGCCGCTTGTTCCCATGGGGTTCCTCAGTGTCACCATGGTGTCCTTGGACCCACCTGGTCCCAACTGACCCATGGTTCCATGAGGTTCCCCCGTTGTCACCATGGTCACTATCAGAGGCTGGATGAGATCAATGTCCTGAGACACCGTGGGATGAGCTGTCAATCAGTCACACAGAGGGGACAGTGCTAACCCAGCCCTGATTGCCTGAGCAATCAGAAATCCCACCTGGGGGGAGGCCCACAAAGGCCCGGAGGCTTAAAAACATGGAGCGCAAGGTCAGCCCCTTGCATGGACTCTGCCCTCTCCTGGGGTTTGTGTCTCACCCACACTGGAACCCTATGAACTGATAGTCAAATTCGTGTCTTTCTATAGAGCTTCTGTCTTTCTGTCTCTCTCTCTTTGTTCTCCTTCTAATGCTCTTTATATGGAACATTTTTGGGTACCTCAACACCTTACGTGTTTAAAGGTTTCTAGGTGAAATGAGCTAGGTTAATGAAGTTACTGGTATGATAAGTGTTGGCTTTGTAATTGGATGTTGCATGAAATCCTCTTCCAAAGTTTCTTGGTTTTTTGTACTTTGCCTGTAAAATTTTGTGTAATTCCTGACCTCTTGCAGATATCTGCCTGGTGATTTCCCTGTGCACCAAACTCGAGTAAAGGTGGTAGATGAATTGGTGAGTTGGCACGCAAACCCCAAATGGAGCTCTGGGTGCGTGGAGGATCGAGGCAGTGTGAGTCGTGCACAATCCCTGGAGTGGGGGGACAGAGGTCCCTAGCAGGGTTTAGGGTGCCCTGAGTACAGCAGCAGCCCTGAGTAGAGCCAAGAGGGCCCCAGTGCCCAGGGTGGGACGGTGGTGCTGTGGGTTCAGTGTGCCATGGGTCAGGTAGAAACCGTAAAACCACTGGAGGCACCTGGGGGGATTGGGGTCACAGGGCAGGGCAGGGCAGGGCTGGGCTTACAGGGCAGGGCAAGGCTGGACCTGCCCCTTCCTCCCCCACACACAAAATGTTTGGAACCACCAGTCTCCTCCAGTCTGTCACAACAGGCTATGTTGGAGGTGAAATCCCAGTTGTGGCCATAGGCACCTGGCTGAGAAGGACAATTCTTTTCCATAGGAAGGAAAGCACAGAGCCCCAAGGTTTGGAAAGCAGGTGAGTGTAGTAGAACAATCAACTTTAGCCAGGGCCCCTTGGAGAATCTGAATGCTGACACAGCAACAAAGAAGCTTCCTGACTCCAGGGACACCGCCCTATAACCTATCCCTATAGCCATGTAAGGCAATATCTTGTTAACCCTACTATTGGTCACTTATGGTCACTCTAACACCTTGCCATTGGTCAGGATTGGATCTGGGCCAAGGCTATAAAAGTAGCATACTGTACCCCTGCTAACTTGGAAGAAGAAGTGCTGAGACCCTTCACGGACCCCTGCAATAAATCCATACACATGGAACAGCCAGTGTCTTCTCCTTCTCCTCTCTCTACCGCCTGCTGGAGCCTTAGGCCAAGAGAAAAAGCTACCCAGCAAGCAAAGCTGAAATCATAAGAGCTGCCTAATCACTAAGAGCTGAATATTCCCTACCTGCTAGGGACTGACCCACGCCCTTGGTCTGAGAGCAAGCTGGCCTCTGGCACTCACTCCCCTTGGAGCTGAGCTCTGAAGCTGTCATAGCTTGCCTTAAGATAAGACCAATCAAGGCTCATTTAGGTGAGAGCCTCAGTAGGCCAAGGCCAGCTAGACTTGTCAGTAATAGCAGATTTTGGAATTAGGGAATTTTGGAGGTGGAAACCTAACCTTGGCCATGGGCACTTGGAGAAGCAGGACAGTTCTTTCCCATGAGAAGGAGAGCATGGGGCCTCCCACAATGTTTTGGGTACAGATGAGAGGTGACCATTGTGAAACCACTGCCAGCCAGACTTGTCCTAGCAATATTCCTATGGGTAAAATCCCTGGATATAAGAAAATTTGGAGGTGAAATCCCAATTCTGGCCATGGGTGCCCAGAGTAGAAGGACAGTTCTTTTCCATTGGGAAGGAAAGCACAGAGCCCCAGTGTTTCAACAGCAGATGAGAAGTGACCCTCAACATGCAAAGATCACTTGGACCGGTGAGGCAGCCCATGGGAGGCCAAACCAGCCAGACGTGTTCTGTGTTCCCTTGGTTTTATGGGGCTCCATAGTGTCACAATGGTGCCTTGGATCCATGGGGCCCCTCCGTGTCATCATGGTGACTTGATTCCATGGGTTCCAGCAGTGTCACAATGGCCTCTTGATTACAAGAAGACCTGAAGTGTCACACTGGCCCCTAGGTTTGATGGGGCCCCACAATGTCACAGTGGCCCCCAGGTGTCATGAGGCCCCGCAGTGTCACAATGGTACCACGGATTCCATGAGCCCTTGCAGTGTCACAATGGTCTCTGTGGTTTACCAGGCCTCACAATGTCACGTGGCTCCTCTGTTCCATGAGGTCTGCAATGTCACCATGGACCTTTGGACCCTGGGGGTTTGCTCTGTCACGATGCTCTCCTCTGGCTCCACAGTGTCACAATGGACCATTGATGACAGGAGGCCACTCTGTGTTGCCCTGGAGCTTCGGTTCCATGCAGCCCTGCAGTGCCACAATGGTCTCCTTTGGTTGCCCGCAGTCACAATGGACCACTGATGACATGAGGCCCTGCAATGTCACAATGGACCTTTGGTTCCATGCAGCCCTGAAGTGTCACAAAGGCCTCTTGGTTTCACGAGGCCCCACAATATCACAGTGGTCTTCCCAGGGTCACAATGGTCTCACTGGTTCCATGAGGTTTCACAGTCTCACAATGCTTTGCTTATTCCATGGGGCCTCATAGTGTCACAATGGTCTCCATGAGTCCCCTGAGTGTCACAATGGTCTTTGTGATTCCATGGGCCCCTCAGTGTCACAATAGCCCTTTGGTTCCATGAGGCTGTAAAGTGTCTCAATTGTCTTTGCATGGTTCCAGGAGGCCTTGCAATGTCACAATGAACCTTTGGTTCCATGGAGTCCAACAGTGTCACAATGGCCGCTTGGTTCCATGACACCACAGTGTCATAATGGTCTCCATGGTTCCATGAGGCCCCATGGTGTCATAATGGACCCTTGGTTCGATGGGGCCTCTCAATGTCACAATGATCCTTACATTCCATGGAGCCACACAATGTCAGTACAGTCCCCTTGGTTCCATGAGGCCTAGCAATGTCACAGTGCTCTCCATGATTCCATGAGGCCTCACATTGCCACAATGGTCACTTGGTCTCACAGGGCCCCACAGTGTCACAATGGTCCCTTGGTCTCACAGGGCCCCACAGTGCCGCAATGGTCCCTTGGTTCCATGGGCCCTGTGCTGCTGCATTCCCCCCTCCCCTTCTCAGGCCACCCTGCCAGCTGAGAAATGCTCCTTGGGCCTCGGCCTTGGCCAACAGCCCCTGGGCTCAGCTCCTCTGCAGCTCATCACAAACACTGTCTGCTCCAGGCACTGCTGCTGCCCAACCAGCTCCTGGTTTCTGTAGGAGCAGCCCTGGGAACTGTTTTTGTTGCCTCAGTGGCACAACATCCCTGTTCTCACACTGCCAAAAAAAGCTGTTGGTGCCAAGTGTGTCCAGGATGAGCCATTGCTGGGACTGAAGCCCCTCTCTTGGGGCCCTGCAAACAGCACTCCAAAAGGAGCCCTTGGAGCTCTCCTGGGCCAGTGACTCCCTCTGAGTGGGGCCTCTCCCAGCCGGGAACTCTCCCGTTTGCTGCACTCGGGGATCCCGAACAATGACAGAGCCTGGGCTGATCCCCCCACTCCTCCAGGCTCAACCCTTTGCCCTTTGCTGGGGAGAGAACAAAGGATCCACAGGGAGCATTTCCTGCCCTCGGGGGAATTGCTCACAGGTGCCTGGCACTGACTCTTTGTGTCTGTGTGCACACAAGTGTCTGTGCTGGGGAAATGTGGCAGAAATGCTGCTCTCTGAGGAGTTGGAGTGCCTGGGATAGCTGAGTCAGTCAGGCCTGTAGGGAAGGTTAAATCACAAGGCCTAAGTTAAATTAAATGCTGCTGACAGTTTTTCTTTTGCTAAGCAGTTACCTTTAATATAAGTTTTATGATAAGTTCAATATTTTAAAGTGTTATTCCTCTGTTAAATTGCGAAGTCATAGGTTTAAGTTAGGTTACATGCTGTTACGCTCTGCTCTTTTGCTAAATTGTGAAGTTGAAAGTATCAGTTAAGGTTAATGTATAAGTAAAGTCCTGTTAAGTTTGAGTTCTGTTAAGCTTTCAGGCCGTGTTCCTTTTATCCTTGCCCTTGCTGTCCTTGTGTCACACACACACGCACAGGGACAGTTCTAGGTTAATTTCTGGTTTTATTGCCTGGATTCTTTTTGGTTTTGTTGTTGCTTTGTTTCCCTGGTGTGCCTGAAGAGTCCAGTAAGGAGCAGAGTGACTCTTGCCAAGGAACTTTGTGTTGCTGTCGGTTAACATTAAATCTGGTGTTTGCTGCTCCCTTGCTGAGGATTGTTTCAGTGCTCTCAAGGCCTCGTTGGTACCAGGGTGCAGGAGCAATTGATTTTTGAAGCAATCTAAAACTCCATAGTTTCCCCACTGCAAACAGACATCCTCCTCGAGTGTGTGCCAAGCCCAAGCTGCCACCAGGAGCACTCCAGACCTGCCCTGGGCCAGCTGTGAGGGTGGATCATCATCCAAACCTGCACTGGGCCATTGCAAGGGACTGTTGCCATGGACACTGCACTGACCCCACTGCTGGGTTTGGGTGCCATGGCAACCCCCATCAGTTCAGGTTTCCTTGGAAACCAGCCCAAGGAGCCATTTCTGTAGCCAGGTTCCATGGCCACTTGCCTGCAGAGCAGTTGCTGCCCTCGGCTGCCATGGCAACCCTCAGGACAAAGCAGTGCCAGGGCTGCTCCAGGTACAATTTCAGTGACACTTGTTGGTGCCACCAGGTGCCATGACAATGGCCACGGGGACCCAGTCCTTGGTTTGGTGCCATGGCAACCAATGCCCGGTCCCGTTGTGATGGTTGGTGGCCATGGAAAGCTGCCCTGGGCCCTTGCTCAGGGCTGGTGTCAGTGCCCAGAGCCAGAGGGGATCCCTTGCTGGGGGCTGTGCCATGGCCACCTGCCCTGTGCCGCGCTGGCCACTCAGGCACCAGGAACCAGCAGCCACCGGCACTGCCAGGGCCAAAGGCCAGGTCAGCCAGACAGAAAGGGGCAGGGCTGGGCACTGTTGCCATGGCAACCGGCACTGGGGGGACACCTGGGTCACCTGGCCTGGCAGTTGCCATGGAAACCCCTGGCAGGGACTGAGGGCACAGCCCCTGGCACTGAGACACTGCTGGGCCGGGTGCTGAGCACAGGGCTGAGCACGCAGAGATGGTTTTGTTCTTGCTGAGCTGCAGCACAGCCAAGGCCTGTCCTGCCCCTCGTCAGCCACACTGGGGAGGGGCTGGGGCTGTGGGGGAGCTGGGCAGGGACACAGCCAGGACAGGGGATCCCAACTGAGCCCGGGCATAGCCCAGACCAGAGCACATCATGCTCAGGGTGTGAAGGGGGGGAACAGGGAGGAAGGGGGGAATTTTGGAGGGAGGGCTTTTGCCTTCCCAGGTAACACTTAGGCAAGAGGGGGCCCTGTTTCACCAGTGGGCAGGGTCACTACCAAAGACACAGACACCAACTGAAGGAATTGTGTCATTTATATCATGCACAGCTGCAAAGATTTACAAAAGGATAAGCTCAACAAAGCACATCATCATTAGCAAAGAATTACGAAAGAAGCTCAGCAATCCATCATAACCCATCATTACATTTTGATGACCAATCCCTTGGTGAAACATCAGAGGTGTTTGTGGCAGACAAAGATTCTGGCTGACTATGAAGGTACACCTTACAGACATCAGTAGTACCTTAGTGACACCATTCTACATTCTTTTTTCTCAATCTCATTCCAATTAGGAACAAGAATTCTGTTGTCCCTGGAGCTGGCACCTTTTTAATTCCAGAATAATGCCCCCAGGCCCTTTGCTGTTCAGCTTTACCATGCTGTCTGTGGCTAACAAGGCTTGGGGAGCCCTTTCCCCTCTGGCTGGAAGGGGCCGGGTCCCAGTCCCTGAGGGGCACCCAGGCTCCTGGATGGAATTCCTGTGCAAGTCCCTCAGTGTCACAGCAGCCTTCACATGGAGCCCTGTGGATCAGAGCATGTTCCAAAGGGGCCCTTGGGGCAAACAGGGAGATCTGGTCTGGCAGGATGTGCAAAACAATCTCCTGGCAGATCCACTGGTTCTCACACAGAATCCTTGGCTGCAGGGACACATTCCCATTGCTCCCGCCCAGGTTTCAGGACTCAGAGTTGTCTTTCCCAGGAGCTGCTCCTTCAGCTGCCTTGGGAGGGCCTTTTGGCCTCCAGACCCACACTCTGGCTCCATTATTAGGGCTGCTGGATCCAAACCCTTTATCCCCACAAACGGTGGTGACTGGAAGTGGATCTCCTTTTTACACAATCGTTCCTAAAAATGCAGTATCAATAACTGTACTACCCTGACACAGGGTTGAATAATCCAATCCTGGTCACAATTGTTTAACAGAGTTACTGTAATTTCTCCTTGATATTCTGCATCATTTCCTCCGGCCATGAGAGGAACACTTTGCAAGGCCAAGCTCCAAGGGAGCAGTTACCAAAGCAAAGTGTCCTGGAGGAATCTGAATTCCTGTTTCAGTACTGATAGCTCTCATTTGCTTTAAATTTATCCTAATTAATTCCAGTGCATGAAGGCCCAGCCCTGCAGCCTCTGGGCTGGCCCTGCCAGGAGCCATCACGGCCAGAACAATTTCCCAGGCAGCCCAAGTCTCACTGCCCATGGCTGGATTTGCAAATTGGGGACAGCCGTGCACAGCCAGGGGGTTTCATTTCCCCCGTGGGCCATTGTTAAGGGCATGGAGCACATCTGGGAGATGGGTTCTCCATGGGCAAAGGTTCCCATCTCCTCATTTTTGCAACTGCTCTTGTAACAACCCCTTCACCTGCACAACCAATCCTGCAGCTTGTGCATAGTCTGGTACATGAAAAACCCTGCAGGCAGATCACTGTATTTTTCACAGGAACAGACAGAGCACTCTGCATCACAGTATCAGCAAACCCTGTAAAAATAGCCAATTTCCTCCCTTCCTCCTTTTTTCATTGTATAAAATCTCACAAAGTTGACCACTGATATTAGGGTCTTGGCCAGTCCTGTTCTGTAGGGTATTTAGTGTTACATCCCTGAGCAGCCAAAGCTACCAAATTAGCATTGTCAGCACTATTTCACATTATTATTATTTTTTATGTACATATTGATATAGAAATATAGATATAGATATGTAGATATAGCCATATGTCATGGTTTGAGCCTGGCACAGAGCCAGTGCCCCCCATGAAAATGCCTCACCCTGGTGTCTGCTGTGAGATGTGACCAGGAATAAGCAAAACAGGCTCCAACTTAAACATAAAAAACACTTTATTACCTAAACTACAGGAAAATAGGGAAAGACTATAAGGAAAAGAAAAAAAAAATTGAAAACCTTACAAAAACCACTTTCCCCCCTCCCCACTACCTGACTTTCCCAATCCGATACATTCTCCCAAATCATCAACTGCCCAGCCTTGGCCCCACATTTTAGTATACTCAAACTGCAGTTCATGAAGAGGAAAGGAGTCCTTCTTGTTCCATAGGCTTCCCCTGGAAACACACTGAAACCTCGTGTGCTTCCCTGTCACTTCGGCACCACCCGGAAAAAAGTCCTTTTGCCGCTTGTGACATCTTCCTTCCATGCCCAGTGCTCTCACCACTGATGCATGGCCAGAGCTGCTTTTAGGGTTGTCTTTCAAGGATGCCTTGTCTCACTCCAAAAAGGCACAGTCTCTGCTTTGGGACATCTGTCCCCCCCATATTTTTCCAACCCCCTGGGGCCGGGGGGTCCTCACGAAGAACCCGCCTGGTTTTGAGCCACTGCTTCCCCCTAAATGCAGTCTGTGTCACAGGAACAACTGAGTCCATGGCCACAAGAAAAGTCCAGCCAAAAGGCCACTCCAAATCATCTCTCCCCATTCAATCATCTCCACGTTCTTCGGGCCAGGTCCTTGTCTCATCTCATCTCTTATCTCCCTTCTTATTCAGCTTCGAGGAGGATTAGCATTTTTGCAAGGCCCCAATCATGAAAGAAAGGGTTAAAAGTTTCAGTCTCTGTCTATCTCAGAATGCTGGTACTCCCACAGGTGCTGCTGCTCCGCCGGCCAGGCTGCACTCTTCCCTCCCCTTTCTCCTCCCGGGCTGGCTGCTATCACATTCAGACGCCGGCTCTCCTCTCTCTCTCTCTCTCTCCTGGGGGGGGATGGCTGCCCGAGGGCTGACTCCCTGGGATCTTCCACCCTTCCATCCTCGAAGCCCCCTCAACCCCCATCTCTGTCCAGGCCCCGGGCCTACCGCATGGCTGCCCCTCCCCCGCCCAGCAGCAAGGCTGGACAGGGGAGGGTGATCTGACCTCTTCGAAGCGACGTCCCAAGAGAGAGTGCCAAGGGCAGTGCCCTGCTTTTTAACCCCTGTGTATTCTCGGAGGTGTGTCCAAACCCCACTGGCTACACCAGGTGCCAGTCTCAAACCCAAAACCTTCATTGGTTTGACCACAGCTTCCCAGAATTCCCACTCCTTCCTGGTCAAACCACCACACCATATATATAAATATATAAACATATATTAAGGTCTTTTTATACTATAAATCTGTATATAGTTATTTATTACATTGATATTTCACTTGCACAAGTCCATCTGAGCTCAAGATTAAAACCTTTTTCTGTTGCTCCATGTGGGAGCATTCCAACAAGAATTGTTCCCTCTGAAGGTCCTGTTTCCTATGTACTCTCTACAAATTCATCTTCGTCTGCCCAAACTCACAAGGTCCTTTCCTTTTCCATTTGCAATTTTTGGATGCATTTGAAGAAATCCAGGGGTGCAACTTCTTTTACCCGACTGCCCCACTGCTCCCACGGGGCTCCGACCTCAGCCCACTCGAGAGCCAGGGAACTCCAGGGAAGGGCTTCCCAGCTGGGAATTTCTGATGGGACTGATTCCTCACATTGACACTGAACAAGTGACATTTTGCTGGCCTCTGGCCAGACTGGGCCAGTTTTGTTTTACCAGTGGGCAGGGTCAGCACCAAAGACACAAACTCCAACTGAAGGAATCAGTGTCATTTCCTGCAGTTCAGAGCAGCAAAGAATCACCAAAGGAGCAGCTCAGCAATGCACCCAACCATCCCCACCAAAGAGTGCCTGCAGTGATTAACAAAGATCCAGCAGCATCTACCCTCAGCCTTTACCATCCCCCAGACCCACACAGCAGCTGGGGAAGCTGTCACAGCCAAGGGCTGCAGAGCCATTCCTGGGCACTGGGAATTCCTGCAGGTGCCTCCAGCCCCAGGTGAGGCTCCAACCCCGCTGGGAGAGGGCCCAGCTCTGACAGTGCTGAATGAACAAACTGACAGCACTGCTAGTGTGGCAACATCTGCTTTCATCCTCCTCTTGCGACCCTCCCAAAGCCTGGCCAGGGCTCAAGGAAGAACCAAGGGAGGTGACTTTGACCATACAGCCCCAAACAAGGCCAGATGTCAGATTCCATGGCCTTGTCTGGCTTCTAAATAAACAAAGGTCAATACATGTTTCACTAATGAGTGGCTACATCTATCTCAGTGCTAAAGACCATGCACATTTCATCAGGGAGCAGATACAAAGACAACCATTGGGTGGAAGGTTCATCCAGAGACCACCTTTGGCTCAGGGCCTGCTGTCCAGGCCTCACTCAGGGCTGGTGTCCAGGCCTTGGCACTTCAGGGACGTGGTTTAGTGCTGGGCTTGGCACTGCTGGGTGAGCGGCTGCACTGGGTGAGCTCAGAGGGCTTTTCCAACAGAAAGAATTCTGTGATTCCATGATTATATCCACTGCATTCTGCTGGGGCTATTTTAGCAGCATTCCTTTGCTCCAAAAGTTCCCTCTTGCCCAGCTCCTGTGGCCTGAGGCTTCAGCTCCTTCAGCTCCTGGTGTTGAGCTGCTCATGCTGAACAAGACAACTGGGAGAGACGAATCCACTCAATGCAATTCCTTCTGGGACACAGAGAGGGGAGGCTGTGCAAACAGGAACATTGTTTGCTGTGGCCTCCTCTCTGCCCTTCACGCCTTTCAGCGCTTTGAACCAGCCAAGAGCTTTCTCCAAGAATGCAATGGAGCAGCTGTTCCTGCTCCCAGGCCTGGCTCTCTCCAGTCTCTGCCATTGCCTGGTTCTGTCCCTCTTGCTGTGCCCTCTGTTCCCCCAGGGCTCACTGGCTGCTGCCCAGGACTGTGGCACTGGCACAGATCCAGTGCTCCAGAGCCTCCTTTCTGTGCCCTTGGAGCTGCCTGGGCACAGCAGCCTTTTCCATCTGGAAGCTCCCCATGGACAGGGAGTGCCCAGCTCCGTTCCTTGCACAGTCTCCAGGAGCCCAGGGCTGCCATCTCCAGTCCCTGCTGGCACTGGGGGCTCCCAGGTACCTCAGGCTGCTGTGACACCGCTGCACAGGGGAGGGAAGAGGGGCAGGGGCTGTGCTCAAAGTCAGCTCCATCTGCTGCTGCTGCTGCTGCTGCTGCTGCTGCTGCGGGGTCATTTGTGCAGCCCTGCCCCAGAGTCAGGGATCAGATCCTGCCAGTCTCTTCCAGCCCTGGCTGCTCAGACTTTGGGCCCTGGAGCCTCAGGTGGCCAAAGGCAGCTGCTGCTGGTCCCATTGTGTGCCCGTGTTCAGCAGTGCTGCTCCATCAGTGTGTGCCCAGCAACGGGGAAAAGCCTCAGCCCTACAGGGCCAGGAGCTGCCGGGCTCTGCCTGAGCAGCTCAGCCAGCAGGAAGGGAGCTGCTCCACACAGGAACCAGGAGCAAAGGACATTCCTTCTTGAGGACATGTTTTCTATTGAAAGGAAAAAAAAGGAAAAAGGAAAAAAAAATGATAAATTTTTTAGATAAGAATGAAATCCAAGTGTTAGTGAAAAAACATAACATACAATTAATGAAAAAAAACCCATAAATGCCAAGTTACTTTCTTTGCATTAAGAGGTAAATGATCTTTTTCAAAAGAGAACTCAGTTCTTTACATTGTAAATGTGCTGATGGCATGGATCCATCTTTGTGACCTCAAAAGCCTCTTAAAAGATTTTGGGCTTTGTTTCCAACATTGGTATTTGAAATTGTGCTCAAAGCAAGAGGAAATTGTTTTGTGCCCTTCCAGCTCCAAGCAGCACTGGGAATGGAAACTCTGTCAAAGCCCACATCCTTTAGAAGATGACCTTCCTTCTCACCCTGAGAATGAGCTGCACATTCCTGTTGTAACTGCCAGGAGTTTCTTAGAGACACGAAGTCCCACTGACGGCTTTTTGCTCTGGTTTGGCAGTGCAGAAGGGCAATTCTCCATCCACCAGCTCCAGACTGCACTGCCTCAGGAGCACAGCCCACTCGCCAGCTTTGGCCCACCCGTGGCACTGCTAGAGGAGGAAGAAAATGCAATTGCACAATTCCAGCCAGTCAAGAAGAAAACACCCTGTACAGATCCAGGCGTTCAGATGGGACTGTGGAGAGTTTGGGTCCTTGCCAGTTGGATGTGTGTCCCCAGCTGCAATCTCTGGGCCTGCAGCAGAGTCTCACTCACCGGCCAAAGCAGAAAGCTCAGGCACTGTGCTCACAACGGGCTCGTCTGATGCAAATCTGTGAGAGCAATGTGAGGGCAGAGCCAGCCCAGCTGGGCCCAGGGCTGAGCCCAGCAGAGCCCTGGCAGAGCCCAGAGCAGCCTCAGCACCCGCAGAGCCCGGCTGCGAGGAGAGAAAGCAGAAACCGCCCGTCAGCTGAGGGCTCCTGTGCCCTTGTGCCAAGGCCTGCGGTGCCCAGGCCATGCTGGCTGTGCCCCGAGCTGTGCCCAGAGCTGCCCATCCCTGCTGCCTTTGGCACAGAGCAGGAGGGCAGGACATGTGCCCAGCCTGCAGCCAGCCACGGCACATCCAGCCCTCAGCAGCTGCCCAGAGCAGGATGCTCCAGTGCTCGCTGCCAGCTCCCAAAAGCTCTGATCCCACCCTGCCAAGCACACAGGAACCCACCTCACACCAGCCACGGCTGGAAGAAAAGCTGCTCCCAAACCATGGCCTCAGCCTTCTCCAAGGGCACGGCCCATCCATACCACAGCTGCTCCCAAGCACTTCCCCATCCACACTGGACCACCTCGAATGCTTCCTCTGGAATAACAAACAACACATTATTGACAAGAGTTTTGAGACAAAAAGGGAAAACAAGAAAAACAGTAAAAACTCTTATCTTGTGAGGGCCTTGAGGAAGGCCCCACCCCTACATGCTAGGGAAAAACCCAGCCACGGCTGAGGGAATCCCACACTTTCTCTCTTGCCCCCTGCACTGTCCCCCAAAATCACGGTGACCCCAAAGCAAACAAGGGCAGTGGAGCAGCCCAAGCCCTTCCTTGCCTGCACAGCAAAGCAGCTGTGCACAGGTTCTGGAGCCCCACCTCTGCTCCCACCACGGGGCTTTGTTTGTGTCGGGCTGGCTGCCCCAGCCCCAGCCCCAGCCCGGGGCACGGTGGGTGCTGGGGGCTGTTGGCAGGGCCAGGACCCCACTCCCATTTCGTACCCGCCCCAGCCCATCCTCCCAGCCCTGCCAAAAGCAGCTGGGCAGTGACTGAAGAATGAGTTGCATCTGCCCCAGCAAAGGGGGAGCCTTTGGTTCCCCGCCAGGCTGGGTCATGCCCAAATCTGGCAGAATTTCCCCAGATGGGGACTCATCTGCAAATTCCCCGTGGAGTTTGGCTTTGAAGAAGGTGCCAGAATCAAAGTGCATCACCTTCAGCCTCCAGTGGCCAGGCTGAGGAAGAGCTTGTCATCCTTGATGTCACCCTCGCTGTCTCCAGCAGCAGCAGCATCATCATCCCCACCCGGTACAGCTTCTCCAGGGGCTCCTTCTCCTTCCCTGCGGGCAGACCAGGCTCTCAGGGCTCTGCCCAGGGCCCCAGCTGTCAGGGAACCAGGACAAGCAAAACCAGCTGGGATGGCAGCCACCAGTGCTGGGCAGAGCAGCTCAGCTCCAGCACAAGGGCTGTGTGTTCCCATCCCATGACCCCGGTCCAGTGACACTGGCAGCACAAAAAGGGTTGGGTTCCTTTGCTTCTCATTGCCAAGGCATGTGTGGAGCAGGAACTTACCAGGGCCCTGGATCAAAGTGTGCCTGTGGCGCTCTCCCTTCTTCTATGGCAGAGGAATATCCTGCATCCAAGGAACACAGAACAGGTCTTCCAGTGTGGGTCTGTCCAAGGAGTTCACGGATAAACACCACCAGATCAGGTCTTTGCACTCTGGGGAGAGAAAGCAGAAACTGATGGTCAGCCAGAGAAGGCTCCTGTCTGCTTTACCCCACTGTTCCCATGCCCAGGCCATGCTGGATGCGCTCTGAGCTGGGCCTAAACTTTCCCACCAATTCCCTGTTTTGGAGGAGAGCAGGACATGTGCCACCTCCTCAGCAGCTGCCAGAGCGGGATGCCCACGAGCCCGCTGCTGGCTCCCAGCACTGGGATTCCACCCATTCCAAGAGAAGAGGATCCAACTTGAGAGAGCCCTTGTGGCAGCGGGAGCTGGCCCCAGCTGAGGTTCCGGCCCCTCCTGAAAGGGTGCTCCCCGCAGACCATCTGGTGCAGCAGGATGCCCAGGGACCAGACCGTTGCTGCCTCGCCATGGTACCAGCCAAAGTCGTTCCATTCTGGGGGGCTGTAGGACAGTGTTCCTATGGAATACAGATGGAGTTCATCAGGGGCATGCTGCTGCTCCCAGAGCCTGGCCCCAGCATCCCTGGGCCCACGGGGGCTGCATCAGGGGCACACAGGGTGACCACTGCCCTCTCGCCAGCATCTGGGACTTGTGCACAAAGTTAGGGTTGGAAAAGAAGCCTCTGGTGCTGGAAGAGGGCAGCCCTGGCTAGGCCCGACAATGACATGCAAAGGAAAAACCCACTCCATGCTGGGGAAAAAACATGCCCTTATCCTCCCTGCCTGCATTTCCCCAAAAGTATTATGAAGCCAAGGGAAACAGGGCGAGTGGAGCAGCCCAAGCCCTTCCTCTCATTTGCACACCAAACTGGCTGGGGCACAGGTTCTGCCGTCTCTCTCTGCTACCCCCACCCACGGGGGTTTTGGTCGGGCTGGCTGCCCCAGCCCAGCCCCAGTCCTGGGCAGAGTGGCTGGCAAAGGCTGCCAGCAGGGCTGGAAGATGGCTGCCCACCCAGCCCTGCTCTAAAGCAACTCAGCTGAAGATTCAGTGCCCTGACTGGCAGCAAAAGGGAGAACTCCCGCTGCCACAGCCAGCTTGGGCTGTGAGATGTTGGGCCATGAGATGTCAGCAGCGGGAGCACAGCCCTGGGTAGGCTCACCTGCAAAGTGTGTGTAGACTGTGTCCTGCAGGTAGGTGCCACAGCCAAAGTCAATCAGCTTGGCCTGCCCGGTGTCCAGGTCAACCAGGATGTTCTCTGGCTTGATGTCCCTGTGCAGGACCCCGCAGCTGGTGCAGTGCCGCACGGCCTCCAGCACCTGGCGGAACAGCTCCCGCGCCTCCTCCTCGGGCAGGAACCGCCGTGCCCCAATGAAAAGCTGCAGGTCCTGACACTGCTCTGGCCGCTCCAGCACCATGACGATGCAGTTGGGGAGCTCGAGCCACTCCAGCAGCTGGACCACACCGGGGAAGCCAGTGGACGACACCTTGGCCAGCAGCACGATCTCCAGGGATGCGCTGGTGCCGTCGGGCTGCGGGAGGAGCACGATGCCGTCACTGGGGCCGATGCCGTGCCAGGCCTGGGGAAGCCCTCAGCCAGCCCGGGATGCTCTGCGCCCTGCGCTGGCCCTACGCCCGCTCTCCCTCGGGGCGTCCTGGCGGCTCCCACCGTGCCGGGCCCCGGCTCATCCCTGGCCGGCAGCCCCGGCTGCTGGTCCCGCTCGCTCACCAGCTCGCCCCAGTGCCGGACACGGTTCCGTGGCACCCTTTTGATGGCCACCTGCAAGCCAAGGCCAGCAGCGAGGTGAGCTCGCCGCCCGCACTGTGAGCCCCATCCTCCGCCCTCTGCCCTCCTCCTCCTCCATCCCCTCCTCCTGCGCCCGTCGCCGGCCCCGCTGCTCACCGGGGCGCCGTCCGAAAGCCTCGTGGCCGCGAAGACTCTGCCGAAGCCGCCGCGTCCCGGCAGCGATCCCAGCCGGTACTGCTCCTGCAGGGCCTCCTGCGCCGTCCCTGCGGGCGGGACGCGGCTGTCAGCGCTCGGCCCGGGGCCAGCAACGGCCCCCTCACCCGCCCCGGGCCGGCCATGCCCAGGCGTTCGCTCCCGGGAACGCGGCACGGGAGGCTCAGGGCCAGAGGCCGCGCTGCCGAGCGGCGGAGCTCGGGCCGGGGAAGCCGCAGCGGAGGCGGCGGGAGCGGCCGCGCCGCATGTGTGCTCCGCGGGGCCCGGGAGGAACTGGGCCAGGGCCAGGGGCCGGGGCCGCGGCCGGGGCGGGGGGCAGGGCTGGGGCTGGGGCCGGGCTCGGGCCAGGCGGAGGCAAAGGGCGGCGATGCCGCCCCCACCCCAGGCAGTGATGCCCGCCCAGTAGCGTCACCGCCAGTAGGGCCAGAGCCGGGCGGAGGCGAGACCGTGGCGGGACGGCCGGGGCCGGGCACGGGGCAGCCCCGACCGGGCCGGGGGCGGGCCGGGGGCATGGCCCGGCCCTGCACGGGAGAGGGAGGAGAGGAGAGGGACGCCGGGCTAGGGACCCTGAGAGAAGAGTGCCCGACAGCGGGAAAGGGAGGGAGAGAGAAAGAAAGAGAGAAGAGAAAGAAAGAGAGTATTCAAAATATCTCTTTGCTGCCGCCGCTTCCGCTGCCGCCGCTGCCGCCGCTGCTGCTGCCGCCGCTGCCGCCGCTGCAACTGAAGCACCAGGGCCGTTCATCCCCGTGTCCGTTCCCCGCTGGCCCCACGAGCCCCACGTTCGAGCCCCGCGCGCCCCAGGGACAGCCCCTCCATCTGCCCAAACACGGGAACTTTGCAGTGCTGAGCGCAGATGCAGAGCCCTGACTCCTGCACACTGGCACAGCGATCCCCTCACTTGCTGCTGGGCATTGTCCTTGCTGAGGGTCAAACACTGTCGGGCCACCTTCCCTTGGGGTAGGATTCCTACCTGACCCCAGCACTGCACTGACACCTCCAGTGTTGCTTTCCTGTAAAACCAGGGAAGGAAAACTGTATTTGGCTCATGGTGTTTTAGAGTGTCTAAAAATCACTAAGTCACCGATCTTAGAGGTGCAGTGCGTCTGGAATTACTGGGATGGAGAAGTAGTGCAACATGGAAAAGGGGAGCATAGAAATAAATAGAGGAAAGCATCTTGGATTGTTTCTTTCATTTTCATTTCACTTCTGGAAAGCTGTTTCAGTTTTCCAGGAATCTTCTCCTGTCTGCTCTTCCCAAGAATCTCTCATGGAGAATAAGGTCAATTTTCTGTCACAAGATTTGCCACCAGGAAATGATGCCACTGGTGCAATTTTCATTGTAACTGTTTGTGCTGGCTTAGGGCAAATTTGGGGAGGAAATCTCCAAAAGGGGTCCGTCTAGAAAGCAAGTTCAAGCGGCCCCTCCCCCTACTAGTTCAGGAAAAGACTTCCCTCAAGAAAAGTGAAAAAACCCCCAGTTTATTTAACAAGGAAAGTATTCACAAGCATGAAAAATGAATAATATGAAATCAAACCTCTGACAGTGCTGAAGAAATGGCAAATTCAGAAAGTCCTTTTTGTGGGTTGTAGTTGGCTCACTCGGTCTCTTCTAAGTCCCTCTGGTGCTGGAATGCAGCGTCTCAGAGCTCGATGGGCCACAGGGGTGAGCTGCTGCCGGTGTTTTTCTGGGTTTTCAGTCCAGAGCATGTTTAAACAGTTCCAAGAAAAAGGAAAGTCACAGTCCAAGGAACTTCGCTTCCTAAGCAAGCTAAAACCAAATTGCTAGACCTGGGCTGTGAAGGCATCGGGAAATTTCCAAATCTGGGCACTGGCGGTCCCAGAAAACACCAGAGCTGGATGATGCTGGTGCCAGAACCTGCAGATTTCCAAACTTTGGCTTTCTGTGCCAGCAAATCCCTGGACTTGGGCTGTGCCAGCACCAGGAAGTTTTAAGATCTGGGCGCTGGCACTGCCAACAAACACCAGATCTGGGTGGTGTCATTGCCAGCCACAGAAATCTGCCAGATTTGGGCTCTGCTGGCACTGAGAAATTTCCAAATCTGGGTTCTGGTGCAGGAAACACAAGATGTGGGTGGTGCCAGACCCAGTAGCAGGAAGCAGCCACAGGTTTTGGATTTCTGTGCCAGCAAATTGCTGCACTTGGGCTGTGCCAGAATGGGGAAATTTCCGGATCTGGGCACTGGCAGTGCCAACAAACAGCCCATTTCAGGCTCCAGGCTCCAGGAAGGAGTGGGTCTGGATGCCTTCCTCTTTTCTTTCCTTCTTTCCTTCCATCTTTCTTGGGATCCTGCTGCCAACAAAGTCCAGATTGGGCAGTGCTGGCAAGGGGAAATTGCCAGGTTTTAGCTTTCTTTGCCTGCAAATTCTGGATATGGGTGGTGCCCGAAGAGGGAAATTGCCAGAGGTGGGCACTGGCAGTGCCAGGGCATGTCAGATCTTGGTGCGGAATGTGCCAGCACTGGGAAATT